>NW_012140302.1:792368-821984 GCF_000956105.1 Propithecus coquereli
ATATATAAACGTATGTATGTGGGTGGGTGTGTCTACAGGAATCCCAGAAATAAAACTCTCTAATCTTCCGGGCTCGGTGATTTAGCAGCAAGAAAAACGAAATGGCGAATCCAATTCCAAGAGGGACCGTGCTTGGTCACCCGCCCGGGAATGCTTCTGCCGGAGTCTCGCCCTCCGGACCCAAAGTGCTCTGCGCAGAGTCTCCTCTTCCTTCATTTCAGGTTTCTGGTCTAAGGACTGTTCTGTCGATGGTGACGGTGGTGTGGTGGCGGCAGCGTGGCTTCTGTGTCGGTCTTTCCTGGTGAGAGGTCTGGTTCCCGAAACCCTGAGGGAGGCTCCTTCCTCCGGCCCGGCTCACCGCCTCGGCTTGTCACATCTGAGGGAGAGGGAAGACCAGGGCTGCGGTTAGGGCCAAGTGAGAAGGCCGCGCCATGAGGCAGGCGGCCGCCCCACGAGAGCAGCGAGGCCAGGGGAGGCGCCGTCCTGCGACAGAAAGCCACGGCGCATGCGCAGGGGCTCCCCGTCCGCCCTCTAGAGCTTACCATCTACCGGAGACAAGACAGAGACGTGGGAACACTTTACAGAGCGACAAACGAACGAGCACCAAAGAACAGTCGCTACTTGACATTCTAAGAGCAGATGGGTGAGCAGAGTTGGACGGAGTGAACCGGAAGAGGCCCGTGCGGAGGAGGTCGTGCGGCTCCGCAGGAGCCGAAGAGGAAGGGCAGGAAGAGAACGGGCAGGGCCTCCGGGAGGGCGCCCTGCGCCGGGGAACACGGGCAGCGCAGGGGAGGGCCTGCCCTGGGGTGTGAGGCTCCCGAGACAGTGCAGCCAGAGGGGCCTGGGCCCTGGGAAGGTGACGAACGCGCCCACCTCCCGGCCTTGACTGTGGGCTTCATCTCCCTCGACCGGGCTGGCAGCCGCGGGCCCGGGTCCTCGGCTGCCTTTCCTTTCTAATATGCTGTTTAACTTGGGGTGGGAGAGACGATCGGATGGTTTCACTATTCCCGTTGAAGCAAAGGGCACCTCCCAGAACTGTCTCAGCACGCCCCTGCCCCTGGGCTGACTGTCTTTTATCCTCCACACCATGACGAGGAGACAGAAAAGGCCTGGCCCTTCCTGACAGCCTGGGAATGGGGGTCCTAAGCCTCCGAGTTTGGACACTAAAATTCCAAGATACGGCCGGGTTGGGGGTGAGACACGGTCTTTGGAGGTCAAAGTAACTTCAGTTAGGTCCCAGGTCGCTTCACACCCCACTGCCATCCCAGACAGTCTCTCTGCAGAACTATCACCACAGAAACCCTAAAATGGCAAGTCTCTTAGCATCCCCAAGGCCCCCTGGGGAATTGAGACCCCTCATCCAGCCCTGGAGTTAGGCAGAGACTCCACTCCTCAACACCGACACACACTTCCTGTCTTCGCACAGTGCCGAGACAGACAGACCCCCACATCAGCAACTCAGGGCCTGGTTCCAGTGTCCCCTGAGCACTCACAAGCCACAAGAACATTGGCGGGGGCCGGCGGGACACTCCAAGAACTTTGTTAGTGGAGCGTCTACTAACTGGGAGGTACCTAGGCCCTCCCCGAGGCATCCCCACAAAAGCCCCTCCTCCCTGGGTGGGCTTCGCCCTGGTCCAGCAGGCCCCTCACTTTGAGCACAGGTCAGCGGTATAAAGAATGCCGGTGGAGGCATCCAAAGATGGCCTGCCATGTGTCACGGCCCTGTGCTCCCCTGAACTCAGTCGTGTATTCCCTCATGCACTTGACACTTCCTTGGTCTCCACACGGACAAGGGACAGAGGTACAGATGCCTGGGGATCACAAGGTAAATGGAGGTTAGAGCCCAGGTTTGAGGAATTCACAACCTAATGTTAGGAGGGTGAGCTCGGCCTCCTCCCTCCACCCATCCTGGGGGGATCTGGAAATGTGCGGACTACTTCAGGTTGTCACTCTGACTGGTGGAGGATTAAAGGTATCTAGTGTTCTCAGATGCTATGTCTCCCTCAATGTGCAGGATTAATTACCCTGTCCCAAACCAACAGTCAGAGCCCTCTCCCTCAGGGAGCCCCAGTCTGACAGGGGAGACTTATCCCTGTCCTCAGGGAGCCCCAGTCTGAGGGAGGAGACATGGCCCTGTCCTCAGGGAGCCCCAGTCTGAGCGGGGAGACTCATCCCTGCCCCCATGAAGAAACCCTGAGGGGATGAGAAGTCTCTGAAGTACCGACTCCAGAGAGCAGTGGCAAGGCCCTCTGAGAATGCTGCGCTCTGTAGACATTGTTCCACACCCAGAAGGGCTCTCAGTTCTCTGCGTGATACCAGAGGTAGTAACAACATCAGGACCAACAGCCACTACGAGCAGCAGGACCACAGGACACAACACACAGCTTGCGTCCACACCACCACATTAAGCCACACCAGCCTACCCACTCAGGCAACCAGAGCAACCTCTGAACAGGCCCCACCAGGCTGGACCAGCGCCCACGGCCCACCTCAGGGGCCTTACAAGCAAAGAAAGTAGCAGTCACCAGGCAGGCAGCTAGAAGCCAAGCAAGCAGCTGGCCCCTCTCAGGCGTGCGCGCTCGCTCGCTCGCTCGCTCTCTCTCTCGCTCTCTCTCTCTCTTTCTCTCTCTCTCTCTTTCTCTCTCTCTCCATCTCTGTGTGATGCCCCTCTCTGACTCGCTCGCCCTCTGGGAACCAACCTGCAAGTACGTTCGTTTAACTCAAGCTGCCTCGCCTTGCAACGCGAGTCTGTGTTTTTGCAGGAACATTTACACGTCTGCGGATCTTGTACAAACAAATGCTTTCTCCGCTCTGAGCAAGGCCCACAGGGACTGCAAAAAGGCAAAAGGAAAGACATCTAAGCTAGAGCATCAGCAGAGAGAGAGAAAAAAACACCCATGCAACACCCCCTAACACATCCACAGCTGCATCCCCACCCGGCTCGTCAGCCCCCAGGTCCTTCCAAGCCCTGGAAGGGTCAAAGCACTACAGCAGAAGACAGTGGCGGAAAGAGGCAGCACTGGCTAGACGCCTGCCCACAGGAAGAGGCAGGCACGGACAGGCAGAGAGTGCAGGAAGAGGCTGCCATAAGGGGCAGTGCTGTGTCCCAAGGAGACAAGGATGAGTCTCAGGCCGCAGGGCCCCAACGGCTGCTGCCCCCAAATGAGCACACCTTGACTCTTCACCTGCTGGGGACAACATCTGGGGGCTGCTGAGATCACCAGGGGCCACCTCCTCCCTGTGCAAGGGCTCATGCCCAGACCTTCACCAAAGGTAGGCTAGCATAGGGTGTGACGGTAGACTAAGCCCAGAGGCAGTGTCCACAGGCCAGGCCACCGGTGGCCAAATTGCTCAGGGCAGCCACAGCCTCCGCAACCCAGAAGAAGAGGCCACCCTAGAGGGAGGCTTCTATGCGTGCCCTGGTTGAGCTGCAATAAGGCGTTCCTCTCCAGAGACCCAAGTCCACAAGGAGCCAAGGCACTTCCACGAGATGAAGAGGGCCCGTTACACGGTGCTTGACCGCACCCAAGCTCCTCCTTCAGCTGACAACAAGCTGCCTCCAGTCATTCATAGCCCTTCCTTGTGCCATGCCTGCCCTCCCCACCACCCTCAGCTTCCAGACAAGTGTAGAAGCCTAGAACAGTGGAAACCAGTTGGGTGAGCAAGCACCACTGCTTGGCACCCATGCCAACATGGGCCCGCCACCAGTGCCCAGTGGGTGAGAGAAAGTCGGTGCCCAGCCAAGCCAGAGTCCCCTCCCTGCATCCTCCAGGCCCACTAGGGCCCCCCACCCAACCTCAACCCTGGACCAGCAACACCACCACCAAATGTACCCATTGGTGCCAATTAGTGGAGGAGAGTGAGAGAGAGACACGGGCCAGAAGGGAAGGAGAGAGCCAGGAGGGGTCGAGGGAGGGCGGCAGCGTTATGGGGTACTGCAGGCAGCACTTTGATATGGGGCCAGGGAGGCTCCGGGGAGTTAGGCAGCAGCGGGCACCAACGTACACGCTCCAGGATTTATACCGGGATTTCTTGCGCTTTCGTTTTTGCCCCTTTCCCTTTCCTCGAACTGATTTTCTGGAAAATAAAAAAACAGAGACAGACAGAGAGAGAACGAGGGAGGGGGAAGGGGACAGCGAAAGAAGCAGTGAGGAGGGCAGGGGTGCGAACAGAGCCGCGCAGGGGCCCGCTCCCTGCAGCGCGGTGTGGAGGGAGACGGCTGGTCTCTGGGACGGCGGGCACACGGCCGCACAGGTGAGCCTGGCAGCACGTGCCTGGCGGCTCCTTCTCCTCACTGCGCCCATCCTGGGGTGGCAAACTCAGCCCTTGGCCAAGCTTTCAGTGGGAAGCAGAGACTGGGTGCAGGACACAGGGCCTCCATGCTCACAGCAGCTCCTGGTCCCAGGCAGGGGGCAAAGCCCTGAGGGCAGGCTCTTTGCCCAGCAATTCTGTACAAGTCTGACCTTGAAGGTCAGGGGCGATAAAAAGTAGGCCAGACTTTGGGGAAAAGGTCAGAGATCTGACTTGATGGGGGATGGGGGGTGGTGTGCTTTAGGCACCTTCTGCCTTCATTTCCAAGTACGGTAACGAGGGGTCCTTCAAGGCCCTGCCTCTAGGAATCCCAGTGCGGGGCAGCAGCTACCGTGAGATCTGACACAAAACCAAGAGTAGCACATGGAAGGTGCCAGCCCACCCAGCCATCACCTGGACTGAGAGGCAGGGCTGGGTGTCCTGGAGCCCCAGGCAGGCAGTAGGGTGGGGTGGGAGTGAGGGAGGGCTGGAGAGGGGGCGCCTGGGCGGTGATTGGCCTGTCAAAGCCTGCTACAACCATCTCACCAGACTCTCTTCCAAGCCCAGGCGAGCCCCCCGCTCTCCCCATGGGCAAAGCAGGCATTCAGGGAAACAGGCAAGGGGGGCAGGCTGTAGCCTGTCCCCCTCAAGGGAACCAGCACTTTCCATGCCTGCCAGGCCCAAGAGAACACACCTCGGAATGTCAGTCACAGGGAAGAAAGGAAGAGAAGGGACCAGAGAGGACAAGTCTGCTCCTCCCCAGGAGAAGGCACCGAAGGATGGAAGGAGCAGGGTCTTCGCATACCCACACTCTGGAAGCTGGGGGCTTAGGGAAGAGGCGAGGGGTTGAGGCCTAGGGGACTTCAATGTCCCCAGGGCAGTGGGGGCAGGCAGGATGGGAGGGTAGGACACAGGTGCTCTCTCTCAGTCTCTTTCCCTGTAGGCCTGTCCCCAGTGCCAGCTGCTCACTCTGTCTTGGAAGGCTTGCTGCCCCCAGACCTTGCCCCTCACCCCATCCTGCCCCAACCCTCCATGCTGAGCACCTGGAAGCCTCGGAAAATGGCCGATATTCAACTTTTTCTCCCTGGCCCAGAGGGCAGTGTGTCTGCTGCCTGCCCTACTCCTCCTGAGGGGCACGCACCAAGAAAACCCTCAGCCGGCCCCAAATCCAACAGCAGCACCACGGCCATCGAAAGAGGCCGTTTCCTCTGATGCACAAAAGCTGGCCTCTCTGCCACCCACCTCCTTTCCCAACCATGGGTGCCCTGGAGCAAGCCAGGGAGCCAGTGTCCACACTGCTCCCTGACACAACCAAACAGCAAGTCCTGGTTGGGAATGATCTGGAGACCAGGGAAGCACTGCTTCTTCCAAAGGAACTGCGAAGCTCCCGGCTAGGTTTTCTCGCTAACCCTCAAGCCAGAATCCTGGAGTTGGCTCCATTCCACGACTGCTGCCACAAGTTCTCCACAAGACCAACTCCCTGACCTGGTGAGTCCATCCGATCCCCCAACAGAGGAAGCCAAGAGCCCCAAACCAAGACAACCAGCCAAGGAGAGAAAGAAGTGCTAAAGTCAGGGCCACTTACTTTTCTTGCTTTGCTCTATCTTTCTTTGGTCTGCAATGGGTAGGGAGAGAGAAGAGAAAAAAACAGAGTTAAAATGGTGATGATAATGCTAGGGATAATAATAGTAGGAAAAACTCAACATAGTATTTATGATGTAGCAATACTGTTTTAATGCCTTTATAAACAATAACTCACTTAATCCTTATAACAATGCTATGAAATACATACTAATATTGTGCCCATTTTACAGATGTGGAAACTGAGGCACATTGCTATAAAATGCCCAGGGCCACAGAGTTGGAAGGTGGACATGGGCTAACAAGGGGCAACATGCTTTGCCCTGGCACAGCTCAGGGCCTGCAGCCGTTTGCTGACTAAATCCGTGACTCCAGTCTCACCTGCATTCACATTTCTTATGCTGTAGGAAGCTCATCTCTCCTATGTGCTGGCCTTGGTGAGGTTTGATCCGCATAATCTGCAGGGGAAGGAAGCAGATCAGAGGTTAGTGACCCAGCCAGCCATACCCAGATGGGACACCCCAGGGGCTCCTGCCACTCGGCACCCAGGGGTTCTACAGAGCAGGGGTGTGGTGGAGGTGGAGTGGACCAGAAGCTCTAGCAGGAAAGAGCCTTGGGACCACCCCAATTCCCCCAACCCTGCTGGCCTCAAGGAGTCCCTGCTCCACTTGAGGGCAGACATGGCTGCAAGGGTTGGCCAGGCTGGGAATTCAAATCCTGGGTTCTTACCACTCCCCATCCCCTCCCCTTCTTTCATCCCTTCTAGACCTCAACCTGATCCCTAGTAGCTACCAGACAGCCACCCCTTCCCTGTGTCTCACAGCTCCCTCTGCCCTGAGATGTGCCCTGAGGCTGAGATGGGCCCCATCACCAGGTAGCACCAAAAGACGGGCTTTTTCTCATCCAGCTTCCCAAGCAGACCTCCCATGGAGGGAGAGCCCTCAGAGCTCTCTCCAAGAGAGGAGAGGGGCTCACGGACACCAGCCCCCTCCTGAGCCCGGGAGGCAAAGGTCAAGGATGAAGAGCAGGTGGTAAGGGCTTGCTGGGAACCTCAGCGTCCCAGGAAATGCAAACATCTTCTCCATAGAAGGCAAGACCCCACCATACCTCGTCCTGTCCGACTCAGAGGCAGAAGCCGGACAAGGCAAGTCTAGCTCCTCCTTGAAAGAGCTTCACAGGAAATGGCCCAGGACCACTGGTTCCCACAGTCTATGCCCCTCCCTATTCCCCTCTGCCCCCACTCCCCACAGTGCCCACCTGCATGGTGATGTTGTACTCCTCGGTGGGCACACACTCCAGGCCCTCATCATTGCAGCAACCCCCACATCGTGTCACGGGTACACAGGACGGCTTGAAGATGAACTCGATCTCTTCCGGGTATTCCTGGAAGATGTCCACCAGGATCTCAAGTGGATGGCAGTAGCTGCGCTGGTAGACGTCCATGAACTTCACCACTGCATGGGAGGGGGTGACATATGAGCCCAGTGGGGAATACAAAAGATAGCTGGCTGGCCCCTATCTCTACCCAGCTCTGTAAAGCCACTCCTCAGGGCTTCCGTGAGAAGTACCCACTATCAGGCAAGTCCTTCTAAAAATCTAACTTAAGTCCCTCCTGCTGTGTTGGAAGCACTTCCCTAAGCTTTCCAACATCAACACTGAGGAAGGTCTGTTTTTATTCCAAAGATTACATGATGCTGTCAAGTTCCAAGGGAGATGGGCTCCAATATCTGATCCCTCAGCCTCACTGTGACAGCTGAGCCAATTCCTGGGTCAACGTTGATGCCAGAGGATAGTCTGAGCATGGGTACACATGTTGAGGGTGCTCTAAGCTTCCCCTGAAAGGAGGAACAGCCAGCTTTGCCAAGCTGGTCTCCATTTTCCTGCAACCTCCCCACAGCCAGCCGTAACATCAACCATACCAACATTTATTGAGCATTTACTACATGCTGGCACTGTGTACAGTAGTCCCTAGTTATCATCTCACACAATATTCCCCACACAGTACTATTATATACTAACATTTTGCAGATGGGCAACTGGAGGCTCAGAGAGGCTAAGTGACTTGCCCCAAGGCCACACAGCTAGTAAGTGGTAGAGTTAGAATTAGCTCTGACACCAAAGCCTTCCCAAACCTATGTCATACAAGAACAGAGAAGCTTCAGGAGGCACCTTGCCACCTGCCAGCCTTCCTCCCCAGACATGGGCTGAGGAGGTGGTGGGCATAAGCACAGGGGCTGGGTCCGCCAGGAACCAGCAGGTGGCAGTGGGCGGGCACGTTTTGCCGGCCCTGCCAGCCTCCGATAACCCCGCCCAAGAGGGCAAACTGCTTGCATCATGGAAAAAACAGTGCTGCCACTGCAGCCACAAAGCATTTCTAGAAGCTGATCTGGAGGGAGACCAGGGTAAAGACAGTTTCCCAGGCTGGCCGTGAAGCCTGGGGTGCATCGGAGCATGAAGGGGTAATTCTGGGCCACAGAGGCGGGGCCCTTGAGAATAAATAAATGCAGGACTCCGGTGTGACTCCTTCAAATCGTGGCCCAGCCTGCCACTCCCCATCATACCCCGCTACCACCACATAGCAATCCTGTCCCTGAAATAGGTTCCCCTACACAGAGGGAAGAAATCACACTCAGCCAGTGAGGAGGCCCAGGCTCTGGCCATAACTCAGTGTGACCTTGGGTCAGTCCCTCCCCTCTCCAGGCCTCCGACTCTTCATCTGTGTAAGTGGGCTGGGCTCATTTCTAAGGACACTGAAACGGAGGCTGAAATGTGGGGTTTTGTCTTCCATTTCCAGTCCTGAGAACAAGTGCCCTTTTCTCAGCCTGAGTAACACAAAGTTTGGAACTTCACCAGCATATCTTAAGCGTATGCCCTGTAGACCGTAGCTGAGCCTCCCCATCGCTCCTCCCCCCACACTTTGTTTCCAGAAGGGTAAAGGAAGACAAGTCAGGGTATGTATACAATAGGTTGGGGGGGAGAAGGCCACAGGTGTGACAACATAAAGAACAGTTGGGGAAGCCAGGCCAGTCCCTCACCTTCCCCAAGGTCTCCACTTCTAACCAAACGACAGACGGGGACAGAATCCTTCTCTAACTCCAGAAGGTAAAGGTAAAACATTGTCAGAAAGAGTAATGAGACCAGGAAGTCTGAAAAAAAATCAATTTTTAAGGCAGGTCTACAATGAAGATGACTAATCAAGAATTTTTGAACTGACCCTTCATCACGTTGGGACTGAGGTGGCCCAAGCTTGTGGCCCCACCCAGGAGGGGATAGCAGAAAGGTCTGTCCTGGGCAAGGAGTTGGTAGCTGAGGGTAAAAAGACCTGGGTTGGGAATTTCTTTGAAAAACTTGCCCCTGGAATCCGCAAGGCCTGTGGGAGGGAGAGGGGGGCAGCTTTGCTGGCACCCCTCCTGTCCCAGCCACTGCCTCCGAGGAGAGCTGGCCTCCTGTTGCACAAGGAGTACACACACATACACTCCAACATCAGGCTTTCGTGGTTTTCCTTATTTATCGCCGACAACCTTTTCTCCAGCAAACAAAGACCATTTGTCTTGCCTCTCCCAGACCACAGAGACCACTGGGAGGCCTAAGGGGGTGGGTGGCACACTGGGAGCAAGGGGCCTGTCAGTGGCTGGAAAGCCAGGCCCTGGGCCAAGGAAAGAGCTCCTGGGGTGGGGAAGGAGGAGGCAGAACCGGCTGGGCATCACTACCCCTGGCTGCTACCCGCCATGGCCACACATGGGATTTAGGTCAAGGAAACTCGCCTGGAGGAAGACCCCAAGGCCTTCCCTCCTCAGAGGTGGAGAGCTGGGGGAGTGGCAACCCACTGGAGCACAGGCCACATTCAGCGGTGGGGAGAGCCAGAGCGTCCCCAGAGAAATGGGAGGATCTCTGCTCCAAACCACAGCGGAACAAAAGGCAGGCAGACTCCGGGTTGGGCAGGGGGCGGGGCGCCTGGGAGCTACAACCAGCCCTCTGCTGGCCTGGGAGGGAAGTTCACAGCACGCGAACCAAGTCCACTCGGGCTTTCTCCACCCCCAAAGGAATACAAACTGAGACAGGGAGGGGAGATCCCATTAGGCTGGGCCCTCTGCACCTCCAGCTCACACAGGAAGGGTCACAGCCCCCACAGGTGGGATATGGCTATGTAGGAATTCACACTGAACATCCATCCTCCCCAATAGCAGGGGTGGACGAGGGACGCCTCCGCCAACATCTGCGATCCCTGAACACTGTCCTCCTGCTCTGTGCTCAAGGCTCCCCCTCCCAATAAAATTTTACTGAAAAGAGCAGAAGAAAAAGACAAGTTCTCTTTCTAGCAGAGACCCAAATAGAGGAGGGAGTCATCAAGAAACTGAAAGGTTAACCAAATGGTACCCACCTCTTTCTTGGTCTTCACCCTCCCCCCTCCCCACAGGTGTGGAAGAGGAATAGGGCCTCCCACCCATCCCGAGGGGACAGGGCCCCCCCATCCAAAAACCAGGGGGACTCACCTTCACTATGGGTAGTGCGCTCTCCTTCTGTCGTGGGTGCAGCCTGGGACCACTGAGGACAGAACAAAGAGCGAGGTGTGGGCAGGGGCAGGGGCACAAAGGCCCAGCCACCCAGCCCCTCCTCCCTCCTTGCTTCCCTCCCAGCCCACAGCCTCTGGCTTCTCCAAGGCTTCTGAGTTCCGAAGAGGGCACAGCCAGGAGTCCCCACGGGCACAGAGCATGCCCACCACTCCTGGACCACTCCAATTCTGAACCCAAGGAAGTTAAAGACTAACCAGATGTTGGGGGGTGGAGGCTCAAAATGCAGGAGGAAAACGCCAGAATGCTGCACTGTCCAGGTCCCCTGTCCCTTCCCCATGTTTCCCACCCCTTGCTCTCACTGCCCCCTTGATTTCCTGGTCCAAAGCCATGGGTAAGTATTAAGGTCAAATAGGAGGACAAATTTGGACTGGGGCAGGAAGGAAGGACTGGGGGCGAGAAAAACAACATGGTGACCTTCTCCTGCTGACATGACAAATACCAGGGTGAGGTGGTGTTGGAGAGGGAGGGGGTGCAGAGGACCAAAGGGTGCCAACCACCCTCCCCCATCCAAACTCTCCCAGTCCTCAGGAATATCCAGCATACCCACAGGTTGCCGAGGGGGGAAAAACACAGGAGGAAACCCTGGGGCAGGAGAGAGCCCCATTTCCCTCCCTGCACAAATCTCCCCAGAGCCTGAATAGATTTTCAGAGCCTCACCAGCTTCCCACACCCACCTTTTTCCCTGGTTTCTTCTCCCTTCCAGAATGAGGGGGTCCCAAGCTCCTCTCACCTGGGCACCTTAAATGCCACCAGAGAAGCTCTTTATGCCTTAGCAATGCCCAGCCCCTAGGGGGCCCCCTGCACTACCCTAGGCCTGAAACCTCCCATAACCCTCCCTACCCCCACAGATCATTCCTCCCCTCCCCAGAAGCCGTGAAGGTCAGCACACGCAGCCATGTGGACCTGACAGCACCAAGCTGGCAAAGCTTCTCCTAGCCTGTCCTCAGGGTTTCTGGTTCCCACATACTCCCCACCCCACCCACTCCTCTTGCGGAGCCCACAGAACCCCAGGACCCTCTGGGAGGGAGTCCCACTGTCTCTCTCTCTCTCCTTCCTACACACCCAAAATGCACCCCAACCAGGTCCTCCAGCCTTGCCCCCAGAGACAAGGTCAGAGGAAGCCCCTCTTAAGGGAAGACAACAGATCCCAGGCTCCCAGCTGGATAGCCTCCGGCTGCAGGTCCCCGAGGGACCCCCTGGTTCTGCACCTCAGCCCCTCACCCATTCCCACAACACCCCCCCCGCCCCGATTTCCCCCTGCCAACATTCTCCCTGCACCCTCCAATCCTCCTGGGCCCCAACGAGAAAAGGGGACAGAAACTTCATATCCCTTCCAAGGCCAGGGGGCACTGGAGGGGTGGTTCTAGGCAGGGAGGGGCCAGGTGCCCTTCTCTGGGGGCCTCTGAAGGTCACACTGTGGCCAGGCAGCCACTCCTCCCCCTCCTCCCTACTTGGAGGCCTGAAGCCAAGGCCTTTGTGCCAGGGTCTGAGGAACTCCTGGTGGTAGCAGGGACCCCTGTGTCCGTGTCCTTCCTTCTATCTCCTCTCCAAAGGGGACTCTAGCTGAGGGAAGGTGTACGGGGGAGCAGAAAAGGACCCTTTAGGTGGCTTTAAGAAGCAAGTTGAGTGGGCAAGTTTGGAGTTCCAAAAACCACCTGCTCCAATGCCCCATTTCACCAGGAAGAAGTGTGTGTGCGAGGCTGGCAGGAGCTCCTTCCAAAGGTTCGGGAAGGGTTATTCCCATACTGCCCATGTCAAAACAAATTTCAACCCATTTCTCCCAAAGGGTAAAGTGAGCTAACGACACTTTTTAAACCCTGCCTTCACCCACCCCCATAAAAGCCACAGCACAGCTCAGTGGGAACTCTTAGGGAGGGGAGGGAAGCACACTGTCACCAAGTCGGGACTTTGGGTAGTCTCCACAAAGCACGAGGGTGGGCCCCGACTTCTGACAGCGATCATCCCTTCTCTAGACTCTGGGGCTGGGGAGGGGTTAGACAGATCTTCTCAGCAGAGGAGTAAAAAATAAAGGGGTAGCAGGGGCTTCTCTCCATGCTGGGGAAGAAACGGGGAAAGGGAAGGGGGGTCAGGAAATTCCTCCTAGCACAGAGCAAGGGTAAGGGCCCGGGACGGTGGGAAGGGGTAGGGATGGTTCTCCGCCCGGTCCCCGGGCTGGGGCTACCTCGAGAGGTCACCTTCCCGCGGAGGGCCGGCGGGGGGAGGGGCGCCGCTCGTAGCACTGGGCTCTGGGCTCCCGCAGCCGCGGCTCCGGGAACACGCGGCCGGCCAGGCCCGAGCTGATGTAATCGGCTCCGCGCCGCGCGCGCCCGGCCGGGCGGGGGAGGGCGGGCACCGAGCGGGACGCGAGCGGGGACGGGCGGGGGTGGTGCGGCGCAGGTGGCCCGGCAAGGAGGGGGGTCCCCGCAGCGATCCACCCCAAAACTTTTCCCAAACTCGCCGCTAAGGCCGAAGAGACCGAGTGGCAGTGACAGCAAGCCCCATCTCTTGCCTGCGCCCTGCCCCCCTCCATGCTCTCCGCCCTCCCTTGGTCCAAGGTCCGAGCACCCCGCTGCCCGCGGGGCTCTGGCTCCCGCCCCCGCTGCCCCGACTTCCAGTTCGTTGGGGACCAGCGACCGGGAGCAAACTTCAGCCTCCAGCCGCAGCGCAAGCCCAGCCCCCTCGGCCTCCTCCTCCGGCTCCCGCCCTCCGCTGGTCGGCCCAGATCGTACGTGCGGTGACTCTGGTGGGTGGGCAGGGCCCGCGTGGGCGGTGAGACTCTATCCTGGTGCCCTCCCACCTAGCGCGCGCCCCCTCCCCCTACACGTACGACGACAGAGGGGGATGCAGCGCGCCTGGTGCCCCTGGACCCGCGTGGGGCACGGAGCCCCCACGCGCGCGCTCGCACGCACGTCCCCAGCCGGGAGAGGCGCTCGCAGCGGCCCGCGGCCCCAGGCGGGCACGGCCGCTTACCTTGGCATGGTGGAAGTAGAGCAGCAAGGCAAGGCTCCAATGCACCCAAGAGAGGAAAAAGTTCATGGTTTCGGAGGCCGGACTCGGGCCGGCGCGGCTTGCGCTCCCTCTCCGGCTGGGGCTGCGGGACGGCCCGCTCTCCTCGGAGCGTTGGCGGGCTCCTCTTCCTCCAGGAGCCGAGGCCCGGGCCAGGGCCTGGGGCGCGCGCGCGGCTGAAGCACTGTCTGCGCACACCGCCGCCTCACCGGTCCATGAGCCCGGCTTCCGAGCGCCGAGTCGCCACCGCGGGCCCCTCTCCTCTTCCTTCTCTTCTTCCTCCTCCCCCTCCTCCGGCTGCGGTTCCTCCCGGCCCGAGCTAGCACTTCTCTCCGCTCCGCTCAGCTCGGCTCCCCTGGCGCGGACCACGTCTGCTCCGGAGCGAGAACAGCCCAGAAGTTGGACGAAAAGTTTCAGCGCAACGCCGCGAGCCCCGATCCCCTCCACGCCGCCTCCGGGCGCGGGCTCCGGCTCCTGCCCGCGGCTCGCTGCCGCGTCCACCGTCGGCCGCCGGCCGGGGAGGAGGTGGGCGCTGGGGCTGGGGGCGGTGTCTGTCTGTCTGTCCGTCAGCGCCGCTGGTCGCTTGCGGGATCCCGAGGGGGAGGGCTCACGCTGCGCTCCGACGGTCACCCCCAAAAGCAGGTCACTCACTTTGCCCCGTCCCCCTGGCTGCTCGTTCTCCCGTGCGCTCTCTCTGACCCCGTCTCTCTCTCTCTTCCTCGACTTCTCTCAGGAGCTCTTGCTACCTCTTTCCTCTCTGCTGGTTTCCAAAATCCAAAGTGATCTGGGGGAGTAAAGAAGCAATCTTCCCCAAACGGTCGGCCCGATTTAAGTGGAGAATAGGAAGCAAAAATAAATTAAAAAGGGAAGCAATACAGTTTTTAAAAAATGTTTAAGAAAAAAGGAGGGGAATAAACCCCCGATAAATGAATATCAAATTCCAGCGCGAGACCCGTGGCGGGTGAGTCCGCTGGCGGGTCCGCCTCGCCGCTGCGTCTCGCGACAGAGCGCCGCTGCCGCCGGCTCCGCTTGCCCCTGCGCCGCGGCCTCCGCACAGCCCGGCTGCCCCACGGCTCGGCGATCTCCACCGACACCAGCCGACTAAAAAAAAAAAAAGGCCTGGCCCCGCCCCGCCAGGACCCCGCCCCGGCCCGCCCTCCTGGGCGGGGCCAGGGGCCGAGCCTCTGCCCCTCGCCTCCGGCCCTGTGCGGGCGATCCGGGTTGCGGGCTCTGCCTTCGCCTGGGGGCACCCGGGGAGGCCTGAGCCCCCAGCGCACCACAACGGAGGGAAAGCTCGACCCCCATCAAAGTCCACAGCCTGAAAATTACCCATCGCCCCCTGAAACTCTGCCCGGAGACACATTCGCCCGCGGGGTATTGAGGGAGGAGGGAGCAGGAAAGTGAGGTTATGTGCGGACAGGGTCTGAGAGCTATTCGCTCTTTGGGGGGATACTGGAAGGGTGGGGGCAGGGCGGGGAGCTGGACAGGGACGAGTGGGGAGAGGGACACACAGATCTGTTGGAATCCCGGAGTGGCCCCTGCCCTTCTACCCATCCAACGCCCTCAACCCCGACACACACGCATGCACGCACACACATTGACACACGTCCTCACTCTCGCACACGCTGCTCTCGCAAGTTCACCCAGCTTCCCTGTGGTGGCCGAGCGCCCCCTAGTGACTACTGTGTGCACACCCTGGCTCTGGCTCAAGAAGGACCGGGTCTTGGAAAGAGGGTGGGGGGGTTGCTCTTGAACCCCCATTTCTGACCTCCCAAACAGTTGCATGTTTGGGACTGGAATGTGCAGAGAGCCTTGGGCTGGGGGCACGGGGGACAATGTGTCCATCTGGACAATGCCATTCTGGAACCCTCATTTGGCCTGCAGACATCAAAGTGAGCTGCAGCCAATAGGCTGGAGTGACTGGGGTCCCTGTCAAAAGGAATTTGGCGCCAAGTTTGTGGAGCTGAGAAAGGGAAGACGTGTAGTTCTGGGGTTATTCAGTGACCGAGAGGAAGGAGGACCTGTTGGAGCCCACGTATGCACTGTGGAGTCTGGCAGAACCCAAAGGGGGAGGCAGCTGGGCAGACAGAGGCCCTTGTTCCTGGGGCCCTCCCCCCCAGATGTTGCCAGGGAACTGAGGCCAGGGGGCTGGTGGGGGTGGATGGAGACCAGGGCCTGAGTGATGATTCAAACCTACCCACCAGCACTAAGGAAAGTCTGTAGGCCAGCTGCCCAGAGCTCCCACCAGGCTGGGGGCCAAGGCTTCTATCAGCCCCAGCCCAGGCTCATAGCTCATCTTCTGTACAGAATTGCGGGTCTCTCCTCAGTCCCCCGTTTCCCTCAGGATCCCTTGGCTACTTCTCCAGGCTTGCAGCTTCTCCCCGCTCCCCAAGTCCCTTCCCTTCCTGCAAAGCACCCCTTTCCTCCAACTCCCCATGTCTTCCCTAAGTGCTCCTCAAAGCCCCCCATCCCATCCCCCCCTTGTATATAGGAACCAGCCTGCAAAAATTCCTGGTTGGGCTGTGGCCCAGCTGTTCCCAGGCTCCCCCAGGGAACAAAGCGGGGCTCTGATACCTGTGGGAAGAGAGAGACCAATCAGTCTCATTAGCTGGCCAGATCTGGCCAGGGCATGGCCTGGTGCTGAGATAGCCTCTCTGAAGGCCTGGGCTGAGAATGGGAACCCAGAAATTTCCCCCAATTTGACCAAAACACGCCAAGAGGATTACTCAGCCAGCCCCCTGCCTCAGCACATAGTGCTGTCCAATTCCATCAGGGTGGTGTCCTGAGGCCCCTGTGAGGACAGGGGCTGGCTCCCACCAACCCCATCCCGCCCTTTCCATTTTCATGCTACCGTCCTCTCTCCACCACCTGGCAGGCTCCCCAGAAGCATGGACAAGGTCTTTTTACAGTTGGTGGATGTTTATTTGCTGGCTCAGAGCCCTCTTGCAGGCCTCCTCACCTGGGCTCCATGCTCCAAGCTGCTGAGTGGAATATGGAAGGGAAGTCACTAAACTTCCTCCTTGTATGCCTCTAGCACCCCAGGAGCACAGGCTGTGGAGACCTTGGCAAGGACCCCCTCCCTCACCCCTACCCTGAGGCAGGACAGAGGCTGCAGGCACCAAGGGTTCACTCTGGCCCCCTCCCCTGTATCCCTGTGCTTCTCAACCTTCTTCAGCCCCTAAAGAGACAATGAACCTGAAAACAATGTCTTAGTAAAAACCTTGAAGTTAGGAGGAAGCTGGAGGGGTTCCAAGAAGGGACAGCCATCAAATGTCACTGCATGGCCCCAGGCCTCCCCCAAGCCAACCATCCCACATGGTGGTACACAGCAAGGTATGTTATAATAACCTATTTGAGTTTCCCCCTGTGAGCTTTGCCCAGGGGAACGAAGGTACAGAATTCCCTTTCTGTAGGGCTAGGGTTGCAACCTGGCCCAAGGGGATTTTGAGCAACCTTCACTGGGGTAGGGATAGTCCCACCTCCACCCTTCATTTTGGAGATACAACCTGGTGGTAATGCAGGTTAGGGGTTTGACTCTGGATTCTGTCCCCCAGTGTGGTGCCACTAGTTTTTACAACTATACATTTCTTGGACCCAGCCAATGTCCATATTGTCAGCGAATTAAAAGTTCAAGTCACCCGGGTCTTCAAAGAAGGGAAAAAAGAAACAAGAAACAACAATAACAAGACCACATTGTGTCTCTATAGCACCTTCCCTTCCCATAGGCTTAATCCCCTTGAAAGAACTGATTCCCCTTATCCTTCCTCTTAAGGTCGATGCAGGGCAGGGGGTGTTAGAGCAGACTGTCTCCCCAGAGACTCCTCCACAGAACCAGAGAGGGCACATAGGGGTCCAACACCACCAGCAAATTGGCGGGGGGTGGAGCAGAGAGCAGCCCAGACAGGACCATGCTGGCTCCCAGTTGAGGGGCAACCTCAGCCCCACTTAGAGGGTCCCCTGATCCCCGGGACTGGAGTGGCTACAGCCTGTGGCTCTGATAGAAATTCAGAAGGAGCCAAGGAGGAAGAGGAAGGTGTTTCAGGTAGGGGGAAGGGGAGCAAAGGACAGGGTTGGGGTGGGGAAGAGTGTGAAAGGCAGCCAGAAGCCAGCAGAGGCCCCAAACAAAGGAAGTAGTGATCGGGCTCCGGGCACAATAGTTGTACTTTGTCCTGACATTCTGTCACCTCGCCTGTTGCCTCCAATGTTCAGGGAAGCTCTCACCTGTGTGGGTGAGGACGGTTAATCTGGAGGCCCATGGATGAAGGGGCAGAATGCCCCTGAGGAAGGAGCAGGGTGAAGAGAGAGTTGCTGGGTCTTGCTGTTGTCCACGCGCTTCTCCAAGTGGTTTCACTGTGATGGAGGGGAGTCTGCTCCTTCGCTCCGTCCCAAACCCCGGTCCCTAGCGGGGCTCTGATTCGCAGGAAGGGCAGGGATACAACCTTGTCGAATTGAAGGAGAGAATCGGGTTGGTTCCCTCAATTCCCTGTCTCTGGCTCTGGGTGTCAATCAATCTCTCTCTTTCTCTTTGCTCTCTCTGTCGCTAGGTGTTTCTCTAGTGCTAGGTCGTTGCATCAAAGCAACAAAAAGAGAGAGAAAGCAAGGAGGGCCTCTTTTTTCCAATGCCAACATCATAGCGCCAGGTGGATCTGGAGGTTTGACTCAGGGTTACGGTAGAGAATGATGGTCAATTGATAAAAAGATTGGGACAGAGAAAGCCAGGGAGGTTGACTCGTCCGGACAATCCAGTCAGGGAAAGGGAAGAGGAGCCGGCAGGAGAGAGGGCACGGCAGAGTCACTGTCTGGGGAAGCACACCTACCCTCGCCACCCCAGGCCCCATCAGCCATGTCTCTGCCTCTACTTTCTGGGCCCCAGTTTGATCCCCTAACACTCAGCTGTCTCCCAGCAGCCCCAGGCATGCCCACTTCCTGACACCCCAATCTTTGCTACCCCTCAAAGTCTGACCCCCATCATGCCCACTGCTGCCCTGTGCACATCCCTCACCCCAACCCAGTCTTGGAGGGAGTCCCTCTGCTGGGAAGAAGTGGTAGCAGCTAAGGTTTCAAAGTTATTTCTTGACCTGGGCCCTGCCTGAGAGCTGATCTTTGTTCCAGTTTGTGAATATTTTCCAAGATCTTCCAGGCACCAGGCTCTATGCTGATTTTACAGGAGATACAGGGACACCTAAGTAGGGGCTTTGGATCCAAATGGACCCTGATTGTACTCCTGGCTCTGCCACTCTTTAACTAGGTAGCCTTAGGCAGGTTACTCGGCCCCCCGAACCTCAGCTCCCCTCTTCTACAAAATAGGCAGAACACCTGCCTTGGAGAGTTGCTTAACGCAGAAAAATGTGCATACAGCTTTTGCCCTAGAAGGCAAGATGAGAAAGAGGCCCTGGGATTGGCACAAAGTGTTACGAAGGTTCAGAAGCAAAGCAGCCCAACTAGCTGGAATGGGCATCGGTAAGGGCTTCCTGCAGGAGGTGGCATGGGACATTTATTCTGCAAGCAATTATTTATTTTTTTTTATTTCTGCATATTATGGGGCTACAAATGTTTAGGTTACATATGTTGCCCTTGCCTCCCCTCCCCCCCAAGTCAGAGCTTCAAGCATGTCCATCCCCCAGATGGTGTGCCTCGCACTCATTATGTTTGTATATACCCATCCCCTCCTCCCCCCTCCCATCTGCCCAACGCCCGATAAATGTTATTCCTATATGTGCACTTAGGTGTTGATCAGTGAAACCAATTTGCTGGTGAGTACATGCGGTGCTCATTTTTCCATTCTTGGGATACTTCACTTAGTAGAATGGGTTCCAGCTCTATCCAGGAAAATACAAGGGGTGTTATATCACCATTGTTTCTTATAGTTGAATAGCACTCCATGGTATACATATACCACATTGTATTAATCCACCCATGTATTGATGGGCACTTGTGTTGTTTCCACATCTTTGCAATTGCGAATTGTGCTGCTATGAACATTCGAGTGCAGGTGTCTTTTTTATAGAATGTCTTTTGTTCTTTTGGGTAGATGCCCAGTAATGGGATTGCAGAATCAAATGGTAGTTCTACTTGTATCTCTTTAAGGTATCTCCATAGTGCTTTCCACAGAGGTTGCACTAGTTTGCAGTCCCACCAGCAGCGTATGAGTGTTCCTATCTCTCCGTGTCTACGCCAACATTTATTCTTTTGGGACTTTTTGATAAAGGCCATTCTCACTGGAGATAAGTGATATCTCATTGTGGTTTTGATTTGTATTTCCCTGATGATTAGAGATGTTGAGCATTTTTTCATATGTTTGTTGCCATTATTCTGTCTTCTTTTGAAAAGTTTCTGTTCATGTCCTTTGCCCACTTTTTGATAGGGTTGTTCAATTTTTCTGCAAGCAATTATTAAACTCAGCCTGTGAGCCTTGCTTTGGGCTGGCCCTGTGCTTACAACAATGTGGAAGGGGCTTCCTATCTGGCGAGGAACCAGAAGAGCAAACCAAAAATAGGAATTCTCCAGAGGAGGCACATAGTTGCTCGGAGTAGGGAAGGCTTCCTGGAGGAGGTGACACTTGAGTTGGGTCTTGATGGAAGAGCATGAGTTTAGCCAACTAAGTGGAGTGGGGATAGATGACAGGCAGGGGAAGGTGGCCTGGAGGGCTCCGATGGCTCACACTGAGCCCTCTCAGTGCTCCTTGGAGTGATAGAGACTTTGAGGCTAGGCAGGGCAGGGGATTAGGGCTTCTTTGGAAACATTCCCTGCCAAAGCCCATAGGGACAATGCTGCTCCCTCAGGGGGTGAGCTCCACGCTGCTTTCCCTGACCTCTGGGACAGTATGTCTCTGCCAGAGAATTTAAACAAACAAGCAGACACTAGAGGTAGGTCCAGCTCATACATTGAGCACCACTATCGTTTGTCCCAAGGGAAAGGGGAAGAGGGCAGAGGACACCAGCCTATGATAAGCACAGGGCCACTCAGCTGGGACAGGGCAGAAAGCAGAAAGATATTTTCTCTGGCTTAACTCCCTACTTTTCCCACCAGGTTTCCAGAGCCCTCCTATCTGCCTGTCACAGACATGTGGAGACCTGGAAACAGCACTGGGCGAAACAGTCCAGAATCTGCTGCGTGCTGTGTGACTTTGGCCAAGGCTGTCCCTGTCTCTGGACCTCAGGCTTCTAGGTAGAGCATGAGATTACACTCTCTAAGCTCTGAGATGACAGCTCCATTAAACTCTCCAAATGAGATCACAAGTACCAAATGTCACATCTTCCAGGGGACTATGTATTTGCAAAGACTCCTGAAGAGGGCAAGGCTTAACTCAAAGAAATCCAACATTAATGGTGAAATCTGGGGCCCAGAGTCATGTGGTGGAGGGGACATGCAGTTCCCGGGAACCCCTCAAATCTGAGCAGGTATGGAACTGCTTCATTTGTTACCTGGGAGGCCAGAATCTCTGTCCTTTTTGGAAAGACACTGGCTTAGGGAGCCCTCATGGTGGAAGGCCTCAGCCTTCACCCGCTCCTTCCTCCCTACCCTCCACGAGCACAGGCATAGCAGAAAAAGCCAGACAGGCTGGGTTCTCCACTTCCATGTTGTGGGACTGTGGACAAGTCACTTCATCTATCTGAGCCTCAGTTTCCTCATCTGGAAAATGTGGGCTGTGGTTCTTACTTCTCAGGGTTGCAGGGAGATGTGTGGAGACAGCAAATACAAGCTAAGCTTCTGGCCTAGAGTAGATACCACATAAATATTACTTCCCTTCCCTTTCTCCTGTTCCTAGCCCCCTTAGTGAGCAAACTCTTAGAGAATGCAAACCCACTGTCATCTCGCTAAAGTCAAACAGAAGGGAACAGGGAAATGCGTTTACCTCACCCTCCCAGTAAAAAAAAAAAAGAAGAAGAAAGAAAGAAAAGAGAGAAAGAAATCATACAACGCATGCCAAAGATGACTAGGGGTGGGGGGATATGTTGGCTTTGTTCCTGCTTTGGCTTTTCTTTGTAGCAACTATGTCACCAGGCTGTCACTGAGTTGGCTGCAATGTGGATTCCTTCGGGGAAATCCCAGAAAAAAGAGAGGCAGGGACCCAAGGTGCCCCTACCTCCCAGCAAGAAGGGCCCCTTCCTCCAGCGGCCCCCTGGGACTGGGCCGGAAGCCTGGGCCATGCCCTGGGCCCCCCAGGATGATTCACAAAGATAAAGCCAGTTAATGATTGGCCCCCTAAGAGGGGTCACCCACACCATCCTGCTTGCCTTCCCAGACCCAGAAGTGCAGGGCAGAGCATAGGGAGTGGGGACACCTCTTCTCAGCTCCCAGGATCATCCTGGCCGATACCCTTTGGATAACTGGTGAAGCAGACAATTAGTCAAAAGATATGTGTGTCAGGAGGACATCAGATTGTGTTCTTGGGAGGATTGGGGGTCCTCGGAGATAGGGTAAGTGGAAGGAGGCTGTGGGAGTGGGCAAACACAGCATACCCGGTTTTATCTGCTACATTTATTGGCATTTCACTTGGAATTCCATTTGATGAAAAGGCTCCACTGCTACAGAAGAAGTTTGAAAACCCCTTCACTGGCCAGAGGTGCAGGACAAGGCCCAGAGTTGTCTAAAGCCATGCACAGAGGCCAGACTTAAACTCAAATCTCTCAACTCACAGCCTAGTGCTCTTTCTACTTCTCCAAGGGCCACTCAGTCCCTTAATTGGGGCCCAGCACTGAACAAGGCACCTTTGGGATGCGCAGGGCTTCTGCCCCCAAGAGCTAACTGGCTGGCTGGGGAGCTAGGCGGTGCCAAGGGAAGCGGCACTGGAACTAGGTGCCCTGTGCATGGGACTGTGTCAGCAGCTAGGCTCAGGGATCTGTTGTTTGCCCCTCCTTCCCACCTACAGGGACTCAGCAACCCCTCTCACTCCAGGCATTGCCCTGCAGAGGGCATAGCTGGTGTGAACCATACCCCACTGGGGTCCCCTGGAGAGATGGTCCTGCCTACGTCTCTCTGCATGCTAGCCACTCACCCAGACCCACCTCCTTCCAGAACACAGCTGGAAGCATCAGGAGAAGAGAGGCAGGGCACACTCAAAGCTGCTGTGCCTGCTGCCAGCTTCCCTAAGCCCCAGGACCTGGTACTGGGCAGCTCCAGCTGTGGAGTACCAGCCCCCCACTGAGCCGAGGCTGACGGCCAAAACCTTTAACACCTGTTATGGCTGGGGCACAGTTCACATAGAGCTGGTGGCATAAACCTCTTCGCTTCTGGATTGTGGGAAGGTCCCTAAGGGACAAAGGAAGGGACTGGGATGGCCAGAGAGGCCTGCCCGGTCTACTGAGGGGATGCTCAGGAGGTGGACCAGCAGCTATTTACCAACAAGGTAGCCATTCCAGGGCATACCAGCCCAATGTCTGCCCTGCCCCAGTCTACTCTCAATTCTAGGCTGGAATGTGCAGCGCCCAGCCGAGAATGAGGCCTGTCCGGGGCCCCGGTCTGCAAGCTTCCATATCTCCTCCGCTCTTGGAAAGATGAGGCCAAGACTCCCCCCTGCTGTCCATGCAAAAGTGTAGCCCACCCAACATAGCAGGTACCTCAGCAGGCCCTCCATCCCAGAGGCCAGGCCTGGGGTGGGGGACTCATGGGCTCCAGCCACTGTTGAAAATGTGACAGACCAGGCCAGCCCCAGCCCTGGGCTGAAATCCCAACCCCAGGTTCCCAGATCACGGACAGCTATGAGTAACCAGAACACTTTCCTTTCCGTTCTTTCTCTCTCTTTCCTTGGATATCTTCGTCCCTCCTCACCTCCTGCTCTTTTCCTCCTTTCTGCTGGGCCCCATTGTCCCAGGGGGCCTCCTGGGCCAGTCCTATTGACTAAGTGTTCCTCTATGTCAGGCAGAAACCTCAGCTTCTCAGAGCCCCTGGGAAGGTGACTGCTCCCCACTTCCCATTCGCTGTTGGGGAGCGAGCCTGGGCAGGGGCAACGAGCTAGGAGAAGAGATATTCTTCACATCTCCCCAGTTCCCACTAGCCCTCCAGTAACTAAGGGAAAACTTTCAGAAGGGAACTTTCTGAGGACATGGGACACTCTCCTGCCCTCTGAGTGCCAGGGGGGTCGCACGGCAACTCTAAAGAGAGCAGCAAGTACAATGAGGGGCACCAAGTCCCCTCCCCAAGCCCCTGGCATGACCTGAGACTTTCAAGAGGACAGAGGTGGGCCAGGGGCGGGGAGGGGGTGCTGCTCCTCCCCTCTGCCGAGCCCTCCCCAGCACTCAGCCACTGATCTCCTGCCCCTCCACGTCTCTTCCGCTCTCCAGGCTGAAGGCCCAGGGACTAATAAACCACATGTATACACACATGTACAAGCAAATAAGCCCCATCTCTACCACCACCACCCACAACAGGGCCCCACAGAAAAGAGGAGTGCTCCCAGAAATCCAGCTGTCCCAGGCAAGCCAACCTGGGTCACAGTGGCCTCTCCACCAAGGTTGCAGAGAGGCTGGATGTCCCCTGAGCATCCTCTCCTGATACCACCACCGGAGTTACCTTGAAAGCCCCTCAGACAAACAGTGTCTCTAACGTCCTGCCATTAAGCACTGCTACTTCCTGAGCAGTTCCCCATATCGCCATGTGTGGGGCTGTGGCTAGGGGTCGGGACACTCGGGTTCAAAGGTGGGCACTGTCACTGCCTTGCTGTGTGACCTGGAGCAAGGTACTGCCCATCTCTGCCTCTGTGTCCACCCCTGTGGAGTAAAGGGCTGCACTGATTGCAAAAGCCCTGTTGGAACCCCCAGTCCATGGCTGTAGGGGATGGGGAAGAAGCCGTAAGGCGAGAGCTGTGGGCGCTCCAGCCCGTGGCCTGGCTGACAGCAAGAGATGGAGAGAAGACAAGGGAGCACAGTCCCAGGACCATCTTTCAGAGATATCATAAAGATTACTCGGGTACGGGTCGGGGAAAGCAGAGAAAAGCAAGCTCTACAGACCATTGTCTCCCTAACAGTCTGAGTTTGCCTGTTGCCACCAACCGAAACAGCTGGGATTGCAGCAAGAAGAATTTAAGTCAGATAAGCAGAGGCCCAGCAAACTTATCTTCTCTAGAGGATTTGAAGGATGATAGCAGCAGGATGTTTATCTAGAGGCTTTCAGGCCCATTCTGGGCCTGAATGAAATGCCAGGGAGTAGGGGAAAGGAAAGAGAGACAAAGGAGAAGGCACCCTCCCTTTGGGAGAGGTTGTAGGCAGGTGCCCTGCCTCTGAGCTAGGAGCTGAAGTGGGGGAAAGAATGTGGCAGGGGTGTGGTGGGGCAGAGAGTGGGGCACAGAGAATGGAATGACAAGGCTGTCAAGTGGCACAGCAAGTGTTTGCGGGAAACGTCGAGAAAGACCCTTTCCTGGTGGGAGGGGATGAGAGGGAGCCACAGCCCAGGGCTTTCTGCTCTGGGTACCCCCAGCCCCAAGGACTGTAGAACCTCCTTGGGACAGGGCCTAGGGTCTCTGTGACATCAGCTCGGGCAGGGGAGCCCAAAGCCACTGTTTGAGAAAGAGAGATGACATGTACCTAGCCTGGGCCCCAGGCACTGGGGAGGACAAGGTGGAGTGTCTACAGGGCAGAGATATTGGGAAGCAGGGAGCTTCCTCCCCCCAGACTGCTGGGAGGCCCAGGCCCCTGCTGCTTTTCCCCTGGGTGGCCCCCCCAGCCCTGCATCGGGGCAGCTGGTAAGGCTCCAGGGACCCACGCTCCACTCCCCACCTGGCCCCTGGGCAGGTGGAATAATTCTGTGATTCATTCCATAGTTCCTCCTTCTCTGTCCCAAACTCAGGAATCTTTGGGTTTCTGCAGGGGTCCCCAACCTATGGTGAGTTGTATAATTATTTCATTATATATTAGAATGTAATAATAATAGAAATAAAGTGCACAATAAATGTAATGCCCTTGAATCATCCTGAAACCATCCCCACCTCCCCAGTCCATGGAAAAACTGTCTCCCATGAAAACGGTCCCTGGTGCCAGAACGGTTGGGGACTGCTGTCCTAAGGTAACTGAGGCTGAAAATCCACTCAGGAAGAAAGTCCCTCTTCTCCTCTATCCATCTTCCTTTTTGCTGCCACGAGGACCCGGAAAGGGGAAAGATGAACAAGAGAATGAGGCCAGGCCCCTTCCACCCCAGTTCAGTGGAATAATGGGACAAGTTGGGACGAGGCCTATGACCTTGGTGGGGGCCAGGTGAGCAGATGTGTGGCGTTGTGCAAACGAGCTTATGTATGATTTATGAAGCTGGGTCTGCCCTTCCCACTGCCCTCTGAGGCCCGGGTCTCCACGTCCCACCTTCCAGCCCAGAAAGCTTTGTTAAGTGATTCCACAGCCTCTGTTCCCTCTCCCCCATCGCCCAGGCTTTCTTCACACTGCCGCCCTCCCCTTTTTCCATCTGTCCTCCCCAACCAGAAGCTCACAGTTTCTGTCACCATCTCCCAGGTTCTGCCACACCAACCCCACGCCACCCAGGGACACACTCCTCACGCCTCCTCCCCTCCTGCCCTAAAGCTCCTCGGGGATTCGTGGCTCTCTGAGGACAGGGCCACAGTCGTACTCACTCCCCCCAGGCCTGGCAGGGGCAGCCTCCAGCTCCTCAAAGCCGCCCAAGAGGAATGTAAGCAGTGGAGAGGGGCTGTCCCGCCAGCTTGGCTGGGTGCAGGCTAGGGAGCTCCTTCTCTGGCCCACAGGAGGTGAGACTCTGCAAGCCCAGGCAGGGGTGGGGGGCCTCAAACCCACTTCTATCTGAGCAAACAGAACAACCTTGCTGGGTACCTTCCAGCAGCAGGCTTCCGGTGTAGCTGATTCCTGACCATAGACATCTTCTGGACATCCTCTGGAAGCCCAGAGCCCCCTCCTCGGTCAGAACCCCTCCCAGGCACTCACCCAGTGCCACCCCAAGCCTCTAGAGGGTGTGGGAGAGCAGCGCTGGACTTCCAAGCCCCTGGGGCACGCCCAGGTGGCTCTGCACAGGCCCCTGGCCCCTGGGAAGGGACCACCATGCTGGAGGCTTTCCAGCCAGACTTGCTCTCTAGGGGCAGGAGAGTATGGGGCATGCGCCAGGACTGGGACAGGGGCCGCTTGGAGGATGCAGGGACAGAGAGGGAGGCTGGGCTGTGGGGACCCTGAAGAAGGGTGGTTTTGAGCAGTAGAAAGATCATCTGAGGCTGGGCCTTGCCTCACTGTTCACTTGGGGACAGAAAGGAGAGCAGTGTCTTGAGCCCCAGGAATGTCTGCCTGACCTTTGAAGAGGAAGAGCCTTCTTGGCCCCCACAGCAAAGGTGCAAAGCGCCCCGCCCCCACCCCAATGCAGTGTCATATGAGACAGCTAAGGGAGCACAAAATTTAAGGAGCGAGGAAGTGCTCACTCTCTTAGGGTCGTGCAAGTGCAGGGCTGCTCTCTGGGTGCCCTCCTTAAACACTGTACCAGGGCCCTGCCCTCTGGGGAGCCTGTCCTAGGGACTAACGCCACAGAGTCAGTGTGAGGAGTGGGGTCACTTTTTCACTGTGGATCCCTTGAAGGAAAGAACCAGCACCTAACTCAACTAGAGGGGAGGGGAGCAACGGATGAGGAGAGAGAGACAACTGTTGCCTGAGCCTGGACCCCTGTGTGTGTCTGTCTGTGTCAGTGTGCGTCTATTTGTGCATTCAAGTTGTGGAGCTGTGCATTTCTAGCTGTGTGTCCTTGGGCAAGTTACCCGACCTCTCTGAGCCTCAATTTCCTAGGAAAACTATAATAATACTTATACCACAGGGTCGTTGTGAGGATTGAATGAGATAATATAGAGAAAGGGTGTAGCATAAGCACCTGGGCTGCACACAATAGGAGCCAATAAATGGGAGTTGCTATTCCCATTATTATTAATAATATTATGGTGTGTGGCTTCACCTGACCTTGCATCCTTATTTTTTCCTGCCTCCCTACACATCCATCCCACTCCAGCCAGACAGGTCTTCTGACAACGCCAAACGCACGTTGCTCATTTCTTCCTCCTGGTCTATGCACTGCCAGCCATGAAGATTCGCCTCTTAAAGCACGAAGCCCTTTGGACTGCTTCTCAGCAGTATCCCCAAAACTCCTACAGCACGAGTTATCTGTACCTCTCAAGCCAGCCTCAAATTGCTATCTGATGTACTTAACCTTGTGAAGGACTGTGTGTGCTGGCTTTATCTCTCCAAGCACAGTCACAGAGGAGGGACTGTATTTTTCAATGACCTGTATCTCCAGCCCCCCACTAAGGACTCACACAAGCCTGCAGGTATAAACACCCACATATAGACTCTTCATGAATGACAATGATAATGGTAAATACTGCTTTTGATCACATCCCCACTGTGTGCCTCATATTATCTTATTAATCCCCCAAATAACCCTGTGAAGTAGATTGTAAGTGTAAACCTAAGGCTTGGGGAGTTTAGGTAACTTGCCCAAAGTCATACAGCAAGTAAGCAACAGAACTGGGATTTAAATTCAAGTCTGTCTGGCTCCAAAATCAGCACTCTTACCCACGACAGCTTGAATAAAAGAATGAGCCATCAACAAACCAGAATTTCCTTTCTGTACTCAAAGAAGGAAATAACAATACAGCAAGCAGATATCAGAACTTCACTCAAATGCTTTCGAGGTTTCGAATCAGAGGTTCAAGTCCCACCATACACTGTTGGGGTTTGGGTCCCATCACACACTGCTCAGAATGAGGCCAGAGCCTTGGTCTTTGCAGGAAGAGACACCCACATGGCCTTGCCTTACTTGCTGGGGCTTTAAAACATTTTCAACAAACAGGGTTGATTGAAGGTCATAACATATGTTCAAAAAAAAACAAGGTTGAAAAAGTACTCATCTCAGAGTGAGTCAGAAAAATCACTTAACTTATTCGATTCCTAGAATGTTCCTATTAATCCAAGCTCTATTTTAACTGTCTATAGGATCTCCATTTGTGGATCAACAATTTAGCAACTTTGTGATAACTAAATGGACAACATTGGTCAGTTAGCAATATTACATGGAGAAACTACCAGAAAACCACTCACTGATTTTCACATATACCCCTGTCAATCCCCAGCTGTTACAATGAAAGTTTGTCATGGGGAATGTATCGCATCTGGGCCTCCATTCTCCTCTGCCATCATCCTTTTCCACTCTGGGACTAAGCTGACTTGGAATAGCCACATTACATTCCTCTCTCTGCGATGCAGTGTCCTTACCTAGAAAATAAGAATAACAAGATCACAAAACCCATAGGTTTTGCCACCCAACCAGGTTCATATGCCCGCTGCCCAAGAGGAAGCCAATGCGCTGAGACAGCAGGGTTTACAAGGCCGAGAAAGAGTCTTATTCAGCATAGCGCTACGCGGGGAAATGGGAGAAATTTCTCAAATCTGCCTCCCCGAGATCTGAGGGGACAGGATCTTTAAGGATAGTTTGGCAGGCAAGGGATTAGGCAATTAGGTTTGTTATTTGGGGCAAAATTATAGGGGTGTATAAATCCTCTTCTTGCACTGTTCCAATCCCTGGGGTCACAACTTCAGGTGAGTAGGTTTCTTGGAATGGACCAATGGTCCACTGGGTGGGTCAACCAATCCACTGGAATGCGGGTCCTGGAAGATATGTTAAAAACTACCTTTAGGTTTCAAAAAGGTGATGTTATCTATGGAGAAAGTTAAGAATCTTTATGGACACCAGCTATGGGGAGAAGGTAAGGATCTTTATGACCACCAGCTGCATGGCTTCAGAGTGGTAATTACAGGGAAGCAAATGGGGGACAGTTACTAATTATTACCATCATTTTTAGGTAGGCCTGTGCATTATTTTTAGCTAGGCCCTTACCACAGTTCTTGCCCTGTGCCCCATTATTGATTTATGAAAAAGGTGGTTTCAGAGGTAAGGATCTAACTAGGCCATGTGTAAAGCACAGTGACTAGCACGGGACAAGAGCACAAGGAACATCTGGGCTATGGGTGCTGTCATTTCAAGCCTGGTAGACATGCCCTGATGCCTGACCCCACTCTGGCTGCCGGGAGCTGCTTCTCCCAGCGCCCCTTCCCTCCTGTCTCCCAGGATGCATGTCCCTGTCCCTCTTACTCACACCCTGGCCCCCCAGAGACTTAGAATCATCAAACCCCATGGCTAAGAAGGTAATGAGAGCTCATCCAGTTCAACTTTATTTTTT
>NW_012140302.1:824339-846621 GCF_000956105.1 Propithecus coquereli
TGAAAACATTCAAGCTTTCACCATTGTAGTTTTTTGGTAGAGGTTCATTATCAGATTGTGGAAGTTCCAAATTCAATTTTTAAAAAATAGATATAGATCCATTTAGGTTGTCAATTTCTTCTTGAGTAAACTTCCACAGTCTGTATCTTTCAAGGAATTAGTTTACTTCATCTAAGTTATGGAATTCATTGAAGTAAAATTGTAATATTTCCTTATCATTTTTTTTTTTTTGAGACAGGGTCTCGCTCTGTCCACCAGGATACAGTGCAGTGGTGTCATCAAAGCTCACTGCAACCTCAAATTCCTGGGCTCAGTCAATCCTACTGTCTCAGCCACAGGCACATGCTACCACTCACGGCTAATTTTTATATTTTTTGTAGAGACAGGGTCTCACTATGTTGCTCAAGCTGGTATTGATCTCCTGGCCTCAAGCAATCCTCCTGCCTCGGCCTGCCACAGTGCTGGGATTACAGGTATGAGCCACGGCACCCAGCCCCTTATCATCTTTTTAATATCTATACAATCTATAGACAAGTCACCGCTTTCATTTTTGATATTGGTAATTTGTGTCTTCTCCCTTTTTTCCTGATCAATCTAGCTAGAGGTTTATCAATTTTGTTGATTTTCTTGAAAAACAGCTTTTTCTTTCATAGATTTTCTCTAATGTTCTGTTTTTGACTTCATGTTTTTTTTTTACTTCTATTTTTGACTTCTGTTTTTCTCTGCTCTTTATTATTTCATTTCTTCTACTTTGTATTTGTTCTAGTCAATGGTTTTTAAACTCATTAAGAATTTTAAACTATAAAACAAAAATAGTACAGAAATAATTTCTTCATCTGGTTTGTGCTCTAAAATAAACTTTCCATTTCAAAATTTCTGAAAGTCTGAAAACACGTCCAATCGTTCATTCATTAAATATTTATTGAGTACCTACTATGTGCTTCTAGACACCAGAGGTAGAATAGTGAATAAAACAAGGTTCATGCCCTCACTGAGCTTATATTCTGCAACCTGTAGGAGCTGCAAGCCGCCTTAGCTGGCAGCCAGTGAGGAAACAGGACTTCAGCCCTACGCTCACAAAGCACCGAATTCTGCAAACAGTAAGTAAGAATGAGCTTGGAGATAGATTTTTTCCCCCAGAGCCTCCAGACGAGAATTCAATTCAGCTGACATCTTGATTTCAGCCTTGTGATGCCCCAAGCAGAAAACCCAGTCACGCCATGCCAGACCTCTGACCTACAGAACTGTGGGCTAATCAATAAGTATTATTAATATTGGGAGGTGCTAAGTTTGTGGTCATTTGTTACACAACAAAAAAAAGCTAATATACTCAGTATGATGGGATGCCATAGATACATGGAACCTTTTTTCAATGAGTTTTACTTTAATGTCACCCAAATTAGATGGTAAGTTCCCTGAAGGCATAAACATTCTACATGTCTCCTACACTAGACCATGCCAGGCACCTAGTGGACACCCAGGAAATAGCCCATAAATGGGTAAAAAGTTTTGATCAAAAGCAAGCTATTTGGAAAAACTGTGTAGCCTCTTGTACAGACCACTTTGAAGGATTGCTGGTATTTGTATAAATTGCATTCTGGCCAGGTGTGGTTGCTCACGCCTATAATCCTAACACTTTGGAAGATCGAGGCGGGAGGACTGCTTGAGGCCAGGCGTTTGAGACCAGCCTGAGCAAGAGTGAGACCCTGTCCCTACAAAAAATTGAAAAACTAGCCAGGCGTGGTGGTGCACACCTGTAGTCCCAGCTACTCCAGAGGCTGAAGCAGGAAGATCACCTGAACCCAGGAGTTCGAGGTTGCAGTGAGCTATGATGACACCACTGCACTCTAGTCTGGGAGACAGAGCGAGACCTTGTCTCAAAAAAAAGAAAGAAAGAAAGAAAGAAAAACTGTATTCTGTATATACAGAACGCACAGCTTGCCTTCAACCTTGCCTTCTTCCGGGGCAGAAGAGTGTGGAATGACTTCTCTTCAAATGCAACATGTTGAAACAGAACTCACCTTTCATTCAAACAACTCCAACAGACGTTCTCTTCAGCTGCCGCCATCTCTCAGGCACTTAAGTTCTGAACCTTGGGCTGATACTCAGTTCCTCCCCATAGTCAGAGAGTCCTGGAGATTGATTTTCCAAAATGCCTCTCCATGAGTCCTAGCCTCTGTGTTCCCACCGCCATCACCCTAACGGAGGCCTCTTCAGCTGCCACTTGCACGATGGCAAAGGGCTCCCAAAAAGCTTCACCATCTTTTTTCCTCTAATCCCAGTCCCCCTTGGTCACCACCACCTGCTAATCTCCCAGAGATAACACTTGGTACAAGTAAACCCTTTCTCTGAAACTTCATAGGCTCCTCATTGTTCACTCAGGTGAGCTGGTGCCCAGCCTGGACTGTGAGCATCTTGAGAGCAAGCGCCACGCGTTGAGTATCTTTGTGGCATCACTGGTGTTCTACATCCGTATGAGGCTGTTGATGATAATGGTCGCAACCATGACAATGAGAAGGCTTTCTTTCTTTTAGATCAGAGAAGACCAGCCTGAGTTGTCAATCTCCCAGGCTCTAAAGACTCGATCAGCAGGAGAAAGCTGTGAAGAGTGGATACACCACAAACGCACTGTCCCCAACTCCACCCCACGCCTGGGAATCTTGGCCACCAGGCCCCCTACCCCAGTTATTCCTTTATCAATAGCAGCTATAGCAGCTGTCATATCTTCTGTTCACACTGAAGGGGTTTCCTTCCCAGGGGTATTTGTAATTTCACAAGGAGACAGCCTTAAAGGAAGCGAATATTAATGGTAGGGTTTCAAGTATCAGCTGGTGGGTGAAATGAGATGTTTGGACAGGGATATAGAGCTTTGCTTCTACACCCAAAAACCCATCTCAACCCATGCAGCTGGACTCATGTTAATAAAAGAAAAGCATTAAACACAGGCACCCTCCCCCCACAGCTGGGGACGGAATAAGAGTCCACACGGTCAAGTGGGCAGGACCTAGAGTAGGCTGCTGAAAGGAATCCCTGCTCAGATGCTGGAGAAGAAATTCAAGAGATGTTGAATGCCCTGGAGATCTTAACAGAAAAAAGGAAAAGCTCCTCCCTGTCCTCCCTACCTGAGACCCTTCTCCCACACCTCCAAGGGTCAGGCTGGGTTGGGAGGTCACTCAGTCTAGAAGCAAAGCACAGGGAAAGTTGTTGTGCCCATGGCCATTTTGATGCCCCCATCCCCAATGCCAACCCTGAAGAGAGGAGACCCCCTTTCCACAAGTCCAGCCCACCCTAGGAGTGGATAATAGGGAAAGGCAGGCAGCTTCCAGATCCAGCAGCCTCCCCTTCCTCTGACTGTTCCGTTGTCCCTACTAAAGCCCTGCGGAGGGGACCCTTTGCACCCCTTTCCTCCCCATAACTGCAGCCCACAGCTTTCTGGGCCCAGGGAGGGGAAACCTGAGGTGGGGGTAGGAGGGAAGAGGAAGGCAGGAAGTTGTGCACAGCTAGCGGGGCTGGCCCTCTGGCATCCTGGGGGAGTCTTCCTCCTTAATTGCTTGCGTTCTACAGCTGTCGTCGCTAACGAGAAATTAAAAAAGCACCCTGACCCCTGCCCCCACTCCTGCCCCCACTCCTGCCCCTGTGGCTCAGAAGTGCTCTCTCAGCACGTTGCTCTTGGAGGAGCACCAGGCGGAAGATGCTGTGGGGACTGAGACGTGGGGACGCCTGGAGCCCACTGCTCCCAGCCCCCCAGGGACAGAGGCGGGAGGCCTGGTGCAGGGGAGTCAGCCAGGGTCCCGGCGTCCCCACTCCTGCTACTGTCAGGCCCTAATTTTACATATCCTGCCTCAGAATCTCCACAGCTCTTCTGGGACTCGTCAGACCTCAGGCCCAGATTTGGGGTTGGGGAAATAGGGTTCCTGGAACTGCAGATTGAAAATTTACACTCGGCTACCCTGGGCCCAGTGAGCAATTATGTAAAATGGAGCAAAATGAAGAGGGGATGGGTCAAAAATCACAGCAAGAAAGATCTCAGTTAGAACAGGGAGGAACTTCCTGGTTGTCTCTCACACCACACCCAGAGAGGATAAGGAGCCTCTGCTTGGCATTGCTCAGAGGAGTCTGTGTGCTTGGCTCCTGCCTGCCTCTTCGGCCTCTTTTAATTTTTTTTTTTGAGACATGGTCTTGCTTTGTCATCTGGGCTAGAGAGCAGTGACATGATCATAGCTCACTACAACCTCAAACTCTTGGGCTCAAGCAATCCTCCTGCCTCAGCCTCCCGAGTAGCTGTGACTACTGTCACCACACCTAGCTAATTTTTTCTATTTTTTGTAGAAACAGGGTCTTGTTTCACTTTAAATTATAAACGCTGCAATGAACATCTTTGCTCACGTAGTCAAGTGAATAATACTCCTGAATGTATTTGCTATTGTTCTTTCAAACTTATGGAGATACTGTGGAGATTAATATGTGATTTCATTTCAAATTATTCCTATCTTCACCATAGCTTGCTACCTTCAGAGATTTTTCTCAGATGATGGATGCCTATCCCACACAACCAGTCTTTTGGAGTTCCCTGAAGTTTTAGTGTTAGAATGGGGTTTTCCAGCTCAAAATGATTGGGAATCACTGCCTGAAATCAACCAACCGTTGCTGCACACACACAGTCCCCAAATCACGTTAGTATTTTGTTCCGGCAAATGTTATGTAAGTCCATTCTTACATGAGTCAGAATCCTTTCAAATCAGAAGATAAATGAAGTAGGGACCTACTTGGCAGCAATGTCAACAGAGGGAAGAGCACGGAGATGGCTGGTGAGGGTGTCGCCAGCGCTTCTTGCCTGCGAACCAGGGTTGCTTCAGAGCAAAGGCCGGAGACGCGTTTACACCCATCGGCCAGCGCCCACCAAGGCTGCTGAAAAAGCCTGACTCAGGCTGTGTTTACCTAGGTCAGCCTTACATAAGTGCACACAAAGACTCAGGAAGGTACAAGGAGAAAGGTAAATAGCCGGGATTATGGGTGTGAGTTTAATTTGGGGTACCTGATATTGCAAGACTGCTTTATAAAATTATTTAAGCTTGGGCAAAATACCTATATGTGCCCAGCCCTGTGAAGGGGTTGTCAGATAATTAAGAGATGTTATGAGACAGTCCCTGCCTTAATGAAGCTTATGATCAAGTTGTGGAAATGAGCTGTACATTCCACCAAAGCAGGCTCCCGTCTCCCTGCCTCTGGGCGGGGCCTGGGGTTCAGGCGGCTGTTTGCTCAAGCTGGACACCCCTACCCCTCCCCCACAGGCCCCGTTGCCCCCTAGCCAAGCCCTCCCCTCATACTGTCCCCAGCTTCTTTCCACAAAGCAGTAATCTTCCTCATGTTCCAGGCATTCCTGATGATGTTAAAAGTTGCCCCCCTTCCCCAGCTCCCTTCCATGCCTCCCCATTATCTTTGGGGGGACTCCAGCGTTTCTGACTTCTACCTGTTCCCAGCCTTCCTCCCCAAACACAACCCAGGGGAACTGAGCGAGGGGATGGGGGAGGGGTGGGGACAGACTGGCCACCGCCATCTGCATGTTCTCAGCAATCTGTCCTCCCCCAGCGCCTATCCCCAGGCTGGGAGGGGGCAACTGCTGAGTCAGGATATTCCTCACATTCTCTCCCTTCTCCCCTGCCGGCCCAAATGCCACCAACCCTGCCTTGGAGTGACCAGCCTCAGCGGAGTGGCTGCTCCGCCAACCCTGACCCCAGCCCAAGACCAGCCCTCCTCCCTCACAGCCCGAGGGGGAGGCCGCGGGAAGGAGGTCACATGGCCCACTCTCCTTTGGGGCCCTGCTGGGAGTAGGGATGGGGGGCCACCCTGCCTCCTGAGGCCCCCACTTCCCTCCCTCATTCCAGCTCCATCTCCCCAAGCCAGCCTCACTCAGAGTCTGCTGCCACTAATCCAGAAAGGACAGGGACAGCGGTGGGGAATCAGGAGCTGACCCCCCCCATACACACACCACCCCCTGGGCACCACACAGGGGCGTAGTCACCCCTTCAGTGTGAGGTCTGGGGAGCCTTGGGCCTGCAGAGGAGGGGAGCCCCAAGAAAGGCTTCCAACCCCAGGGACCCCCACTGCTCGGGGAGTGCCCAGTCTGATGAGGGAGACCCCCACAGAGCCGTGGGCAAGGGAGGAAGGAGGCTGCTCTCTCTCATGAACATACACTAACATATAAAGCAAACACAGACTCAGACATTCAAAGGGAAAGCTATTCGTGAACCTGGAAGCAGGAAGAAGAATGGGAATGGCCAGCAGGTGACACTGGTCCAAATGGGAAAGGAAGGCTTCCTGGGGGTGGAGAGCCCAGGGGACAGGGAGCCTTTCTGGAGGCTCAGGGGTGAGCAAGGAGGGAAAGGCAGGTGGGAAGGCTCAAGACCAAGGCAAAGCCTTCCCGGCACAGCCGGCCGGGAGTGAGCACTGGACGGGGGAGGAGTGCCAGGCTCCATTCCTGCCCACTGGTTTGGCCATGGGACTCCGAGGGTGTCTTCCAGCAGGGTGTGTGCCCTGTGCATTGGCACAGGGCCCGTAGCAGAAGGACCTCCACGCTTGGTTTCATGCTCTGCTGTTGAACAAGGGACCCACATTTCATTCCGCATTGGCCCACGAATTATGCAGCCTGTCCTGCTCCCCAACTTGGAAGGTCTATTTTCCTCCCCATATCTTCTTCTCTGACAAAGCCCTAATGGGAGGAAATCAGGGGGGTGGGAGAAGGCCTCAGCTTCCCCCCAACCCTCAGGCACTTCCCAGCCCCCTACCCGCCATCCCTGAGCTCCCTGCTCCTGGATGCTGTGTACAGGGAGGAGCCCGCCTTCCCTGAGGCTGCAGCCAGCCTACTGACCAGAAGCCTCCTCCCAGTGCACGCAGGTCCCCAGCCTGACCCTTGGCAGCCCACTCAGCCCACGAATGGCCTCATCCCTTGGAGAGCCCAGCAGGATCGTTTCATAACCATGTGTGCTCGATGGAGCCTGTTCGTGGAAAGCCGGGGACGGGACAGCTCAGTCCTGGTTGTTGGAGAGGCCTCGGCCCCCAGGGTCTGCACTTGAACAATAAACAACCGTGGGCCTCCTCGGGTAGGAGGGGGAGTGAGGACAGGATTGCCACTGCTCTGCATCTGGGGGGAAGCAAGGGCCCCCAAGGTCTTACCACACAATGTTCCCTCTCAGGGGGGGATACCACAATCTGATGAGGGGCACACGATCAGTCCCCAGCAAGGGTGTCTGGGATTTGGGACAAAGGAATGTGGTGTGGCAGGGAGGACACGATAGCCCAGCAGGTTGAGAGGCTCTAGTGCAGGGCTGCCCCCAACGCCTGTCACAGTGCCTGGGTCCCCATTAGCATGCTATATGACACTCAGGATTAAAGTCAGGGGCAGCAGTATCCTAGTGCCAGGTCACCTGTCCTTTCACAGTAGGAGCTGGCCATCTGAGATAGGACACAGGGGCAAGAAAAGAGGCCAGACCACAGGAGGGTCCCAGCGGGGAGTAGACCCTGTTCTGAGTACACTGAGAAATAGGGCCCAGAAGCTGAGTGGGGTAGGCGTCCTCAGAGAAGGCTTTCTGGCGAAGGGGCTTGAAACCTCTTCTCAAAGGAAGGGAAGGAGAGGGGCTTTGCACAGAACAGGACTGAGGGCGTCCTGGCAGAGGGAACAGGCTCTATCGAGGCCTAGCAGCGCCTGAGAAATGAAGATCCCCTCCCCTAGTGGGGGTGAGATTGGTGATGGTGAGAGAGGGGAGGAGCTGCCGTGGCTTCAGGCTGATCCCTGGAAAGAAACCCCTGATGAGGGGTCAGGGCCAATGCCCCTTGGATGTGCCACTTCGAATAGCTGAGCCTGGATGCGTCTAACAGGTAGGGACCGGGCAGGGTCCAGGTCAGGGATGATGCAGGAGGGACTTAGCACAGTGACTCTCGTGGTGCAGGTGCCCAGTAAATGTCTTAATGAACGGATTGTTGAATGACTGGTTGACTGACTAATAGGAGTAGTAAGTCAGGGGCCTCACTTTTCTGGGAGACTTTGGGCTCAGCCCCCTTCTGATGCCTCCAAAGACTACTGCAGATTTCACACATGGGTTAGTGCCTCCTTCAGGCTGCCTCCTTGGCTCACTGCGTTCGTTTGCAGAGACCTTACCCTCTAGAACAATACAAGATTAGAGAGCAAAGGGACTTCTGTGTACATATAAAATTCATGTGCATATAGCAGTGATGGCAATAATAGTTAACATGCAGTGATCATCTACTATATCCTAGCCACTGTGCTGATCACTTTGCATCATCTTTTACATCACATGTTTATGTCTCATCTTAGAAACCTCAGTAAACACTTCTAAGTAAACATTATTAGATGCAGGAAAAAAATGTGTGTCCAAGAGAAATGTTGTTAGAGATGTTTTTTGCTTTATTTTGGTTCTCTGACACACATTTTTCACATTTTAACATCTCTGAAATCAGGACGTGCCTTGCGATCTATAACAAAAAGGCACTGTGTCATAGTTTAATGAGCAGCGTTCTTCCTTCTCGGCGGTACGTAATCCGATGGTGTGTCTTGCCTTTGATGAAATACAGTTGATTATGTACATGGTCTATGTAATTGACCCCCTGCCCCTTTCAGCCAACAGTGGATAATATACGATATGTGTTTCTCTGACTCCAAGTGTGTTTTCTAGAGGTGGAGACTGTGTCTCAGCCTGGGGGCTGCCTGAGGACAGGGCTGTCTCCCCTCCCCAGAGTTCCCCACTGCCCGGCTCAGGAGGCCTGGAAGACATGGGGGACTGAGGTGGGCACAGAAAGCCTTGGGCCTCCTGACAAAGCCCTTTTTACGTAGCACAGAAGGAAAAGGTTTAGAGAAGCTGCCCTCAGCAGCTCTAGGGAAATGGAGGTAAAAGGGAAGGCATGGGATTGCTCCATACTTCACCAGGAGGCCCTGGGCCAATGCCCCTGGGCCAATGGAAACAACGCCGGCCGCAGGCCAGCTCGAGGCCAAATCGCCAACCGTAGCAAACCCTGGCCCCAGCCTCCTCCGGCACATGCTGTGCTTACCTGCCAAAACTTGCATTCTCCTTGGCCTTCCCCTCTGCCCTCATGCTGGCCCCAGGAGGGGATGCAGAAGCAAGTGAGGAAGTGATTTGCCCTATTGGTGAGCCAAGGAGACTGAGGCCCCAAGGGCCCCTGGCCTTGATCCTGGCTCTCACTGCTCCACTCCAGCAGAGGTGTTTGAGCTGGGGGGCCTGGGCTGCCCCCAGGGACCCCTCGGCAGGGGATTTCTGGGGTGGCAAGGGGCAAGAGGAAGGGAGAAGTGTCTCTTGCCAGGGACTCTCCCAATGGTCAGAACATTGCTACTACCTCCTCCTCTGATCCCCCTTTTCCTGGGACTCCTGTCCATCCTCCACTTCCCAGCAGCTCTGTCCTAGGGTCTCAGTGGTCCGTAGATGTCTGTTGACACTACCTCAGGTACTCAAGCCCAGCTTGGTTTGTGGGGGAGAGACAGAGAGACCATCACTTGTCCCCTCCTAGCTGGACCTGGGAGTGGGGGCCTCTGCATCTGCAGTGGGGGCTGGAGGATTAGGGTATTTAATGAGGATCAGGGCCAGGGACTTCAGGGGTAAGGAAAGGGAGCTTTCATCCTGGGGAGGGGAGGGGATCGCAGGTCCCATGCTGGGTTTCCCAAGCCCACTCTTTCAGCACCTCCTCCCCGCTCCCCTGCCTTTGGAGACCCACTGATGGATCCTGCTGGGGCACAGGTGGGAGGCCAAAATAATAGCTGCGCCCCATGTCCATGGCCCCCTGGGACTCTGCAGCCAGGACCTGCCAGAGCCACACACACTCAGAATCCCCACTGACAGCTGTGGGCCTGGAAGACAAGGCCAACCCCTCCTGCCTATCGTAATACCACATGCCCCTGCAAGCAGATTTCAGAGACGCCTTCCCTTCTCTCCTTGCCACATGGAGTTAGGAATAGGCCAGGAGTCAACCTGAGGCTCCTAACTCCCAGCCTAGTGAAAATAACCCTTAATGATGCTAAGACCTGTCTAGGTATTAACTCACATAGGCCCAGAGAGGTCAAGTAACTTGCTAAGAGTCACATCCCGGGAGTCTGGCTCTAGAGCTTGCAAACGCCTGGTTCAGTTATCTATCCAGGTCACATCTTGTGTACGAGGCCTGAATCCTGAGCTTGGAGCTGACTGAGTGTCTCTGAGGGTGCAGTGGTACAGGAGCTGGAGGTTGACCCCAGAGTCGGGGGTCCCTACCCTGCCAGGACCATCCTGATTCCCACCTGGAGGACACAAGGTAGGCGGGGAGACCTGGTGCACCTGTGTCGCATCTGCTCACTGTTCACAGAGTGCCTGCTCAGCCCTGCCGTCCCAGCATGGCAGGGCCACATCATGGGCAGAGCTGCCTTTGGGGTTGTAGCTGCCTGAGAGCTGCTGGGCCCAGACTCCTCTACCCCATTCTAGCCGGTGCCACAGTGACACAAGGAGATGCTAGGCAGCAGGAAAGAGGTGACTCCGCAAGCCCAGAGTCACTCTGTGAATACCCACCTAGGCCCAGCACCAAGTTATAAGGGCCATATCTTTTCACCATCATATCTCCAGCCCCCAACACAGTGCATGGCTATCAAAGCCACTCGGTAACTGCTGAACGAATGATTGAGAAACATAAGATCAATTAGGCCTCCAAGAGGTGATAATGCAATAGGAGAGTCAGTTATGTAGACACTAATTATACCACAAGGCAGACAAAATACGATAGAAACTCAATGGAGGGAGAGATTAATTCCAACTTTGGGACTGGAGAAGGCTCCATGGAAAAGGCTGCATTTGAACTATGTGATAATAGTCGTGACAAGGAGGGCTTACACTTACCGGATACTAAATGTCTGGCACGCTTGTCCGTGCTTTGTATGTATTAACATATTTATTTTTCATATTACCACCAGACATAGGTATGATGAATATACCCATTTTAGGTACTATTAATATACCCATTTTACAGATGATGAAACTGAGGCTCAAAGTAACTCTCCCAAAGTCACGCAGCTATAATAAATGAGCAGAGCCATAATTTGAGCTCAGTTCTGGCAAAGAGGCAGGGATGGGAGGGTCCTATACAAGGAACAGCAAGAGGCGCAATTTGGCTAGATGAGGAAGTTGCAAACTGGCACACCATGGCCCACATCCGGTCCTAAGACGTGTTTTGTCTGGCCTGCTTTGCACTGGCCTGCACAGTGTCCTTGAAAAAGGTGCAGCCCATCACCACAGCCAGAAGGTAAACAATGAGGCTGGGGGGAGGGGGGAATGGGCTTTAGAGTCTTAAATTCCAGAAATGCAACAACCATTGTGAAGTTGAGTAGCACACCTCCCCGCCCTGCCCCAGTCCACTTCCCTTGTCCCCAGTTACCTGTCTGGCCCCTGTAGACATTTAAGTTTCAGGACCTGGAGTAGAGCCCAGGGCACCAAAGGGAAAGGCAGCAGATACCACGGGAAGGTACCTTGAGGTCTGAACATGAAGGTCATTGAACATGGGGCTAAAGAATGTGGGCTTTCTGCAGGCGATAGCTTTGCAGTTGCAGCCCCTCCACCATTAGCAGTTAGGTGAGAAGGGCGCACATGCACACACACACTGGGGCTGGGGACAGTCTAAATGGGTGTCCACTGAACTCTGAGGGCCTCAAGAGAAATCTTGATACACATTGTCACAGCCATAGCCTCAGACCTCCCACCCCTGCTGTCCTATGCCGCCCAGCCCACAGTTGGCCCAGCTGTGGCCACATCAGCCCTCCCTCAGTATGCCCTAGCTTTTTTCCCCTCTGCCTCTTTTTCATGCAGAAGGGAGTCCCAGAGCCAGTTCCCCAGCCCAGAGGTGTCCCTGGCCCCAGGAGCTCCCCAACCCCCAGTGCGGCTGGCTGGCTGGCTGGCTGGCTGGCTGGCCAGAGTGAGAATTCCGGACAGGATTTAGGGCTGGAATTTCCCTGAGTGGGCGGGTCAATCAGGTGAGCCAGGTTACCCCGCTGGGGGCTGAGTGGAAAAATTTGGTCTGTCCCAGCCCCTTCCCCCAGTGACTCAGGCCCACAGTGGCGGTGAGTCTGGGGAGGGGACAAGACAGGAACCCACAAAAAAATTTTCCCTTGTCTCTCTGGCTCTGCCACTGCCCAGCTCCCTCCCCCATAAACACACACACCCTGCCTCACCGCCTGCTGCAGCCACCGTCTGTGCCTGGGCAACAGTGGCAGAGCCAGCACGTCTGGGCCTTCCTGGCTGAACCGGGCAGGGCGGCTGGCCCACCCAAACCTGGGCCTGCCTCACGTCCAGGCAGCCTGGAGGGAGAAGGGGGTCCCTGATGAAGGCCATGGTGGATATGGGAGGGTTGCCAAGTTTAGCAAATAAAAACATAGGACACCCATGGTCCCATGCAATGTTTGAGACATACTAAAAAATTATTTGTTGCTTATTCTCTCTATGCAGAAGCGAGTTCCAGAGTGGAGGACACTGAAATTCAAATTTAACGGAGAATCCTGTGTTTTATCTGTCAGGGGGAGGGGACAGGGAATACCCAAGGCATCCTCCACCACCCAGGCACACCCATCGCCCAAGCCCTTCCCCTGCCCCCGCCCCCCACTGTGTCCCCCTACAAGGCCTTTGACCTCAAGGCCTCTCTCAGACCTTCTAAGCCCCCAGGCGCCAGACTCTATCCAAAACAGAGATCCTGGAACCCCATGCCAGCCAGGAGCCAGCAAGGATGAGATGGGGGAGTTTTCTGGGAGTGATTGTGTCTGAGGACACCCTGCCCCCACAGCTCTCGCTTCAAGCTAGAAGGCTGTCAAGAGGAGGGGGTCACAGCTCCAGGGGATCTCTCAGACATCCCTGTGTTCCACCCTCTTGCATTTCTTCTACTCGAATGTCCATCTGGTTGAAAGTGTCTCTTCCCTTCTCTTCTTTTGGACCTCATATCCCTCCCAAAACACACTTGCCCATGACCTTGTAATATTTTCCATCTCTTAAGTATTCAAGCCCAGGTGAGGGGCTTTGTCCAGGGAACAGAGAAGCAGGCGAGAACTGGGTTCCATCAGCCATTTCTTCCTTCACCAAATGAGCACCTCTCATGTGCAGACACTGTGCTAGGCCCCACGACAGCAGTGGCCAAGGCCCCCAGGGTGCTCACAGCCTAGTGGACGACAGAGGACATTCACTCGGCAGTGACGGAGTTGCAGAGGGAGATGAGAGCAGGACAAAGGGCCATAGCTACCTTTGGACTAGCCAAGGAGGTCCTTGCATGGTTTTATAAGGCAGATGTACCTGGCCAGGCGCTGTGTCTAGGGTGTGGCTGTGGGGGCCTCTTCTTTTCCTCCTTGGTTTAAATTGGGTCTCTGTCTGCCCTAACCACGGGCTGGCTGGTTCTGACAGGAAGCTTTCCAAGGGCAGGGCCACAGCCCACCTGCCCCTGTGTTAGATGTCTCGGAAGACGGAGGTATTTTGACTCAGGATTGGCTGACAATTGTCTTTTTGGCAGCAGCTACCTCAGGCCTTGGGGTGAGAGGTGGGTAGATGCTAAAGGACCATCTTGTCCTAGAGACCCACCCTCTGTTTCCTGGGGATTCCCACACCTACCTGCAGTAGAGAGAGGGCAGGGCGGGGACCCATTGTCCAGATGGAGAGGCCAAGTCCCAGTGACTCACCTGAAGTCACGCAGCTCACGGGGGGAGGGGGGAGCGAAGAGAAGAGCCCAGGGTTCCAGAGCACACTCCAGGGCTCACCCAGCCTCCCTCACTCCACCACCCTCAGCCTTGTCCGATGCTGCTGGCTGCTTTAGCAGCTCAGGCTATTATAACAAAATACTACAGACAGGATGGCTTTAACAGCAGACATTTTTCTCATAGTCCTGGAGGCTGGGAAGTCCAAGATCAAGGTGCTGGCCAATTCCATTCCTGGTGAGCACTCTCTTCTCTTCCTGGCATGGAGACAGCTGCCTTCTCCCTGCGTGCACACATGGCCTTTCCTCACTGCATGCACGTGGAGAGAGGCAGAGGAAGAGAGAGAGACATAGCAAGCTTCTGGTATCTTCTTATAAGGACTCTTACAATCCCACCATGGGGACCCGACCCTCATCTCAACTTAATTACCTCCCAAAGGCCCCATCTCCAACTACCATCACGTGAGGAGTTAGAGCTCCAGCATATGAATTTGAAGGGACACAGTTCGATCCGTAGAACTGGTTGGCCAAGAGGGAAGACACTGGGACTGTCACCTCAGTGAGACTCTTTTACTCTCTCAAGTAGAGCAATCAGAAGTGAGAAGGGGAAGAGAAGTATTTCTCTGACCTCCAGGACCCCTCTACGCCACAGCCTAAGTCCTGACCCTTGCAGGGGAGGGCACGCCACAGTCTGGACCCCTAGATGGTCAGGTTCTGAGTATAGCTCAGCAGGCCTCCCCCTACCCACCCCACCTCATTTGGGACCCTGACTTCTGATCCCATGGGTCCTCCCCAGGTTGTTACGTCCATGTCTTGACACACCCTTCCCACAGCCGGGTTTGCCTTAAATAATCAGGTCCCGGAAAAAGTCGAATGTCAGGCGTCCGTCACTCTCCAGGCCGGGTGGCCCAGCAGGCAGAGCACTGAGCTGCGAACTAAGCAGAAACAATCTGGCCACGGCCCACCCTGAACACTCCCCACAAAATAGCTTCTGGTCTCAGTCAACAGTGTAGGTTATATTGTTAAAAACAGAGGTTCCCTGAACCTGCTACAAGGGCCCCCTTCCCTCACCCCACCCCCAGCTACCCCCACCAGTAAACCTGGGCACTTCAGCAGGGAGAAACAAGGAGGGGAGAGGAGAGAAAGGCTCCAAGCAGGCCCACAATATCAGGGCTCGAAGGAAGTCTAGAGACCTCCCAGACGATAGACAGAGAGGGAAACTAAGGCTGTGAGATAAGGGAAAGACAAGCTGGCATCCAAAGCTCTGGGTTCTAGTCTTGGCTCAGTACTGTGTGACCCTGGGCAAGTGCCTTTCCCTCTCTGCTCTGCTGTTTCAAGGTTCTAGTTGAAACATCTTGCCCAAGCAGCTCAGGCCCAGGAGTCTGCCTCCTGTTGACTCCTGATTTCCCCTCCAGGCCTCTGCCTTAGCCAGGTCCTGGGGACTTATGGCAGATGGGGCTGGGATGGGGAGGGGGGAGGGAGGGGGATGTCACTCCAGGGAGGGGCAGCAGGGAAGGGAAACTGAGTGTGTCCCTGGCTTGCCCCAGCCTGTCCCCTACATCCGGGGAAGGGTGAGAGTGACTGTCAGCTGAGGAAGGGGAGCAAGAGGGGTAGGCTGGGGAGGGGCAGGGAACCCCCGTCTGGGCTTGTTGGGGCAGCCAGGTGCAGCTGTTTCCGGCTGATGAAAGGGCCCTCCCTGATTGATATGCGGCAGCGACTGACTCTAACTCCCAAATCCAAGTTCTTCCCATCCTCCCCAACCTGGGCACGCCCAGGGGCCCACTGTTAGGGACAGGCAAAAGCCAGGGAGAAGGGGGAAGAGTGGAGCTTCTGCTGCCACTGAGGACGATACCCAAGTTCAGGGTGGAAGGGGGCTTGTCTACTCTTCACTACTTGAGCCGAGCAGGGACCCAGGCCAACTTGCAGTGTGGAGGGAAGTGAACTAAGCTAGGATTAGACAACAGGGCCAGGGAAGAGGTGCAAATGCCTTGCTCTCTTCTCTCCCCACCCTGGGGTGTGTGTGTACATGATTGGACATAACAGATGTATACACGCAGAGGAAGATGTACAGCCCCAGGGACTGGGAGGGGGGCAGTGGGGAAAGCAGGGAGTGCTGTTGAACATTCATTTTACAAACTGTCTAACCATCTGCTTTTTATCAGGCCCACATAATAATAGCTTACATTTTTTGAGCTATGTCCTGTGTGCCAGGCATTCTTCTAAGACCTTTAGGTGCATGAAACTCATTGACTCCTTACCACGGCGCTATGAGGTAGGTGCTATTATCTCCCCATTTCATGGATGAGGACATAGGGACCCAGAGTGGTTAAGGAAATTGCCACGGCCACACAGTGGTCAGAGGCAGAGTGGAAATGTGAACCCAGTCTCCAGAGCCTGAGGTCTTAGCCACTGTGCTATACTGCCCACAAGGAACTCATCATGGGATGAGGGAGGCAGGGCCAGCTTGGAACCAATTTGTAAACCAGTAATGACCTTACACATGGGAAAGGTTTCAAACAGAGATATGTAAGTTATAAGAAGTCAGGTCCTGGGCGGAGGGGCACAGGGGTTGGAGCTGGGGAGGCGGAAAGGCGAGAGGGAGAAGCAGGAGAATCTTCCAGAACAATAAACATTTAAATTGAAATTGAGAAAAATCCTCCCCTGAGGCTTCTGAGGTCACATTTATGGGGCGTCTGAAATGCAAGTGCACAGTGGTTTCTGAACCCAGACTCAGGACATTTCCTCGCGGGATAAGAAGGGGAGGTAGCGCCGTGGATGGAGAAATGTCTAGCTGAATGAAGGACTATGAAATAGACATTTTATATTGTGGGTAATTACCCAGAATACAGAGGCAGTTTTCTGTGCTTGAGAAACTCCCTGACGGGATCTCACTGTGTTGCCCAGGCTGGTCTCAAACTCCTAGGCTCAAGGGATCCTCCCACATCAGCCTCACAAGCAGCTAGGACTACAGGCACATATTGCTATACCCAATTTGAGCTTTCTTTTGTAGAAAAAATTAAATCATGTTGTGCACTGTCTCAAAAAAAAATACATTGGAATTGAGGGGTTTGTGGAGTTTTTCCTAGTTTAGGTTGTTTTGTTTCATTTTTGACCTTTTTTATGATGGTAAAATATGCATAACATAAAATTTACCATTTTAACCATCATAAGCATACAATTCAGTGGCAGTTTTAATTTTTATGAAACCCAATTTATCTATTTTTTTCTTTCATTGCCTATGTCTTTGGTGTCATACTAAAGAAACCATTGCCAGATTCAAGGTCTTGAAGAATTTCCCATTTTCTTCTAAAAGTTAAAGTTTTAGGTCTTCAATTTAAGGCTTTGACCCATTTTGAGGTCATTTTTATGTGTAGTATAAGGTAAGGTAAGGTAAGATCGAGTCATCTGCAAACAGAAATCATTTTATTTCTTTCTTTCCAATTAGGATGCCTTTTATTTCTTTTTCTCGCCTAATTGTTCAGGCTAGAACTTCTATTATTAAATACTATATTGAATAGAAATGACAAAAGCAGCCATCCTTATCTTATTTCTGATTGTAGGGGAAAAGCTTTCAGTCTTTCACCATTGAATATGAAGTCAGCTATGAGTTTTTCATATATAACCTTTGTCATATTGAGGAAGTTCCCTTCTATTCCTTGTTTATTGAGTGCTTTTAATCACAAAATTTTTCGTATTTTGTCAAATGCTTTTTCTACATCAACTGAGATAACGTGCGGTTTTTCCTTCATTCTACTAATGCAGTGTATTACGTTGACTGATTTTTGTATGTTAAACCATCCTTACATTCCAGGGATAAATCCCACCTGGTCATGGTGTATAACCCTTCTAACATGCTGCTAAATTTGGTTTGCCAGATTGTTGTTGAGGATTTTGCATCTGTATGAATACAGGATATTGGCCTGTAGTTTTCTTTACTTGTAGTGTCTCTGTCTGGCTTTGGTATCAGGATAATGCTGGCCTCATAGAACAAGTTGGAAATGTTCCCTCCTCTTCAATGTTTTGAAAGAGTTTAAGAAGGATTTGTGTCAATTCTTCTTTACATGTTTGGTAGAATTCACCAGTGAAGCCATCTAGTCCTGGACTTTTCTTTGTCAGGAGATTTTCGATTACTGATTCAATCTTTTTACTTATTATAGGCCTATTCGGACTTTTTTTTTAAGTTGGTTTTGGTAGTTTGTGTGTTTCCAGGAATTTGTCCATTTCATCTAGGTTATCCAGTTGGTTGGCATATAATTGTTCATAGTATTTTCATATAATCCTTTTTATTTATATAAAATCAATAGTAGTGCCTCTACTTTCATGTCTGATTTTAGTAATTTGAGATGTATCTCTTTTTCTTAGTTAATCTAGCTAAAGATTCGTCAATTCTGTTGACCCTTTCAAAGAACCAACTTTTGAGTTTATTCATTTTCACTATTGTTTTTCTATTATCTATTTCATTTATCTCTACTGTAATCTTTATTATTTCTTTCCTTCTGCTAGTTTTAGGGTTAGTTTTTGCTTTTCTTTTTCTAGTTCCTTAAGGTATATGGTTAGGTTATTGATTTGAGATTTTCCTTCTTTTTTAGTGTAGGCATGTATAGCCATAAATTTCTCTCGGAGCACTATTTTTGGCATACTTATTTAGTTTTAGTATATTGTTTTTTCATTTCATTTGTCTCAAGGTATAGTCTAGTTTTCCTTATGATTTCTTCTTTGACCCATTGATTAAGAGTGTGTTGTTTGAATTCCACATATTTGTAAATTATTCAGTTTTCCTTCTGTTATTGATTTCTAGCTTATCCTATTATAATTGGAAAATACATTATTTCAATCTTTTTATTTATTTATTTTGTTTGTTTTTTGGGAGATTTCCTGCTTTATATTTGAATCTTTTTAAACTTGTTAAGATTAGCCTTGTGGCCTAACATATGGTCCATCCTGGAGAATGTTCCATGAACACTTGAGGAGAACGTGTATTCTGCTGTTGCTGAGTGCCATGTTCTATGTATGTCTGTTAGGTCTAATTGGTTCTTAGTATTGGTCGAGTCTTCTATTTCCTTATCGATTTTCTGTTTGTTTGTTCTCTCCATTATTGAAAGTGAGGTACTGAAGTCTCCAACTATTATTGTAGAACTGTCTGTTTCTCCCTTCAATTATGCCCATTTTTGCTTCATATATTTTGGGGCCTTGTTTAGGTGCATATTTTTTTATAATTGTTATATTTTCTTGCTGAATTAAACCTTTTATCAATATATAATGTCCTTCTTTGTCTCTTATAAACTTTTTTGACTTAATGTCTATTTTATATGATAATAATATAGCTATCCTAGCTCTCTTTTGGTTTCTATTTACATTGGCTACCTTTTTCCAATCTTTTACTTTCAATCTCTATGCCTTTATATCTAAAGTGAGTCTCTTGCAGACAACATATCATTTTTTTAATTCAATCTGCCAATCTCTGCCTTTAATAAGAGAGTTTAATTCATTTACATTTAATGTGATTACTGATGAAGAATGATTTACATCTTCCATTTAGTTATTTGTTTTTCTGTATGCTTGTATGTTTTCGTTCCCCAATTCCTCTATTACTGCCTTTTTGGTATTTAGTAGATATTTTTCTAGCATACCATTTTGATTCACTTCTTCTTTCCTTTCTTGTACATTTTTAAAGTTATTTTCTTAATGGTCACCTTGGGATTACAATTAACATCTTAAACATAACGACTTGGTTTTAATAATACCAATTCAGTTTAGATAGTATACAAACACTCTGCTCCTTTACGTAACTTTTCTTTCCCTTTGTACCATTGTTACAGATTACATCTTTATACATTGTGTGCTCACTAATATAGATTTATAATTATCATTTTATGCATTTGCCTTTTAAATCAAATAATGACCCTTTAAGTGGGAAAGTTTTCAAAGAAAGAGGTACAAGGTACAGTGAGTCCTCAGAGGAGCACCGTGAGTGGAGACTGTGGGGGAAGGAGGGAACCAGGAAAGCATTCTAGGACAGCAAACATTACAATTAAAATTAAGTTTTGAAGAACAAAAAATTACCATGTAAAACTCCTTATTCACAGGAAAAGTTCTCCAAAACATTTCATTTGGGGCAAAATGTAGGTTACCAAATAGCATGAATGATCTCATGTTTGCAAATGTGTGTATATTTATACATATTTTAAGAGTATATGTGTATCTGTTTATATATGCATAGAAAAACATTCATGATTATAACCATAGTACTTTAACAGTGGTTATCTCCAATTGTTGGAACTATGGGAAGAGGAAACGTTTCCCTTTTTTTTTTTTTTCATATTTATTCTATATTGTTTGAATTATCTACAATGAGCACTCATCCCTTTTATAACCAGGAAAAGAAACAATGCATTGTTTTTTCTGAAGGATAAAAAGAATGATTCAGCATTCGCTGTGGAAACAAAGTCGGGAAGGATCTGCTAGATGGAGGGAACAGCACAAGCAAAGGCAAAGAGGAATAAAAACCGTGCCCTATCACAGCAATTGCCAGCCGCATTGCGTGGCCAGAGGGCATTGGGGGTGGCTGGAAAGAGTTGTTTCGGAGGGCCACGTGACCCAGATCACATTATCTTTCATTTCATAAAAACAGTTTAGAGTTGTTTCTTGGCACAAGGGCAGGAGAGTAACAAGTTTTGATTTATATATTCGGCAAATTAGTTCATGAGGGTGGGGAGAAGCCCAGAGGCTAGGAGGTCAATGGTGGGGGAGGCTGTTGCAATAATTGAGGAAAGAAAAGATGGGCTGGATCTGAGTCAAGGATTAGAGGGTAGAGAAGAAAAATGGAAATAAGAGATAAACGGAGGCCAGATCAGACAACAATTATCCCTGAATGGGAAGTGGGTTTGTGTGTCTTACCAGGGTCTCCAGGGCGGCAGCCCAGCCTGGCACATTAATGGCAGGAGGCCAGGTCCGGAGATGATCGTGACCATGATCATGACGAAGATGATGCTGACTCATGATGAGGAGGAGGAAAATCCCATTAAAAGAGCCCTGAAGCCCTTTACAGCTTACAAAGCCCTCTGACTTCCGTCTTCCAGCACATCAAAATGTATGTTCACATTCCACAAATGAAGATCTGAGGCCTGGAGAGCTGATGCAAGCAGAGCAAGACCCAATCAAAGAGCATCATTTCCTAGGCACGTAGGTGGGCAGCCGTAGCCATCCCTAGCACAACCTGAGCAGTGACTGTGTGTTCACTTTCTGGCTGAGTGACCTTAGGCAGTTAACATGATCTCTCTGTGCCCCAGGTCCTCTTCTACAAGTTGGGAAAAATAGTATACTTACCTCGTATGGTTGCTAAAAGGATAATGTGACTTAACACATGTAAAAAGCTTGGAGCAGAACCTGGCACATAGTAAGTGCTCAATAAATATGAGCTCTTATTACTTTTTATAATTATTATTAGCATCTGCACAGGACCCCGCACAGGCCATCTGGAAAGAATGATGGGGAAACCAGGCTCTTGGCATTCACAGGTCCCTTCCTTACTTTAGGACCCTGACTTGTGGGTAAAGAACCAAGCCTGGAATCTGTGTCCCTGATCTGGTTCACCAGGGGTCTGGGGCCTTTGCAGCACCCACCCTTTCCACCCGTCTCCATGCTCCTTGTCACTAATTTGTTCCTTCATTTATGCATTCATTCATTCAGCAATCATGTATTAAATCCTGGTCTGGGACCATGCTGGGATCTGGAACTACAAAGAAAATCATGTCCTGGGCCTGTCTTCAGGGACCCCACAGTATAGTCGATGCAATTCACTCACTTACTCACTCTTTAGTTCATCAAACACCTACTAAGAGCCTCCTCTGGGCCACACACATACACTCTGTTCCTATCTCCTCCTGCCTCTGGAAATGAAGCAATTATTCAAGGAGTCATTTCCCAAGGATTGTTTCGTTTCCAATCTTTTTCTCACATTTTTCCCCTGTGTACCCACTGCGTGCCCACATACAAAATCACACAGAGAAACCAAAACGGAGATCCAGGAGGAACATTCTTCCCCCATGTCTCCCATGGCTGAAGACCTTCCACTGCTTCCCAAAGCTGGAGGGGTGAGAAACAGCAACCGAGTCCTCTGGATTTTCTTCCATTCCTTCATTCATTTATTCACTCAACAAACAGTTTACTGAGCACTGTATCTGGGCCAGGCCCTGTGCTAGGCAGCGGGGGGAGGAGGGGTTAAGAGAAACGAACAATCACAGGGCGCACCCTCAAGGAGTCTCTGTTGAGTGTGTGAGTGGCTCATTGTTTCCACAAATGTGGACTGAGCATCGATAAAGCCCCAGTCAAGGCTCTGGAAACGTGAATAAGAAAGCTGAAGCCCTGCCCTCATGGAGATTGCTGTCTAGGAGGCAATGCCTCATGCCACTGAGCCAGACAGGGGCAAGCAAACACATGCATAAATAACTGTTTTTACGATCAAGGCTCTGAAGAAAATAAAACAGGGCAATAGGACAGTGACTGAGGTTAAACAATACAGTTATTTGAATTTGAGCAGGGCACCTCCCTTCTCTGGGCTTCAGTCTCCTCA
>NW_012140302.1:847836-902545 GCF_000956105.1 Propithecus coquereli
GGGGTGCCCAGACACTCAATCCATACAGTAGCAGAATGAAAGGGCAACTCCCATTCATGGGATCCTTCCTAGATCCTAGAGTTCGGGGTTCTGAACACACACTACCTTTCGACAACGCTGTGGAGGGACTGTCGCTGTCTGCACCTCTCAGAGCAGCACACGGAGGCCGAGAAAGGACACAGATCTTTCTCAGTCACTCAGTTCAGAAATGGCAGCGGATGGTTGGAATCTGGGCTGGCTGCAAAGCTGCTGCTCCCCAATGCGGGGTATGCAGGAAAGAACTGCATGCAGGGAGGGCAGGGCCCTGGGACGCAGGAGGGTGGAGGGAGTGAGAGACAGGCGTTGCTGTGCAACATGACTTGGATCTGAGGTGAAGGCTCCAGGACTGTTGGAGAGAGGCGGGGTGCAGGACTGGGGGGGCGGTGGGTGGTGGTTACAGTCAGGAAGAGTTGGAAGAGATGGAACTGCAGGGAGGAAGCCCTGCCTGTCCCCACCCTCGTCACAATAGGCACCCTGGCAAACAGGATGAGGATGGAGCAAGGCCCCATTCTCGGTACCAACCCCCGCTCAGCATCACCTGGCTAGGCAGTCCCATTCCCAGCCCTGTGCCCACAGGGACCAGGATGTGGGCAACCAGGGATAGACGAGCCCTGACGTAGACAGCTCCACGACCCCCGTGCCCGGCCTCCACAGCCACAAGCCAGATACTCTTTGTGGTTTGGGCACCAGCCAAGTGCCCACACCCCAGCTCACGGGACCGCAACTTCCCTGTTGCATCAGGTTACTGAGCGCGTGCACAGGCCCCAGAGCCTGTTACACAACTGCGGTGCGCGCGCATGGCACGCACACAACCCGGGTGGCCTGACAGTCCCACACAAGAAACCGCAGCCTTGCTCAAAGAGCACAGGGCCCTCTCCAGCCTCTTGGCTTCAAGCTGGGAGCGGGGAGGATGCCTGGCCAGGGGCCAGGGTCTGCGGGCTCTACTACTGGCTCTTGGTGAAACCCCGGTAAGTCGCGGCCCCTCTCTGAGCCCGTTTCCCCACGCAGAAAGGAACCTCACCTTCTACCCTGAGGATGTGCACGCCCATCACCCTCCATGCCCCTCAACTCCCTCCAAACCACCACCCACATCCTCCTTTCCCCTAGGAAAGCCGACAAGAGAGGGAGGCAGGAATATCGGAGTAGGGTTCACACAGAGGGTTGGGTGGGTAAAAGGGCCCTTTTCTGATGAGGCTGCCCTGTCTAGAAGTGGGTATGCCTGAGGGGAACCCCATGGTCTCCCCCCCTTTAGGAAGAGGGAGGACAGTGGCCAGAGCTCTCTTGAGGTGGGCCTAAGGAGCAGGAGGTGGGGGAGGCAACTTTCTTCGTGGCGCTTTTTCCGCCAGTTTTCTACAGCAGACACGCTTTACAGACTACCTACAACAGGTGGGGGAAGGGCGAGCCCGATGCATACCCTCCCCCAGGGGCATTTGCTCTCAGACCAGGACAATGCCTTAGACCAGTGGTCCCGAAACCAATGTTTCCCTAAGTGTGTTGTGGCAAAAGGGCTCAAACAAGCACAGGAAACCCAGGTTAAACAAAGTCTAACAGGTTACCTTGCTATCTGAGCCGCCAATGTGACAATCTGGGCACAACCCTCCCAGAGGAGGGATGAAAAAAGGAAATGCATTTGGTCTCAGACCTCTTTATAGGGGAGCATCTCAAGAGACACTCTCTAGGCACTGCTGGAACTCAGGGTATGGTAAGAAAGCCAGGGTCCAGTGGAATTCCAGGCACACGCCCAGCTGTGAAGAGCTCCATTGAGGAGCGATGACCCAGGCCCGAGAGGGCACCAAGGGCAGATGCCCTAGGCAGCCACCTACACCTGCGTGAGTCCAGCCCCAATCCCTCTGCCCAGAACTGGTCCCAGACCTGCATCCTGGTTGTGAAGGCAGGTAGGAACGTGGCAGGGCCCGTGGGCGGCCCTGCTGCCTCCCTGAAGTTACTTAGATCTGCAGTGACCCCTGCTGGCTCTGGCCAAAATCACCCCTCCCTTTAAGTCTTCACCGTCCTTCTTGCCAATCCCTGGCCCCCCAGCCTCTTCCCCATCAGCCTTAACCCAGCCCTATGAGGATCCACCCAACCACACCCTACCACCAGGTCTCCCACTCTTTCCTCCATCCCTGGGGATGGAATTTTGCCAGGCTTTGATTGAGCAACATGTTAGTGAGTTCTGGGGCCTGTGTTGAGGAGACCCTGATGACATGAGGAAGAGGGGCTCCAAGGACTGCCTGATCCCTTATCAAGGGCATGGTCACCCCCATGGAAGTTCAAGACCACTATAACAATAGCAAACATTCATTGGCTTTTTGCAGGAACAGGGCTAAACCCTTTATGTAGATTATTCCATTTAATTCTCATAAGAATTCTAAGAGGTAGTCCCTATTCCTGTGTTAACCCAGTTTTCAGATGACAAACCAAGGCTCAGAAGTAAAAGAGTTAGTAAATGGCAAAGCTCAGATTCAAATTGGCGTCTCTGACTTCAGAGCCCACGCTTGCATTCACCATGTTGTTTTGCTGCTCTCACCTGTGCCCACCAAGTCCACCTGTGGAGTGTAGGTTTGTCTACCCAATGCCCGTTGTTTTGGGGAAGCATGACTCAGTGGGCCTTGCTCCACATCCTGTAGACATGGCCTGTGATCCAAACCTAGCCATTATGCCCTTCCCCCTGGCAAACTAGGATGCAGATTTGGCCTCTCTACACGGATGGCTCACAGGCCCTTCAATGCAATGGGTCCAAATTGAACTTGTCCTGGTCACCAAACCCACTCCTTCTTTGTGGTCCCTTAGCTTAGCAAATGTGACCACCAACCACTTAGCTGATCACAGCGGAACCTGGGAATCTTTGAGTCATTCTCAACATCCTGCCTGCCTGAGGGCCTCCATACATGCTGACATTCTCATCTCTAGTGCCCCCATCTTCACCTGGCTACTTCCTGTGGCAGAGACTTCTAGCCATCTCCCCTTCTTCTTTAGTAATAGGCTCGTGGCTACCCAGAATAAAGATGAATTCCCAGCAACCCCTGCAAAGCTAGGAAAAGTCATGTGACCAAGCTCTGGCCAATGATATGTAAGTAGAAATGATGGTATGCTCCTTCCTTTAAAATGTTTCCTTACAGGCAGGGGCATACCCTTCCCATCTCTCTCCCATTTTTCCTTCCTGCTGACTGGACTGTGGGCGTGAGGGCTGGGGCTGGAAAAGCCATTTGGGGCTAGGAGGTAGAAGCTAAGTATGTGAGAATGGTGGAGCAGCACCATGAGACAGAAGGAGCCTGGGTCTCCTGATGGCCAAGGAGATGCTCTGTCAGCCCTGACTGCCCAGCTCTGGACCTCACCTATGTGAGAAAAATAAACTTCTGTGTTGTTTAAACCACTGTTATTTGGGGGGGTTTTCTGTCACTTACAGCTGAACCTAATCTTAACACACTGCTCTCATCCTTTAAACTTCAGCTTAAATGTCACTTCCTCGAGGAGGTCTTCCCAGATCACACAGACTCCAGCAGGTCCAATTTCGATAAACTCTTGTAGCATAGCATCCTGTACCGCCCTCCAGTGCCTTTCAAATTTATATTGAAATCACTTTTTTGTATAATAATTGGGTTATTATCTTTCTCTCTAATTGAACACAATTTCCAAGGGGGCAAGAACTGAGGCTGTCTTTTTACCACTGAAGTTCCCAGTCCCTGGAATACAGTAATCACTCAATAAACCTTGGCAATGAATGAATGAATGAACTTAATATTTTAGATGAGATTATTCCTCATTTCCCAGGTCAAGTCCCTGCAGCTGCTTTCCATAATAGATGAACAGATGAACCCACCTGGACCTACCACCTCGGACACCGGCTTCTCTAATTGTCACTCTTCCACATAGAAACGTGCCCTCCTCCCCCTCCATCTCAGCCTCTGTGGCTCCGTGCTCCTCTTTTTCTTAAGATTCTGGGATCATCTCCTTACCACATCCAAGCTGACCTTAACACACCCCAGGTTCCGGCTCAGCAAACAGGCTATTGCCCTACTGGAAGTCATCTCCAGCAAGGAGGAAGATGGAACCCCGTCCTCTTCTTGGGCAGCCTGGGAAGTTGTCAGGAAAAAGGGGTCCCAGGACCAGGCACACCCCTCCCAGAGCTGGGAGCCTGCTATCTCCAGATCCCACTCTTGCTGCCCGCTCTGGTGCCCTTCTCTGACATCTAGACCCTAGAGAATCCCTCCCTGCACCTCTGTCCTCCACCTTTAGGAATCCTCCAAAGCCATGGAGCATGGTGGGTAAGGACTGAGGGACTGGTCGGGGTCAATCCCCACCAGTCTGCGAGCTCCTTAAGGCGGGAATCAAACTTGACCCATCCCTGTCTTTCTGCACCTGGCGCGGTGTCCAGCACATGGTAATTACTCGATAATACCTGCTGGCAAAAAGAGTGTGGTTCGGAGAGGAAGAAGGGGCTGGGTGAGGTGGGGAGGATAATTTGAGACGTTTGCTGGCCACTGGGTGCTCTGACGGGAGGGTAGTGGGGGCTTAGGGTCTGCCTACTCCTACCACCACCTTTGAGGGAGGAGGGGCCCAGTCAGGAGAGACCAAGGGGAGTCCAGGTTCGGTGGGAACCGGATCCCAGCAGACCCTCTACCCGCCCCTTCCCCACACACAGGTGGGGCCTACCGTCTCTGATCTGTGCTGCTGCTGCTCCTCTTGACAGAGCACAAAGAGGTGGCTGCTACAGGGCCACACAAGAGCTGTCCAGACACACAGGGGTCTTCCTGGCCATTGTCTTCCACCCTCCCACCCCCTCCCCTCAGCCATTCCCAGGGCCCAGGCTGATCCCAGGGAGGCCCAACAAGCAGGAGTACTCCAAGCTGGGGTAGCAACTTCAGCTGCCAGGCTGGAAGGGCCTTCAGTGGTCGCTGACTCAGTCCAATGCCTGCACACTGGGCAGATGAGGAAACTGAAGCTAGAGAGAGCAGGATTCGCCCTCAGTCACACAGCAAGCTAGGGCACAAGACCCCAAGTCTCCTGGCTCCCATTTCCATGCTGTTTGCCACACCAGGTAGGGACCCTGGGGAAGAAGAAGGGTCCGCAGGTTTGGAGTGGTGACTCACGTCTTCGGAGGAGGAAATCCACCCCATTCCACCCTGGCACACACTCTGGAGCCAGACGGGCTGGACACAAACCCTATCTCCACCTCCCATCAACAGCGTAACCTTCAGTAAATGCCTTCACTTATCTGTGCCTCAGTTCCCTCGACTGTAAAATACAGATAACAGTAATCAGACTAACCTTATAGTGTTATTGGAAAGATTAAATGAGTGGACACATACAAAGTGCCTGGAAAGGGCCTGCTATGTAGTAAGCTCTGGATAAACACCAGCTGTCACTGTCTTATGGTCCTCAAAAGGTCTCCATGTCCTGCTGGAGTCTTTCCTAAGCCAGCAACAGGCCTTCCCTGAGGAGAGATTTGCAGCGGCAGATGGGAGGTGGCCCAGCCACACTCACTTCCCAGGGTGTGGGTGGAGGCCCAGGCCCCTCCCCAGTGTTCTCACCGACCCCACCCTCCAATCTCTTGTCCCCTGGACTCAGTGGCCCCCAGCCGCTCCAGTCGCCAGCCTGTCTGCTCAGCGCTCAAGCCTGATGCAGAGATAAGCACATCCCACGATAGTATTGTTTCCCACTTCCCACAGCTCTCGAGGGCGGCGTTCCTGGAGGATGGGATTAGCCCACCATTCGGACAGTTGAGGGGTTTAGAAGGATGTGTTCGGCTGTTCCCACAGCTAGCCAGTCCCCATTCTTAAAGGCAGTGGAGGTGGCTGGGTTTGCAGGGAAGGGGTGAGGGGAGTGGCTGTGACATGAGCTTCTGGAACATTCTGCCACCCTCACGCCCCCACCACACGCACACACATTTGGCCTAACTCGAAGAGAGATGGGAGAAATGAGACATCCCTCTCTGATAGTCGATTCTCTCCCTATCCCCAGATCAGAGCCTCTGGTGCCTATATTCCCTCAGGTGGCTGATCTGACCAGCAAGGTGTCTCCTAGGAAAGGTGAACCCAGAACCCTCAGCAGAGAAAGCCCACAGGACACGCCAGAGCCAGTGCCCGTGACAAGCAGGCAGAGGGAGGGGTGTCTGGGGAAATGGAGTGGCAAGACTCATGCTTACCTCACCGCTTTCGATAAAGTCAGCCAGGGGAGAGAGGCCTTCCTCCTCTCCCAGCCAGGCGGGCCCCTCCCACCTCCCCGCTCCCCAGTATTCCCAGTACAGCCACTCTCATGACCTCACTGCCATGGCCAGGCCAGGCAGGTGGCCAGGAGCCAGGGACCCGCCAAAATCCACATCCCCCAAAGACCATAATAAGCCAGGCATGGCCAAGATGTGTTGCTAGAATAACCTCCACCCACCCAAACCCACGCCCGTGAAGACAGCTTGTCCCGCTAAGTGTTTACTCCAGCCTGGCAGACTCACCTCCCTAAAACAAGGCCGAAGCTAGGGCAGCGTTCCACGGTGAGCCGGTGAGCCGGACCCAGCCCGACGCCTCCTACCCCCTGCTAAATTCTGCTCAGCTGTCCTGTCACAGAGAATCTTCCCCGAGTAACCCGCTGCCTCTCCCCTCGCCATCATTTCACGGCGATTGTGGCAGTGATGGAAGGGTAGAGGGGTTGTGATGGAGGTGGTTTCACAGACATGGACGTGCTGGCTGTGACAGTCACTCTAACAGTTTCAGTGGTGGTGGCAGTAGTAATGGTGAGGGTGATTATGGCGAACGTGTCAGAGGTGGTGTGGGTGGTGCTGGTGGCCGTGCTGGTGGCAATGGCAGAGGTGGCGCGGGTGGTGCCAGTGGCCGTGTTGGTGGCGATGGCAGAGGTGGCGCGGGTGGTGTCGGTGGCCGCGTTGGTGGCGATGGCAGAGGTGGCGCGGGTGGTGCCGGTGGCCGCGTTGGCGGCGATGGCAGAGGTGGTGGTGTTGATGAGATGACGATGATCGTGGAGAAACTGACGGCGGTTGGAGCAGTGGGAATGAGGTGAGTAGGGATGTCTCCCCTCCCTCTCCAAGCTCAGGAGCATGAAGAGACCATCAGCCATGTCCCTGAGGACCACGGGAGCATCGTGCTGAGTAGAGATTGTCCAGGACACCCAGCATAGAAGGCCTCCGGAACAAGTGGGTAACCGCCTCTGCCCCAGTTCCCCAGCGAGGCACAATGTGTTCCCCTCTCGGACTTCTGGGGACCTTCCCTCCAACTCGGAGCAGGCGCCATCTGACCTGGAATCTGCTGAGGCTTCCCCTGGAAGGAGCTGGCAGAAGCCAGGCATAGGGCAGGATCCTATATCGGAATTCCAACTAAATGGAGTAATGTGTTTCTGAAACTCGCTGTAAAATGGGAGCCATAATTCTCACTGGCAGGGTCATTGTGAGGATCGAGATAAATATCTTTAAAAGTGCCTGGCACAGAATCATAGCATGACAAATGATCAACGTTTCAAATTCTGTTTTCCTAGGCCTTCTCGTCAGGCCCCCACCTACCTGCTCCCCCACTCCACCCCTTTTGCCATGTGCCTCCCTGTATTCATTTTCTAGAGCTGCCGTGACAAATTACTACAAACTTGGTGGCTTAAAACGACAGAAATTTTTTTTTCTCACAGTTGTGGAGGCCAGAAGTCTGAAATCAAGGTGTCAGCAAGGCCAAAGTTCCCTTCCAGCTTCTGGTGGCTCAAGGCGTTCCTTGGCGCTCCAATCGCTGCCTCTGTGTTCACATGGCCTTCTCCCCTGTGTCTCGGGTGTTCCTTTCTGTTTCTTAGAAGGACATTCTTCACTGCATTCAGGGCACACCCTAATCCAGTATGACCTCATCTCAATCCTTCCCTTAATTATACCGGCAAAGACCCTATTTCCAAAAAGGTCACATTCTCAGGTCCCAGATGGACATACATTTTGAGGGGGGACACCATTCAACCTACTATAACCCCCTCAACCTCTGAGTGAGCCAAACCTAATTTCCAAAACCCTCTACCACCTGACGCAGCCATGGCCGCGTCCAATCCAGACCCCCACACTCGCCCCGGCCCTGCAGTGTCCCAAGCCCTCTGGCCCCGCGCCCAGGCTCCCCGGTGCCATGCGTGCATGCCTGTGTGCATGTGCACAGATCTCTCCTCTCTTGGCGGTAAGAAAGGGGGATTCTAGGCTTCAGCAGGAGCCCACAGGGGCCTCTCTGCTCGGAAATGCTTCTTCCTCTCCCCCTGGCAGCTGTTTGGCTTGGCGGGGGCCCAGCTGGCAGACTCAGTAGCCAAGGCATCCTGGGGGGGCAGAGGGAGGGAGTGGTGAGGGGCAGGCAGCCCCCCTCAGGCCCAGGCCCTGGGAGATGGGCCAATGGCACGCCTCCCTGCTGGCTGGCTCCGTCCCCCTCGCTCTGGGTTCTCCTCCTCCCTGGTCTCCTGTCCTCCCCATCCCACAAAGGGGAATTCTGGAGACCCTCCACCACCCCGCCCCAGCAGAGGAGAAGACGTGCGGAAGGGGAGCAGCCACTGGCAAAGCAAGAAACACACAGAAAGCCCAGTCAGCAGCCCTTGGGGATCTGCTCCTGGGGGCTCTGCATGCGCTGCGAGGGCGCCCTAGGACAACCTGGACTCCTTCCAACCCCTGGAGACCCTGCCCTGCTCCCGGCTTGCTCCTGAATCTCCTGTCCCAGCACCCCTCTAGGGCACCTGCCTTCTGCTTCCAGGGCCCCTCTAAACCCCCAAGCTATTGCCCATCTTTCTGAGTCAGGTCTCTCTTTAGAGAAGCAGGACATAAAATGATGCCCTCCACCCCCAGTAGGTCCTAGAACCTCTTCCCACTGATGGGAAAATGATAAGGAAAAGGGGGCGGGCACAATATAATCAGCCTGGGCTTTAGAGTTCATATGGCCAGGGTTTAAGGTGCAGCCCTGCCCTTAACACCTGTGTGACCCTGGACAGGTAACTGAGCCTCTCTGAGCCTCAATATATTCCCATAAAAATGGGAGTACTCATAGCCAACTTCCAGGGCTGCAAGGATAAGATCTCTGAAACAAGGTGGGTACTCTCTGAATGACAATAACTCATCACATGCCAGGCACTGTAACAAGGGATCTACATAGATTATCTCATTTAATCCTAATAATGGCTTTATGGAATGGAAATCGTTTCATGGCTAAGGGAGCTGAGCAGTTTGCCTCAGGTCCCAGAGCTGGGAAGTGGCTGAGCTTGGATTCGATTCCAAACACCGTGAATCCAGACCCTGCACTTGAAACCACCACGCTCTGGTGCCACCACCACTAGCAGTACAGACATAGTAGATAGTATTATTAGTAATATTAATATTAAGTGTTATTAGTAGTATTCATATTAATATTGTTAGGAGCTGCTTGGGCTGAGCCCAGGCCACAGAGAGCAGCTGGGCTGCAGGGGTCTTCCCAGAAGCCCCTGCAGGTGCAGCATGGCGGTCTCCCTCTCCCTGCACAAACAGATTTGCACGCAGCTTGCAAGAAGCGATCTGCCCGGCTGCCTTGGCAATTCTGCAGTCCTGGATGTGAGGGCGGCCCATCTCAGCCTCCCAGCCACAGGAGGAGACCACTGAAACTGAGGCCTTGGCACATCTGGAAACTGTTAGCCTCCTCTGCCCCCCCTTCCTGAGCCAGCTGTTCGGGTGGCTATAATTCTGGGAAATATGCCTCAGCCGGCTGACTGCAGGAGGTGGGGGAGGGGGTTGCTCACCACACATCAGAGGGTGGGAGGGAGGTGGGCAGGCAGTAGAGGGTTAATCTGAGTAACCACAGCTGCTGGTCTCCTCCTCCCCCAGCCCTGCAGATAGCCAGTGGGGTTACTACTGGTTGAGGAGGGAAGAGAAAGGGAGGAGGCAGGGGTGAGTTGAGTGTGGAGGGAGACCAAGGAGCAGAGATTGAGAGAATGTTTCTGCTGGAAAATATCTTCAAAAGGTCATCTGATATTGTCCATCTCCCTCTTGCCTGGGGGTCACAGCGACCGCTTGGTGTACTGGAAAGAGGGCAGTCTTTGTAGTTGAACAGAGCTGGGTCACAATCCCGACTCCGTCGCTGTTGGTCTGTGCAACTTTGAGCAAGGTCCTAACCCTCTCCGGGCCTAAGCAGCTCATCTGTGCAATGGGAGAACAGCACCTCCCTGGCAAGCCTGCCAAGAGGATTCCAGGAGATATGGCCTGGTCCAGGCCCAAAACATTCGCCCCTCATCTCCAAGAGCAGCAGGAAGCTGCGAGAGACGTCTTCCCCTGACTCCACTCCCGGCCCACTTTCTGGGGTCTCACTGTCTAGTTCCTGCATCCAGCACACCCACCTCACTACGGGACCTGCTCTCAAAGCCATGCCCTGCGTAGAGCCTGACTTGCCCTCCTCTCTCCCAAGCTCTGCCCTCCTGGCTCTCTAAACTTGCCAAAGACACCCCCCCCCCGCCCCTGCCAACACTGATGGCTCCCAGCTGGCTCCGATTGTCCCAGATCTCCCTCCACTCCTTAGTACCCGTGGCCTTAGGGAGGTTATTGGACATCTCTGAACTCAATTATCCTGGGGATTAAATGCCATCACTGCTGTTACGAAGGAAAAATGAAGCAGGCAAAGAAAAAACTAAAAAAATTAAAATCAAATAGAAAAACAAAAAAAATGAAAAAATATTTTGAAAAAGAAAAAAATGTCATTACTGCTGCAAAGATGCCTCCTTATATGTTATCACATGTACTCTTCATAGCAATTCTGGAAAATAAGATTTAGCCACTATTTTACAGATACGGAGGGAAAGACAGATGCTAACATTCATTGAAGTCTTGCTATACACATGGCATGTGCTGGGCCTAAGAAAAAAGCCAAGAAAATCCTGGATTCTCCCCCTAGAAGACATGGGCTTTAAAAAATGAAAAACTGGTTAATATCTCCTATGGGTACTACTGCAAAGGGGCTGCATCCCCAGGCAACCAGACGGCCTCTCCTCATCCTTCTGGCTGGAACACTCAGAAACAGCTGCTTAACCCTAACCCAGGGAGCTGTTCCATCACCTGCGATTGGGTGGCCCCTACACCCACTTTCACAAGCTATTCCCCTTCCTGTTGCCTGATAAGCTCCAGTCCCCCTGGAACAATGAAATCACATCCCACAGGCTCCCAGCCTCCGTGCTTCCCCTTTCCTCTCACTCCTCCCTAATCCACACCCCCTTAACCCGTTTGATGACTGGTCTGCAGGAGACAATTCAAGTTAGTTCTTTGCTATTTTTTAACTACCATTTATCTCCTTTTGTGCCAGGTACTGTGCTAAGTGCTTTATGTCTGCTATCCCATTCAGCACCCCTGAGACACACACACAAACACACACACAGCAACCCCCAAAATAAGTATTATTATATCAGTCTTACAAATGAGGAAACCAAGCCTCAGAGGCAGGCCCACCCCACACACTGCGCAGTTCCAGTCTGCACGAACAGCACCCCCTGGCCTCGGGGAGGGCCCAGCAGCAGCCCAGCTGCAGAGTGCCAAGTAGACACTCAAGTTCCCCCAGATCAAAGGATTTCGACCGCCTCTGCATCAGCCCCTCCTGGACGCCCACCAGCCCATCTCAAACACAACATGTCTGGAACCCAACCGCTGATCTTTCCCTCTAAACGCACTGCACGCACAGCCTCCTCATCTCAGCTAATACAACTCCATCCTTCCAACAGCTCAGCTCAGAAATCTCGGAGCCGCCTTTAACATCTCTCCCCCTCACCTTCAGTCATCAGGAAATCCTGTGGGCTCACCTTCAAAATGTATTGAGAACCCACCACTCCCAACCACCCCCACTGCTCGCACCGAGCTACTATCCCCTCTCTCCTGGACTGCTTCACGCCCTCCCTACAGGGTTCCCTTCTTCTGCCCTTGGACCCTACAGTCTTCTCTCCACTTAGTAACCAGAGTTAAGCCAGCGACATCCTCCTCTGCTCAGCACACTCCAGTGACTCCCTTCCCACTCAGGGTAAAAGCCAGGCCCTCGCAGTGGCCTCCAGAACCACATGCTCTGACCTCAACCCCCGCCCCCACCCAATCTCCCTGTAGCCTCTGTTCCAGCCACACTGGCCTCAAACACTCAGGGCACACTCCTGCCTGAGGGCCTTGGCTCCAGCTGTTTTCTTTGCCTCAAGGGTTCTTCCTCCAAATATCCTCATGGCTCACTCCTCACCTCTTTTAAGTTTTTCTGGTTTTTTGCTTTTGAGACATGATCTCGCTCTGTCACCCAGGCTAGAGCTCAGTGGCACAATCACAGCTCACTGCTTCCTGGGCTCAAGTGATCCTCCAACTTTAGCCTCCCAAGTATTAAAGCTGGGACTACAGGCACGCGCCACCACACCCAGCTAAATTTTTTTAATTTTTTGTAGAGACAAGGTCTCACTACATTGCCCAGGCTGGTCTTGAACTCCGCCTCAAGTGATCTTCCCATTTCAGCATCTGAAAGTGCTAGGATGACAGGCATGAGCCACCATGCCTGACCAAGATATTTTTTTGTTGTTGTTAAAAAAAGGGATTTTCAGATATTCCAAAGTAGAAAGGAAGAAGGAAAAGGATGCCAGGTGGAAGGAATGGCTTGAACAAAGTCTTAGAGAGAACAAACCAGCGTGAGGAGCATCACTCTGGTTGGAACAGGAAGGTCATTTGACGGGTGGTGGGATACAAGGAGCACCCACAAATGAGTGAGGAGGTCAACAGCTGCACTTTGCTGCTGAATTTGCCACAGGGACAAGGCAGTATAGCAAAGCACTGACTCTGGACTCACGCAGACCTGGGTTCAAATCCTGACCAAGCATTTTGGGCAAGTCACTTTCTCTTAGCCTCGGATTTCTCACCTCTAAAATAGAGAAAATGGGCCAGGCGCGGTGGCTCACACCTGTAATCCTAGCACTCTGGGAGGCCGAGGCGGGAGGATCACTTGAGCTCAGGAGTTCGAGACCAGCCTGAACAAGAGGGAGACCCCGTCTCTACTAAAATAGAAAAATTAGCCGGGCATGGTGGAGCACGTCCCAGCTACTCAGGAGGCTGAGGCAGGAGGACCACTTGAGCCCAGGAGTTGGAGGTTGCTGTGAGCTAGGCTGACGCCACAGCACTTTACCCAGGGTGACAGAGTGAGACTCTGTCTCAAAAAAAATAAAAGAATAATAAAAAATAAAATAAAATAGAGAAAATAATCCCCAGCTCACAGAGTGTTTGTGAGGATTGAATGAGATGATGTATATGAAAACCTCTGGCATCACACCTCGTGGACGTTTTTTAAAATGTTTCTGAATCTGAGAAAATGAAGGCCGTGGGTGTGAGCCACTCATTCAAGCGGTTTAGTCACGGAAGGAGGAAAGCGTATTGCACAATGTCCAGAGAGTGCAGAGAAGGGTCAAAGGAGGCTTTTTCTAAGTTGAGGAGACCTATGGGTGTTTGAAAGCTGAGGAGGGTGGGTGCAGCCAAAAGACAGCTGGTGAGGAAAATCCGCTAAAACTGATTGTGGGACAGTTGCGCAACACTGTGACATACTAAGGCCACAGAATTGCACATTTTAAGTGGGTGAGTTGAATGGTATATAAACTATATCTCAATAAAGCTGGTTTAAAAAAAGACAGGCTGGACAGAACCACGAGCTCCTTCGGGAGTCAGGAAGGAGGAGGACTCAGGCAAGGGCCGGACTGGAGAGCAGAGGAAGACAGAGCATTGGTCCGAGACGGGGAATGGCCGGCTGGTGGCTGCACTCATTGGTCCTGCAGGCTTGAATGAGTGCCAGCTGCTGTGCCAAGGAGACTGAGATGCCCTGGAGTGGCCCAACACGAGCAGAGCTATGGGAGGGAAGCAGTGTGGTGCGAGCCACAGCCAGGCAGGAGCAGAGGGGCTGGCCAGCTGCTTCATCCCATGCTCTTCACCTGTGCAGTGGGGTGGCCTTGCAATCTGCGACAGACCTGCAGTAGGGCTCAGACGCACAGCGCACAGAAGCTTGGGCTGTGACTGGGGGGTGGGGGGCAGCAACGTGGGGAGCTCCTTTAGCCACACTGGGGCAGTGGTTGAAAGTGTCCCATCCTGAAAGAGGTCAGAAGAGGGTCCTGAAGCCATCGCCCCCCAGTCACCCCCAGTAGACCTCAACAGGAGACCCCTGAGAGCATTTATGAAGTCCCCGCTGTGTACACAGTTCCACGCTGCATGTGGTTATGTGGTTTCTTTGCTTTCTTGAGTAAATCCTACCCCACCAACCCCTGTTGGCCCCAAAACACTGTGTGTCCTGCTTCTATGGTAGAGTAGTGCTACCGAAGATGGGTGAGTAGAGAGAGACCTCGTGGGCCTGGGGTGAGGGAAAGGAGCCAGTTCAGGCCACAGAAAAGCCACCAAAGGGAGAAACACAGTTGGACAGAGCACTGCGATCCAGGTGTATCTCGTTAGTCAACAGCAACGGCCTGCGAGACACATCCCAGGCCAACCAGTCGTGTCAGGGTCAGCATGGCCACAGGCACCAGGCTGCGCCCACCACCACCCAGAAGGAATCACAGCCTTTCCCTTCACCCACAGATCCACACCCCTGCTGGCTCCTCCCCCTCCCCAGCCCGTCCCCTCCAAGCTCACCAGGTAAACTGAGGCAGTGTGCTGCAAGGAGGTTCTAAAGGGGCCCTAGGTTCTGGCCCTGGCTCGGCCACCAGCGTGCAAAGTGACGTCCCCCAGGGCTCAGTCTCCTCACCAGTGTACAAAGGCAGAAAGTGTGAAGTTAAGAGCACAGGCCTAGGCAGACTCTGAGGGTTCGAGTCCCAGCTCTTCACTTACTAGCTTTGTGAACTCGGGCATGTTACGTACCTTCTTTGTGTCTCAGTTTCTTCGATCAGGGTGAGGTTTACATGGGTTCATACATGTAAAGCACGGGGAATGCTACGTGGCACAGAGCAAGGGCTCAGTACATTTTAAACCATTTGTGTCACTGTGACTGTCAGAGAGGAGGACTCAGTGGTCTCTGGCAGTCTATGACCTTGGGACTCTGCCTGTACCACCTATTTGTCTGAATTTCTAATTATGCACCACATGTTGCCATTATTTGAGTAACCCAAGCATCTCGAATCTGGATGACTTCTTGACCTTGGGCCTCCTTGACATACTCTTTCCTATGACATCCAATGGGACAGCCTGTGACCCCACCCACACGCTATGGAAAGTGCAAAGCCCTTCCCAGCGTCTCTGAGGACGGGACGGGGCCTCTCCTGAACCTTTCCTCGCCGAAGCCCTCACGGTGATCTGCTCCTAAGTCCACATCTGTGTGACCAACTTTCCTGAAGTTTCAGGTGTATGGTGGGAAATTATAGCACAGGGCAGGAAGCAGCTTCGACATCAAGAGGAAACAACAGGAGTCTGGGTAAATAAACGCCGGTACATACACACAGTGGAACACTGCGGCTGCAAAAAAAATAACGAGGAAGCTCTTGCTGCTCCTGGTATGCCCGCTGAGTAAATACAAAGCTAAGCAAATACTAAGTAAATACAGAGCTAGGTGCAGGATATTGCGAATGACATATTTGCCAGAGACAGGAGGAGGGGTAAGGATGGGAGCAGGGAAAGGGAAAGCATGTTTATATTCATGCACTGCACAGACCTCGAATATCTCTGGGAAGCCACATAAGAAACTGGTGGTGGTAACCTTAGCAGCTGGGGGCAGGGATGGCGGAAGACTTCATTTTATATGCCTTCATACTCTTAAAATTTTGAAATATGCAAATATATCACCTACTGACAAAAAATACTGTTTTTTTTTTTTGAGACAAAGTCTCTTTCTGTTGCCCGGGCTGCAGTGCAGTGGTGTCATCAGAGCTCACTGCAGCCTCAAACTCCTGGGCTCAAGCGATCCTCCTGCCTCAGCCTCGCAAAGTACTGGGATTACAGGTAGGCATGAGCCGCAGCACCTGGCCAAGAAATAACACTTTTTAAAAATCAAGATGAGACTTAATTCTGCCTAGAGATTCCTTTGATGTCCCTCACCCACAGGCCCTCTTTCAAGGGCCCCATCAGTGCTTCTCTCTGGCTGGCTGTCTTATCCGAGATGCCAGTTTCTTCACATCATATATCATGCAAAATTTCCACTCTCTCTTGACTTTATCGTCACCCATTTAGGCCATACCTTGTTCACCCAAGGGGCGAATCACAGCCTGTTGCTGTGATTTCCCCACAGAAGAATCACTTCCCCAAGATGAACCATGCTACGTCCACAGAAAACAGAAAGGGCGGCAGCAGGCTTTGTATCAAACAGCCCTTTCATCTTCCTGCCAGGTCTGTTTCCACGCCCGCCTCCAGCCTGCACCGTGGGTGCCTGTGAGCAGAAACCTGTCTCACTCACATCCGTGTGTCCAGCCTCAGAGGTGCCTCCACACACACTGTATCCGTCTCCCAGGGGACTCCGCATCGCAAGAGCAGAGGCTCCCACTTGTCCACGTCTGCCCCCTTCAACACCGGCACACACGGTTCACAGAGAAAACCCTAGCAAATGTTTCTCAGGTCTGGTTGGTTCGATGAGGTAAGTGTGCGAGCATGGTGGGATGAGGCAGCGGGCAGAAGTGGCGGCAGATCTGGAGCTGAGCAAGAGGATAACATTAATAACAACAGCTCACATTTATCGAGCATTTTACTACTTGCCAGGTCCTCTTCTAAATGCTTTGGTGCATTAGTTCATTTAATCTTCACAACAACCCTACCCAGTGGGTTCTATTATTATCCCCATTGCACAGATGAGGAAACTGAGGCACAGAGCGATTAAGAAACAGCGTGCTGTCTGAACACTCTCACGTCCTATGCATGCCATGATGGGACTGTGGTGAGGAAGCAGTTATCTAGAAGAGCAGTTCTCAAACTTGGCCTTAAATTAGAATCACACGGGGATCTCCTAAAAACCTGATGCTCAGGCCACAACCCATTACCAATTAAATCATCATCTCTTGAGGATGAGATCCAGTCGTGGGTAGTTTTTAAAGCTCCCCAAAGGATTCCAACATGCCACTGAGTTTGCGAACCAGGATCTATGCCAAACCCTTTATGATGCAGGTGGAGATGCTGAGGCCCAGGGAGAAGTGATTGCTCAGGGTCACAGAGCAGGACAGTGGCAAAAGCCGGGTTCCCCAGTGCCCAAGGCTGGCCTCCTCCTGCTGCACCCCCACCCCATCCTCCATGCTGCTGTGGGCACTGAGCTGGCAGACTGCCGGTCCCACATGGATCTTGGAGTTCTTGGCCCACCCTGGAAATTCTCCAAGCTTGAACACCACCCTGGATTTAAGAGGAGCTCAGGGAGACTCAGAGAAGGGCGGGGTTGGGGGGACGACACCACTGGAGTCGCGCTACAGCCACAGGCAAAAGAGCTAGGGCAGGCATGGGGACTGATTTCCCTGACCCCACCCTGTGAGGTCCCCCACTCCCCCTCCTTCTCTCCCACCCTCTGATGACGCACTGACCCCTGCCTTCCACCTCACTTCCCTCCCCACTGAGGGGGAGATGAAGCCAATCCATTTGTGGCAGCCCGAGGGCCGTCAGCAACTTGTTTTCATTCTGAGGTCTGGCTGGTCTTGATAGGTCCCTCCAGGGCCTCGCAGGGGCCTGGGTCCTGTCTGAGAGCACACGCACACTAAACAGAACCGCTGGAGGAAGAGGAGGAGGCAGGCATAGGGGGGCGGGTTCTGAGTTATTGGATTCAGAGCATTCATGGCCAGATGCCACCTTGGGAGGGGTGGGGAGGCGATTCACAGGGAAAGACAAAGAGGCTGAACAGGGGAATCAATTCTTCTGTCCTATTCTGCTCCTATCTTCTAACCCAGGGGTTCTCGACCCTGGCTGCACATAGAGTCACCTGGGGAGTTTTTTAAAAATGCTGAGAGCTGGGCTCCAGACCCGAGGGAGTTCAATTTAGCTGTTCTGTTTAACTCTGGGGAGAGGCTGGGGTGTCATCTTCCTTTATAGTTCCCAGGCGGATGCTCACGTGTAGGCTGGAATGAGAACCCTCGCCTGACAGAACCATCCAGACAGGAGGATGGATCCTCTCAGACCGGAGGCTGCATCTTCACATCCATCGTCAACACGATGCAGTAAAAGGCGGTAGTTAAAGAGCAGGGACGAGTTCTCATTCTCGACCTCCTCTTTCCTCACCTTGACAAATTCCTTGGCTTCTCAGAGCCCCAATGTCTTTGCACATAAAATAGAATACTTGCCGCCTAGGAGGTGCTTGTGATAATTAAGTGATTAAGTCTACACAGTTCTGAGCATGTAGTAAGCCACCAATAAAAGGTAGCCTTTTATCACAAAAAATGAAAGCAAGTTTGTACACCTGTGTTATAGCAGCATCGTTCATTACCCACATCAGCTAAAAGGTGGAAGCAACCCAAGTACCCATCCGTTCACGTATGAATGGATAAGCAAAATGTGGTACATAGACACGATGGAGTAGTATTCAGTCTTAAAAAAGAAGGAACTTCTGACACACGCTGCAACCCAGATAAACCCGGAGGACATTATGCTAAGCAAAATAAGCTAGTCACAAAAAGACAAACACTGTATGATTCCGCTTATCTGAAGTACCTAGAATAGAATAGTCAAATTCATGGAGACAGATAGTAGAATGGTGGTTGCAGGGAGGAGGGGGAGGAAGAGGGAATGGGGACTTAGTGTTTAATGGGTACAGAGTTTCAGTTTTGCAAGATGAAAAGCGTTCTGGAGACAGGATCGTGGTGACGGCTGCACAACGATGTGAATGTGTTTCATACCACTGGAACCATAACTTAATTTCAGGATGGTTAAAATGGTAAATTTTGTGTTATGCCTAATTTTTTTAATTGTGGAAATAAATGAATAAATAAAAGCCGGAATTAGCGATGCAGCTGCCCTGAGCGATGCTGTGTTCCTAGAGAATCGTGGACACGTGGCCCTGCCTTCAGGCCCCCCTCCTGACAGATACAGGGGACAGATGCACAATGAATGAACTCAGGATTTACACTGATAATAAACAGGAAATAATAGATGGGCTTAAATATTTATACGGTGTGCAGGCTTCAGGGTGAGGACATTACGGGGGAGGGCAGAGAGGAAGAGGAGGAGGAGTGGGCAGCAGACACAAGGAGAATGTAAATCTTAGTAGAAAATGGGGGGTGGAGCCAGCCAAACCTGCGTTTCAAGTGCACCCACAAAGAGAGGGACAAGTACCGGAGGGGGAAACCCCTGCCCAGGCCCAGGAGAGTGTGCCAGGAGCCTGGGCCACCCGGTTCCTTCCTTCCAGGGGACATCCTTGGTTACCCTGTGAGGCTGGAAGGGAATGTAATCAAATTATGACTCGTTATTCTAAATGACTGTCTCCAGTGGGGACGGCGGGCGGGGAGGCTGGGAAGGGGAAACAAGTTGTCTTCCAGGACATTGTTTGTTTGCTGGTTCTCCAGCTCCCTTCCCTCTCCAGTCCCCAAGCCCTTTCCTCCCTTTCTGTCTTCCCCTGTCCTGGCCTCTCCTGCCCGCCTTCCCTGCTCTGCTCCTTCCCCCATCAGCTCCCTGGGCAGACCCAGGGTTGGAGGAGCAGGCTCTTCCCAGCCTCCACAGGTGACCATGCATAGGACACCAAGGAATATGCTGCCCCCAGGAACTTCTCTTCTGTGGATGACGTGACCCCCCCAGGGGGGAAAAAAAATCTTTCCAGCCCCTCCCACCTCCCAACCAGAGAGTAAATTCAATCCTTCTATTTCTAGAAGTCAGGTCACTTGATTGACTAGGACTCTGTCTCTGACTTACTGGGTCACCTTGGACAAGTCATTTGTCCTCTCTGGAAAGAGGAACCTCCTCTGCCTGCCCTTTTCTGCCTTCCAGGACTGGTGTGAGAATGACAAGTGATTCCACCTGTCAGAGACCCTCAGATCTTGGTGACTCGGAGGCCTGAGGTATTGACAGATGACACACACCAGCCTTCAGAGACAGGGTCAGCAGCTGAGGCTGTGGAATGGCCTGGGCCCGGGAACCCTACGGAGCTCCAGGGACCAACCTAGCCTGGAAGCAGTGAGCTAGATGCCCCTCTAAGGATCATCCCTTCCATCCCCCGCCTCCATGGAAGCCTGCATGCAGTTTCTCAGAAAGGAGGGTACCGGGGCATAGGTCTCTTTGAAAGGCCAGATGGGCTAAAAGTGAGAAAGACAGCATTCTCCCTCCCCCTCCACCCTGGCCAGTTGCCTTCCCATTACCCAATGGGGGTGCGAAGGGAGCCCACTCCACTTCCTCCCCTGGGTTCTCATGTTCCACCGGCCTGGCAGCTCTTAGCAACAAATGCCATTAGAAAATCTTCTCTGGGGTCAAAAGGAAACAGTGAGCAAAGGGGAAAGGTGGCATTTTTCCAAACATTGATTTATGACAACTATTTCTCTGTCTCTGTCTCTGTGTCTCTCTGTCTTTGCCTGTCTGTCTGTCTCCCCTTCACACACACACACACATACACCCATGAGCTGTGCGTGGAGCACATAACATGTGGGCATGAGTACCCATGTGCCAGGCAAAATCTTGTTTACATTATTTTATTATTATCACCCTCAACTTTAATAAATTCGCCCTCAAACTGTCAAGATGCAAAGCTCACTCCGAGGTTTCCACAAGCCTCGAGTGGCATTGAGGGGGTGCTGCGATCCCTGTCCTGGCCCAGCAGTCCTCTCACTGCCCCCCCGCCCGCCTACCCCAGCACTGTCTTCCTGGAGTGCCCCAGGGGCAGAGTGAGCACAGGAGGAGGAAGGGCAGCGCCCTGGCTCCCTGCCTCCCTGCTCGGTGCCTGCCCAGCCCTGCCCAGCCGGTGATGGAAGTACAAAGGAAGTACTTAGCTCTCAAGCGATAGAATCATAAAGTGAAAGGCCACCTCAGAGCCTCCCTTGCCCGGCCTTTCCTGCTCAGCTGTAGAGGTCACTGGAGTCCAGAGCAGCCTGGCGGGGAGCCCCAGGTCCCCCAGCCAGTCAGAGGCACACCCAGCACTGAGAAGCAGGTCTCCTACTTGCTCATCAGCAGTGACTCCCCAGGCCTTCTTCAGCTGTTTCCTTCCTCCCTCTCCCTTTCCCAAGCCACTCTGTGGCTCCTGTCTCCCACCAGGCCTTCCCAGGATTCTGAGGAGAACCATTCCAAACAGCGGCACTCTCCAGGGGCCCATGCCAGCTGCTTCCTAAGGTGGCTCCCTCTCATCCGATGCCCTCCCTGGCCTGTGGCCCAAGTGATCTCCTGGCCCTCTGCAACCCCCAGATTTATGGGAGACCCTGGGAATCACCCCTGGCTTCAAATCAGGCCTTTTAGCAGAGATTGTGCCATATCCCACTGCCAGACCAAGGCCCACCCTCAGTCTATCCCACCTGGTGACTCCCAGCATCATTTCTTACAAGAAGAGAAACGGAGGCTCAGTGAGAGGAATGGACTGGCCTAGGCTGACCCCGATGGCCAGTGGCAACTCCAGCACCTCCAGGCCTTCCACTTCCACGTGCCTGCCCGGGATAAAGGCATTTCCCAGAAGCCGGCAGCTGGGCCGACTGTGTGGCTGAGCTCTGGCAAGTGGGGTCTCAAGCTCAAGTGTACACAGCTTCTAGGAAGCGTCTTCAAAGGATGGCAGGTTAGGCTGCTCTTCATTTATTTCTCCTTTCTGCTCCCTGGAATATATAGGCATGATGGCTGGAGCCCAAACAACCACTTGGGACTACGAGGTGGCAAAGCCACAGCTAGAGGGAGGCAGGGTCTCTGACTACTTCTGGAGTCTTTTGCCATCTACTTAAGCCACTGCTATTTTGGATTTTCTGTCCTGCATAGCAGATCCAACTTCTAACTAACACAATGGTGAATATTTATTAGTTTTTCTGCCCAGCACTTTCCCTTTTTCTCCTTCCTTGGGGAAACTCCCTTCTTTTGCCTTCCCTCTGCCTACTCCATCTACATCCATTTGGGAACTCATGTCTTGGCCTCTGTGTCAAGGCAGAAACTGCTGGCAGCCTCGGGTGAAAGAACAGTGAGTGAATAAAGTCAAAGCACAGAGAGAAAAGAGACAAGAGAAGACGAGGAAGAGCCTAAAGGTGTTTGAGTCTCTGGCTCCAGTTGCCCAGAGGCTAGTAAACCCTGCCACCCTGGGCTGGTTATAAAAAGTCGCAAATATCCTTCCAAGAGTCCTGGCCAGTGTGGGACAGCATGTAATGAAGTAGCCACAGGTCGGAGCAGACCAGCTCTGGGTGACAAGAAGAAAGACAGAGGATGTGGGGAGATCAGATGAAGGAATTCCTGGCAAAGGAGGTGAGACTCAGGCTAGGCCTTGAAGGAAGGGAGGACTCTGACCAGGAGATGAGGAAATAAAAGAGGGAAGGAAAATAAGCACGGGGTGGTTTCTGAAAGTGTGGGAAAGGAGGGAAGAAAAGGTGGGAAAGGAAGGGGATGCAATATCATAGAAGGCCCTACATGCCAAGCTCAGGAGTTGGGACTTTAGTCCCTTTGGTCAGCAGGTCTCAGACTTTAGTCTTCCAGGAGTTCGCTAAAAAATACAAAGTCAGAGTGCCCCAGCGAGAGGTCCTGATTCATTAGGTGTGAGAGAGGCCCAAGATTGTACCAGAACTACACCTTATAAAGGCCAATGGTCGATGGTGAGATCTCACCCAGCAGGAAAGTGACCAAGAGTGTTTGGAAAAACTAGACAGCAGGGAGTAGAGTAGATTGGAGGGGGGAAAACCAAAAGCAAGGGGAATACTGAGGTATTGGAAGGTGGTGGAAATTGAAATGGTAAGGGAGAGGGAGACATTATGAGGTAACTTTGAAATTTATGATATTTATGAAAACTTTGGAAATTGGGGTCAGGGGCAGTTGATGGCGACTCTGTGAGTGACCAGGAGATCGACAGCACTCATGGCATTTATCAGGAAGGTGGTGACCACCTTACTTAGACACTGTGCAATTAAGTTCCTTCAAAAGAAGCAAACAGAAACTTCTGCAGGCAGTTGCAAACTGAAGGCTGGAGCTCAAAAGTGTGTTGCTATGGCTTTGGGGCTTGTTGGCTTCGAGGGGAGAGCTGAAGAGTGGAAGTGGGTGAGACCTCTGATGGAGACAGAGCAGGGAGGAGGAGGCTGAAGACTGAACTCCTACCACTCTGGGTTACAAAGATGGGATTGTGTATGGAATCGGAATCCTAGAACCAGATGGGACTCTTTACGGATGGAGAAACTGAGACACAGAGAGGACAAATATCGGGCTCCATGTTGCCAGTTGGTTAGGGCAGAGCCTGATTTTCAGTCTGCAGCTCTTTCCTCCTGCTTTTGTATATTTCTTCATGTGCATACAGGGGACAACATTTGCCCAGGGCACCAAGAGTTAGCAAAATTGTGCCAATAGTTCCAAAGTGTCCTAAAAGGCTAAATAAAACCTTTTCCTTACACAAGAACTATGTTTGGGCACCAGGTAGACAGAATCTGATGCGTCTCTCAGACTGACAGGAACATCAAGGCCTTTTCTGAAAGGGCATCCAGCCCTCTGCAGAATGCTCAGCCACAGCCAGGGCTGGCTCAGATTGAGGGAAGTGAGCTGAGCAAGCCTCACTGGCCCCAACCACAGGCTGAACCTCTCACTTGGACTGGAACACGGCCAGTGCCTGAGAGTGTGCCCAGAGGCCATGGCAGGCCTTCTCCCCATCAGCAGGCAGTTTTGTTTGGGGCCTCCCTCTCCAGCCTCACCTTCCCAGAAGGCTTCGGGATTCTGAAGGCTCCTAAAGCTACCTCTCAACTTCTTTTTGTATTTTCCCTCTTTTTTTTTTTTAAGACAGAGTCTCACTCTGTTGCCCTGGCTAGAGTGAGTGCCATGGCGTTAGCCTAGCTCACAGCAACCTCAAACTCCTGGGTTCAAGCGATCCTCCTGCCTCAGCCTCCCGAGTAGCTGGGACTACAGGCATGTGCCACCATGCCCGGCTAATTTTTTCTATATATATATAGTTGTACAGATACAGATAAATTCTTTCTATTTTTAGTAGAGACAGGGTCTCGCTCTTGCTTAGGCTGGTCTCGAACTCCTGAGCTCAAACAATCCACCCACCTCGGCCTCCCAGAGTGCTAGGATTACAGGCGTGAGCCACCGCGCCCAGCCTGTATTTTCCCTCCTTATCCCTTTTAGGGAAGCAGCATGGCTTCATGATCCAACGTAGAAATGAATTAGTTTTGCTTTATAACTGTTATCTGATACATTTAAGTTTTATGTACTTTTTTTGAACGTGTATCTTATTTCACGGTTAAAATGGCTAAAATTTTTTAAAGAAGAAAAAAGGAGGAAAGCAAGTAAATTCCAGGGCAATCATTAAGTTTGTAAAATGTTTCTTTGTCAGACAAGAGCTTTCACCCCTGCAGAATGTTCACCTGGTGCCTGTCATCATACTTTGCAAAAGGCATGTAGTAGCTGCTCAACTGATACTCACTGGCGAAATGAATTAATGGAAAAATGAGTAGATAAAATGAATAACCTGGGCAGAGTAAGAAGCGTCCTGGTGAGGAAGAGAAACAACACTGAAAAATCAATGGAAAATGTCAAATTATCAAAGACTAAGACACACCCCAATTGTTTGCAGCCCATTGCGTCAAGCAGGACACACCTGCAGAGAGGCCACCAACAAGCAAGGGGTTCTTTGTCCAAGGTCTCCCCACCCCAACCCTACTCATACCTGTTGGGGAGGCAGCAGCCCAAACAGGAGGGAACTGCCCTTTTTAAAAGGTCATGGGAAACCAAGGTATGCAGCCAGGCGAGCCCAGAGCAGCCAGTCCCTGGCTGTCCTCCCACCCCAGTTCTCACCACAGCTTGAGGTGCTGTCCCTTTCCTCATCCACACAAAGCCACTGAGCGGGAGGAGAGGCAGCGGCTGCAAATGAAATCAGACCCTTCTTGGGAGGTTCACGGCCTCAGTTCCCTGCCTGGGCAGGGCAAGCCATGTGTTGTTATGGTTGAGTCAACCAGCTGGGAATCAGCAGGGGGTTTGTAAGGAAACCGCATTAATTAGGAGAAAGCAAACATGACTGTCACTCCAGTCTGCCAGCCCCCTCCTCTGATATCCCTCACAGCAACCCCGCCTCTTGGTCTCTACCAGATCCGCTCTCTCCACCTTCCTGCCCTGTCCATTGCCTCTGCTCCTTCACAGCTCACATCTGCACGCTCTTGGCTCTGACCCCTCTTCCTGGGCGAGGTGGGAGAAAAGCTGGGAGAGCACATCCTTCCACAGTTGGGAACAGAACCTTCCTAGCCCTGAAGCCATGGACAGGACTTTGCTCTGGCCCCAGCCTGCTGTCCTGTTGGCCAGCAGCACGTCACTAGATCAGATTATCTCTGTTGCAAGTTTAACTTTCCTTGGCAAAATGAACATTTCTAGGTTCATCTCCTGTGGGTGTTTCCCTGAATATCTTCATTGAGAAGTTTTATTTGGGACTTAAGTTACCTTCAGAATTAAGAGATGAAGTTCAGGACAAGGTGTGGAGGAAAGAAGGAAGGTCTCCTTGGGAAATGAGGTGGAAACTAGGGGGCTGGGCTTCTCGGAAAAGGAGGTGGTAAAAGATTTTGGAAGAGTAAGGAGATTCTTCAGCCTCCTTACTGCATACATGTGCATACAGTGCCATTGCTGCTCTTACAGTTCCAGGATTGCCCTGTAATCCCAGCACTTTGGGAAGAGGCCAAGGCAGCAGGATAGCTTGAGACCAGGTATTCAAGACTAGCCTGGGCAACATAGTAAGACCTTGTCTCTACAAAAAAAAAAAAAAATTTTTTTTAATTAGCCACATGTGGTGGGGCACACCTGTAATCTCAGTTACTTGGGAGGCTGAGGCAGGAGGATCATTTGAGCCCAGGAATTTGAGGTTGCAGTGAGCTGTGATTGCACCCTTGCACTCCAACCTGGGTGACAGAGCAAGACCCTGTCTCTCTCTTAAAAAAAAAAAAAAAAGTTCTAGAATTTTCCAGGATGGCTACTGCAGCTGGAAATAGTTCTTCCCATGCATGACAGTGACTCTGCCAACAGCCCTAGAGACTTGGGCTCAGTAAAAGACTGTTCCTTTGGGTGGCAGCTACCATTTTGCAGCCCCCAGACAAGGACCTTTACTTCCTTTTATTTTACAGTTGTACTTAAAAAAAATAAAGAATCTACAGCATACCCAACTGGGGAGAGGTGTATAAAAGACTCACTGATGAAATAGAAAATATCATTTTTGGAGTAGAAAGATAAGTCTTAGGAAAATACATTTGAATTGAAAGCCTGGGGGGGCAGGGCTAGAAAAAAGAAAGCAAGCCTAGCAACTAGGGATTGGTTAAGTTATGGCATTTGCAGACAATGAAATAGTATATAGCCATTAAAAATGGTGCCAAAGGACAGAAAAAGAGACCAATGGAACCAAATAGAGATTCCAGAAAACAGACCAGATAAAATGCAGTGGGGAAAAGTATGATATTTTTAATAAATGGTGCTAGGTCAGTTAGATATTGCTATAGGGGAAAAAAATGAATCTTAATCCCAATCTCAGATCACATAATAAAACAATTCCAGATGAAGATCTAAACGTGAAAGATAAAGCAATAAAGTTTTTGGACAAAAACATAGGAGAATATCTTCATGACCCTGAAGAGGAAAAAAAATTAATAGGGAACAAAAGCATCAACCATAAAAGAAAAAATTGATGAATTTCACTATATTAAAAATTTTAAAGTACTGCTCATCAAGAAAAACATATTTCAGGAGAACAAAAAGGCAACTCACAGAGAAGGAGATGACATTTGAAGTACAAATATCCAACAATGGACAAGTATCCAGATTATATAAATAACTACAAATCGATAAGAAAAAGACAGGCAACCCAATATAACATGGGCCAAAAGTCTTGAACAGTTTACAAAAGAGGATATCTAAATGGCCTGTAAACATATGAAAAGTTATTCACCTTCAATAGGCATCAGAGAAATGTAAAATAAATACACAATGAGATCCTACTATATACTAACCAGAATGGCAAGATAAAAACCACAAAAAACATCAAATATTGATAAGGACGTGGAGCAACTGGAACTCTCATACATAACTTATACCAGGGTAAACTGGTACACTCACTATGGAAAACGTTGGCAGTATCTACTAAAGCTGAGTATACGCATACCCTACGACCTAACAGTTCTACTGCTTAGATATATGTCCAAAAGAAGTCTGTTCTTGTATTCATCAAGAGTCACAGAGATGAATGTTCATTGCAGCACTATTTGTAACGGTCGCAAATGGAAAGTATCCAAATCCTATCAACAGAAGAAAATATTTTTAAAATTGTCATATATTCACAGTAGAATATTATATAAAGTTCAAATGCAAGAAAATGTAATTTATGGTGCTAAAAGTCAGGATAATGATTATCCTTGGGGGGTAGTATCTGGAAAGGGTGGTGTACTAGAGTGCTGGTTATATTCTATTCTTGTTATAGTAGTGTGTTTCCTTTTGAAAATTCATCAAGCTGTACATTGATGATTTGTGTGCTTTTTAAATATAAGTAATACTTTGACTTGAGGTTGCAGTGAGCTATGATTTTGAGGTATGTCTTTTGTTTGTTTTTTTTTATTTTAAGGCTGGTCTCCTGAGAAAAATTTGGTCTCACAGAATTGTTTTTTCACGTACAGACTAATAATAAACGGATTCAGAAAAATAAGATATTACAAAACAAAGAATATGCACAGTATTATTTCATTTTGCTTAATGTAAATAATGCTTATCTCTGGATTATGGATGTTTTTTTTTACTTCATCTATTGTTTCACTTTTCTACAATAATCATGTTACCTGTTGTAGAAAATGCAAGTTGCTTTTTAAAATAAAATTTGATTATGATAAGTTAGGATAAGATAATGAGGAGAGGGTTGGCACTTGAATGCTTTAGCTCACTATGTCCAAAACAAGCCCTGTGTGGGGCTCTATTACTGCCTTGGTATCTACTGGATTCCCAGAAGTTGGAAATGGGTAAAGAAATGGGGATGCGGTACAAACACAGGATGTAGCTCAAGGTTATCTATACTGAAGAAAGTGGAAGCTATACGGAGAGTCAAACCTTTCTGGATCCTGGCCAGGACACCTAGACCTACACCCCACTAAGATCCTCTGCTCCATTCCTAATCTGTGTGTCAGTCTCTCCCACCCTGACTGACCTTTCTTTCAAGTTTCCCTTTCACTGGATCTGTCTTTGCTGAATGCGGTGTTTGAAGGTAACCCAATGCCACATTTCTCATGCTCTCCCTGTCTATAGAGATGCCACCCAAACTCTCGAGGTTGCAGCTGCTCTGCATCCTCCTAGGCCACCAACTGGATGATGGACTCCTTCCCTCCCCCTCATTAGAGAACATGCTGTGCCATTTACTGGGCCTGATATTCCCATCTATGAATCAGAGTAGGATAATTAGAAAATCCCCCTACAAGTTTATTACGGAAGATGGGAAAGAATATCCTCCACCAAGTGGAAGAATTGAGCTGTAAATGATTTCTCTTTCTTATGTAGTTCCTGGGGAACATACTATATGTCCTGCAAATCTAAAAGAGGGAAAACTGGGCAGTTGTATTTTCTTTTTGGTACCATGTGATTCCTTATAAGGCAAGTACCTCCAACTTGTGAAAAGCCATCTCCTTAATTGCCCTGGTAACCAGCTTATGTTTATTGAGTATTTATGTTTTATCCCATCTAATCTTTACAACAATCCTATAAAATAGGGTTCAACAAGTATATATCACACTCTTATTATGTGTCAGGCACTGTGCAAAGAAATATAAAACTGCAATTGTGCCAAGTACTAAGATGGAGAGGTATCTGGTGCTGAGGATCAGTAACAAGTTAGTCAAAGAAGACTTCACTGTGGAAATTAAGTTTGAGGTGGGCTCTAAGAAATAAGTGGAAGTTAACCAGGTAGCTACAAAGCAGAGGGAGTAAATATCTTGTGTCCTGGGGCTGGAGAGGAGTCTAAGTATATGCAAATCAAAGATCAGCGTGGCAGTGGGGGTCGGGGAAGGAGGTATTAATTCTATCCCAGGCCTGCCTGATACCTGATACGCCAGAGCCAGAGCTCCTAATCATTTCAACCTCTCCTGTACAGCCCCAGTCACAGAAGCTGAAAATCCACAACTGACTTGCAGAGAAAAGATTTAAAGACATAGGTAGGGGCGGTGCGTGTGTTTTTACCAAGGAAGCCTTCCAGGGAACAAATGTAACCTTGGAGACTGCAGGGACTGGCAAACAGGAGCTAGAAGACCTCCCTTAGATCTTTGGAACGAAACGTAGGCTTGACATAGAGGCCTCTGTACTTAGCCCAAAGTGGACCGGTGAGGGAAATGGAAGTAACAACAGCAACGGAGCAAGAAACACTCGCGTAGCACAGTTCCCGCCCCACCACTGCGGCTGCGTGCGCGCCGTTCCGGAAGCGGAAATGCACAGAGGTCAAGGTTGGTTCTCAAGATGGCGGCCCTCAATGCGCTGGTGTCCGGCTGTGGTCGGCTTTTCCGAGGGCTCCTGGCGAGTCCAGCCACAACCAACTGGGCTCGGCTTCCAGCTCGCGGGTTCAGGGAAGGTGAGTCCCAGGTCCCAGACACCTCACGATATTTAGGAGAAGAGCGGCGGAGATTGCTTTCGCGAACCCCGGTGCGCCCCTCCCTCCTTTTCTCCTTTGCTCGATTTTGAAACATCAGAGGTTGGCACCCACCCCCCGGTTGCTTAAAAGCCCTTTCCAGACCCTGGTACTGTTATCTTGATCTCCCGCCCTTTGCGTGTGTCGTCACGAGGCGGGGAAGGACCGAGAGAAAGGCCTGATTATTTAGCAGGAGCAGAAGAGAAACCTGTCCCAGGGTTCAGAAAAGTTTTCGGTAAGGGTTTGCATGTTAATTCTCCTTTCCATGTTCTGCGAACCGCCGTCCGCCGTCTCCGTCATTAAAGAATACCTGGGCCACAAAGGAAGGACATCTGCCCCACAGCCTCTCTTTCCACTTTCTCTTCTGAAAATGCTGTGATCTGATGGCAACTTTTTCTGCCCACGCCGCTAAGACTCCCTGAGATGGGGAGGCAAGGTGGAAAGGCCGTTGAATAGGTGAGACAGAGGCAAATGCTGGATGGTAGTTTTACTTCTCATTAATCTTAACTCTGGAAAAGCAGCCTGGTTCTGTCATCGACTGAGAGCTTACTGAAGGCCACGTGCTGTGCTTCAAGCTGTGAAGGAATTCTGGAGAAAGAGAAAATACAACCCTTTTCCTGAAAAGCTTAGATTATAATGAGATGATATGTATACACTCCAATAAATGCAAGTTAGCATTTACGTGACAAATGTACAGGGAGATTCTGTTCCTGGAAACAGCAAACCCAATTGGAAGTTTTCGTAAAAGGGATGTGTCTTTAACTGGTTTATAAAAGAGTGGAATCTGGTGGAGAGTGAAAAGGTCTTTCAGGACATAGCCTTCCTTTGTGTACTGCTGGAAACAGGAAAGGATGAGTGATGTGCAAAAGAAGTGATGTGGTTTTTTTAAGGTTCTGGCATGGTATTGGCCAGCCAGCATATCGTCTAAAACTGAAAAGTATCCAGTGGAAGAGTGATCATTGTCAGAGGGAGCAGAAAAGTCCAAAAAAAAAAAGAGCCCAATGAAGGGCCATTGGATTTGTCTGAGAAGAGGTCTTCTTTTTAGCTTTCAAACAGCAATTTCAATAGAATAGCAGAGAAGGAATCCAGTTTGGAGAAATGAAAGAGGTAGTTGAAGAAACAGAAATAGCAGGTATGTTTGAAGAATTTAACTATGAAGGGAAGATGAAACATTTGTTAGGGAAAAAAAATTTTGGATACTACCTGGTTAACATTAAATAGACTAATCTATTAATAAAGACACGGGGCGGGAGTGGGGTGTAAAAAAAAAAAAGACACCAGAGAGATCATGCTGATGATAGAAAGGACGGGAAAAGGTGTTCCATCTGTTCTGCTGCAACATCAGCATAAGTTCATAACATTTTTGAGGGTATCTACTAAGTATCAAAGAGTAATAATACCTCCAATTTGCATATTTTTTTATGAAATTCAAAGTTGAAGCAGTTTCTTGCTATGCTCCCAGAAAAAAGGCAAGAAGAATAGTTTGGTTTTGGTTTGGTTTGGTTTTTGTTAACAACAGGAATAGTTGAGGTTAGACTTAAATAATATTTTCAATTGGAAAGTTTGTGAAATGATGGACTGTATAATCAAGTGGGTCTGTGAAGTCCTCTTCTCCATAAATGTTTAGGTTAGTAGCTCTTCTGTCTGTTACTCACTGTCAGACCTAAAAGCTAAATATTAGCTTGAATTGATGTAATCTTACATGAAGCCACTACCACATTCCATATTCTTGAGACTCACCTGCCTCCAAAGCTTTTAAGTGAAAAAACTTTCTTTTGCTATTCTATGCATTGTTTATAAGGCATAAAGTATTGTACATGTATCTAACTGTGACTGGTCCCAGTTGGTATATTTGACATCCAAATAATATTGTATGCATAGAATTTAAATTTGTGGGCAGGAAGCTGGGTCTCTTGCTGAAAATATTCATCCTACTTTTCAAAGTATCAGAGAGTACTACATAATTTTAGAATTCATGAGGACTGAGCACCAGTGTTCTTGCCTGTGAAGACTTTCAGTCTAAAGCAGTGATTTTCAATTGGGGTTTGGCAATGTCTAGAGATATTTTTGGTTGTCACAAGTGGTACTACTGGCATCTGATGGGTAGAGGCCAGGGATGCTGCTAAACATCTTACAATGCACAGGATAGCTCCTCATAACAAAGAAGTATCTGACACAAAATGTCAATCCTGCTGCTGTTAAGAAAGCCTAGTCTAAAGTTTGATAAGAGGGACACACAAAGCCAAAAGATTATTATGGAAGAAGCAAGACTGAAGGGGGACAAAAATGGAAATTGTTATTTCTAAGTGCCTGCTGCAAATTTTCCACACATATTTATTCATTCTTCTCAACAATACCTTAAAGGTGGATATTAACTGTCCTCATTTTTATAAATAAGGAAATCTGGTCCCAAGGTGTTCAGTAGCATGCCTAACATCACAGAGCTAGTAAGTGATGGAGTTGGAAGTAGAACTAGCACTCTTCCCTCTCCACCACTAACAGTCCCTGAAAACTCTTACCAAAGACCATTTAGTGCCTTTATGGTTGGCACTGCCAGATTTAGCAAAGATTGTGTTAGACCTCATTCCTGCTTTATCATTCTTAGATCCCTTGCGAAGGAAATCTATTTAAAACAAGAAAAAATAAACGCATATGATTATATGAATTAACAGTCATGATCTGTCAGACACTTGAACAGAGTGTATTGAAATGAGTAAAGGCCAAAGGGAATTTGCTTCGTCTCTTTCAGTTAGCTAAGAGGGCTTTCTGGAGGACCTAGCACCTCACCCAAGGATGTGCCTGGCAGAGTGGGCAGTCCTATACCTAAGAGCTTTGAGAGAGGAGTGAGTGAGGTGGGGATTTCCAAGAATTCAAGGAACATAGTCCCAGAGTAACCTGCTAATGGAAAGAGATTTTTGTGTGGCAGTAAGACTCCTCATTCTGAAGCAGAGAGCAGAGAGACATTCCCACAGGGGTCCAAGGCAAAAGAAGAGCGAAGGCAGTGAGGGAACCAGAAAACTTTAATGGTAGAATTAAAGACGAACTGGAGGAAGTGGTGCTTGAGGCAGGGAAGGTGTTGAGAAAAGTAGTCAATGGCCAGAAGTGCAGGCACACATCCCAAACATGGCACTCCTCTCTCTGACCCTACGTAAGACTGTTAGGGCCACCTTCTAGCTATCACTTATTCCATTCTTTCCTGCTCTGCTTGGGACTTCGTTTCCACAGATCCTTTCCAAGAGGGACCTTGGTCTCTGGGCACTTCCTGCAGCAGTGCCCCGCGCTGCTCATCATTCATCTTTCCTAACTTCCTCCTGTACTAAGCAGTCGGGTCTTTATATGGCTGCATGTCTGTGTTTATGTGGCCATTAAAGTCTTTTGCGTTTACTACAGTCTCACCACAATGCCGTTTGCTCCAGACTATTACAATTCAGTTATCCTGGACTCCATCCTAGATGAGTATTTACTGAAGTACTCAAAGGACCTCTTTATGAGGCATGGACTTTATTATAGTGAAGTTCCCATGCTTGGTTTAGTTCTCTTTCCTCCTCTAGGGCAAAGACTATGCCTTCTTATTCTACTGTAACTCTCCACAGTAAGTAGAGCAAGGCTGTGCAGTCCATGGGTGTTCAGCAAATGGGTTGCCTCATTTGGGACAGATTACTTCATATGTATGAGAAGTGCTGATCTTGAAAGATTTTGGCCCTTTAGTTCTTGTTTAGAGAACTGTTTCATCTCTTTCCCTATTTTACTTGATTCTGCCGTATCTGGGAACACAAGGGTGAGTCCATCTTTTTCTAAAACAAGTTTTCTGTTAGTCCCCAAATCCTTAGTCTTTTTTTTTTTTTTTTTTTTTTTTTGATGAGTAGTTTAGCTTCTGATTAGTCCAGCTTTCCTTAGCCCAGCCCCACTTCTCTTTGGAGAGTTGGCCAGGGACAAAATAGATCTCAGATTTTGTTTGGTTTTGACATGTTTTTGTATGCATACCGAAAATCGATACTATTCTGATTCCTATCTCCTCTTTCCAAAGGCTTAAAATCTACTAAGGGCCTCTCCAGGCTCCAGCCAGGCCTTCTCCCCCTGCACTAAGACACCACCCTGATCAGTCTCGGTCTCCTGTGAGTTCTCAGGTCATTCCTTCTGGTTTGACAAATTGTCTCTTAGATAAGCATCTGCCTATTGTTTTACCCACTGGCTTCTAGTAAGATGATTCACTGGTTCAAGAGTTGCTGTGCGGAGAGCTTGTGAACAGTGGAGCTTGTCATGGGCTTTGATCTCTTTTCCAGGGGCCAGTGGGATGACTTCAGGGTTTGGTTCTTTGCCTGGAGTGATGTGTTTTGTTAGACTTGTTTACCTCATGGGTAGGACCCAAGTGCCTCCACCGAAGAAGGGAGCCACATGTTTATCCAGTTTGTCTTTCAGGGCATCATTCTGACTGCTGACTCTAGTGGTATCAGAATGTCTCTCCTTTTGTCTCCTATGGGGAGACAATTCTCAGAATTTAACCCCCTGCTCCACACACACACACAAACACACACACACACACACACACACCTGTTGTTCACATTTGATTGCCCTCAGACCATCTGCCAACTTGGTTTTTGTAAATTTGCAAAGTTTCTGGGGTGCCTGGAACACCTACTGAGCTGGGTATATGCCCTCCTCTACCTCCCCCAACCTTGTTTGTAGGTTATGTCTGCAGGTTGACACATTGCAGTGACCTTCCCTCTGTAGCTGTGCTGGCTTCCAGACTGAGGACCGGGTCGAGTCTCACTCACTCCTGTTCTTGGGTTCATCTCTGTTCTGTACAAGTAGATCCGTATGTGGGGTGGCGTGACACATTTTCTTTTACATGGAGAAACCTAATTTGTCCTTGAATTGATTAGTGACTACAGTGTTCTGTGGAGAAGGCCTCAGGGCTTTTCTAGCCATTGTTATCCCTTTGTATGTCTGGAATTGACTTTGAGGGGCTCTCAGGTTGGTTGTTTTGGAGTAATGAGTCTTTATGAATGGCCTGCCCAGAAAACAAATGGGGAACCATTCCAGGCAGTCTGTGTCCAATTAGGTGTCGGTCACAGCTGCATGGGCCTCTCTGGTTGGGTTAGAATTACGTTTTTTCCTTAGACATTCCCTTCTCTTTGTCGTTTACTTTTTATTGTAAAAGCATGTTTATGTTAGAAACTTTAGAAAATACAGATAGGCAAAAAGAAGAAACTAAAAACACCTACTGCCACCACTAAGCAATAACCAGTATTACTGTTTAGGTAATAACTGTTTAGGGGGCTGTGAGCCTTCTGAAACCCATATCTGATTGTGTATACGCTGTGGAGATGTTCCTAAGGAGAAGTCTGTGGCTTTCACTGGATTCTCAAAGTTAAGAACCTTAGGCTCTTTCTGGTCTGTCCTACTTCTTGTCTTGGCTGGCCAGAGCTGAATGAAACTAAATTGTGGTAGCCAAGCTGCTTATGTTTTTAGTATTTTGGGAGACAGTTTGCAGCCTAGCTATGTGGACCCAAGTTTTCTGTTACAGTAATTATCAGTCAGAAGGGAACTGTGCCAAGTATTTTGCTCCCTAAAAATAATAGCATTTATTGAGCATTTGCCATGTACCAGTTCCTATGCTGACAGCTGTGGCTTCTAAATAAACTGGGAGAACAAGGTAGAGTTTCCAAGAACCGTTTGATTATATTTGCCAAATGTGGGATATTAGCTTGATTTTTCCTTGGATTGTTGGAATTGTCATTCTGCATCCTGATTAAGTAAGACAGGAGATGTATATGGCCTCCGGGACTCATGCAGGACTCATGGGCCCTCAGGTTCTCTCTGACTGCCTCAGACCCAAATAGGCAAGGAGCAGAGGCAGCTAGTCCCTCTCAGTTTGGAATAGGGGTACTCTCCTTGGAATTCTGCCTGGACCTGGTATCTGCAGGCTTCTTATTCCCACTTATCCCATCACCCACCTCCAGTGTCGATAATAAAACACCCTTGCAGGGAGAGGAGAGGAGGACAAGATTTAACTCACACAGCTATCTTCATACATATTTTTTTTCTTGCTGTAATATATGGACTTTTTTTTTTTTTTTTTGCCAAGGCTAGAGTGCATTGACATCACATCCTAGCTCACTGCAACCTCAAACTTCCAGGCATAAGCAATCCTCCTGCCTCAGCCTCCCAAATAGCTAGGAGTATAGGTGTATGCCATCACACCCAGCTAATTTTTCTGTTTTTTGTAGAGACGGGGTCTTGCTATGTTGCCCAGGCTGGTTTCCAACTCCTCATCTCAGGCTGTCCTCCCACTTCAGCCTCCCAAAGTGCTGGGATTACAGGCATGAGCCACCACACCTGGCCCAGGCTATTTTATTAGTACATCAAATTATAAAATCTGCTATCGTTCCAAGTGCTTCGTACACATTTAACTCTCATGACATGTTTTAGGGGGGACTTGTCTTATTGCTTATCCACCGTGGAGCTACTGGAACAGTGCTGTAGCTTATCACAAACTCTTCAAAGGCAAAAACCATTTTTGTCTGATTCTCTTTGTGATAGGACACATGCGAGGGTACTTTTGAAGGTCTTTTAAATGCCACTGCCCTACCATCTCTTATTGCTAGCCACAGTAGGACAGGGTCTTGCTGATCCCCTTGGGTAAAACCAAGATGAATCTTGGCTTAGAAAGGCAAAAACAGTGTGGAGGCCGAGTGTCGTGGCTCACGCCTGTAATCCTAGCACTCTGGGAGGCCGAGGCGGGCGGATTGTTTGAGCTCAGGAGTTCGAGACCAGCCTGAGCAAGAGCGAGACCCCATCTCTACCAAAAATAGAAAGAAATTAATTGGACAGCTAAAAATATATAGAAAAAAATTAGCCGGGCATGGTGGCGCATGCCTGTAGTCCCAGCTACTTGGGAGGCTGAGGCAGTAGGATTGCTTGAGCCCAGGAGTCTGAGGTTGCTGTGAGCTAGGCTAACGCCATGGCACTCACTCTAGCCCGGGCAACAAAGTGAGACTCTGTCTCAAAAAAAAAAAAACAGTGTGGAGATCCTTAACCCCAGAGAGATGATACTCTCTGAGCATCCCGGGCTTGCCCCCACCCAGGCTCAAGGGCATAGGGCCTTGGCACTTGGGGGTGAACCCTGCACACTTTCTGTTCCAGGTGGAGATCGTGGGAGAGTGCAGATTGAAGACTCCTTTTTTCTGCATGTGTAGAATTTGAGCTGTTATTTGAAACTCCCTGTTCCTTATTAAATGGCTGACCTCATTTTTCCCCTTTATCTCTGCAGTGGTGGAGATCCAAGAAGGAAAGACAACTATAGTAAGTATCATCGAGTTGGCCACTTACAACCTCTTTAACACTTGGAGCTGCCTGGCCGCTCCTCTCGGGAAGGGAGGGAGGCCCAAAGTGGACTCTCCTGGCTCCAGGATCGCTCCCTCTGTGACCATAAATTCCACACAGTCTACTATTTTCAAGCTGTGTGCTATAGTGTGGCTAATCAGGAACAGTCGCTATGCTTGGGCTGGGGTATCTGTTACTTGATTAAAGTGACCTTTTGCATGACAAGGTCTCAGAGGTCTTTGCTGATATGTTCTCTGGCAGATGATAAATCAGTTTTCCAAAGGGGAAACTAAGGCACTTTTGCAGGCTTAGAGAGCCAGAGTTAAGTGACCCAGGGCCAGGAGCCCGGACCTCAGTTCCTTTCTTTTCTGCCTGGAATGACTAAGCTCCTCCTCAAATGATGCATTTAAAAGGTGACATTCTCTGGGCCCTGGCCTCACTAGCTGGCACCCTAGCTTGTCTGTTGGTAAAAAAGCTTCATCCGCCCACTCCCCTGTTTCCCTCATTGGACCCATCTCACCTCCCTTCCTTGGGGAGTCATGGGGCCTAGATTATCCTATAATCCTTAAAAGACAACGTTGTTTTCACGTGACCTTCCGTGCCTCCAAGAAATCCTCAGCCATTCAAGAATTCCCAGAACCCTCTGTAACTTCCATGTTAACCAGGGATTTAACCCTTTAGGCAGCCAGCCAAGCTCAGTCCTCTGCAAGGCACTCTTATCCCCAGGACGAGTCTTTTGGGTCTTCCCCTAGAAGACTCCCTCAGCCTTTCCACTGCATAGCCACAAAACAGTTCTGTCTTTTTAAGGGACCCCCCCCCATCCCCTTGGGGCAACTTTTTAAGTTCCCTGATTCAAAGCCAAAACAACATTCACCCTATAAACCCCATGCTGGAGGAGAGTAATACATCTGACTTTTGAGTGTAAAGAGCATTTTTCGTGTGGGGCATGAATCTGCTATTTGTAGAGCACACACGAGACATTGTGGCCTATGAGAGCCCTGAGGAGAGGGCAGAGCCCATCCATGCCTAGAGAGGCGCAGCCATGGCTGACTTTGGGTACTACTCTTTCCTCTGTGACATAAGATCTGACACCTACCTCACTAGGTTGTGGGGGTTAAACAAAATATTGAACCATTCTTAGCACAGAGCCAGGCACATAATGGGGAATCAATAAATGTCAGCTCTCTCCCCTCCAGCCCATCGCATTTACCACCTCCCCCACCCCAAGGTCTGCTATGTACCTGCGAATTTTCTCTCACTCATGCGTGTCCATTTCTGGTGTAGCTGTGGTTGCTGTGGCAGAAAGGTGGGTAGCAGTGCCCCGCACAGCCAAGCGGTATTTCCCGCCTCCTTTCCCCTTTTGCCAGTCCTCCCCCAGCAGTCAGTGTCTCTGCATTCCCAACGCCTCCCAGACCTGTCCCAGCCTCATTCTCATAATCCACGGCCTCAGTCCGCAAAGCTTTCTAAACTGCCCCCTTGCAGTTGGAGCTAATTCCCAGATCGTTGGTTTATTGCACCTACTAATTCCAAGGCTGTGTCACAGAATATGGCAGCAATAGGGAGGTCATTTCACATGTGGCCTCAGCAGGGTTTGAAAGGTGGCATCCCAATGATAAAAGCAGGGAGCAGGACAGGGGAGTATATCCTTTCATCTGTGTTTTAGGTTTTTTTTGTTTGTTTGTTTTTGTTTTTTAATAAAAAAGAAGAGAAGGAGTGCATACAGATATCTGCTTATATAGCACAGCCCAGGACTTCTCTGCCTTGGCATTATTGGTATTTCGGTCTGGATAATTCTTTGTTGCGGGGGCTGTCCTGTGCAATGTAAGGTGGTAGAGCATCCCTGCTAGATGCCAGTAGCCCTTCCCCCTGTTGTGACAATCAAAAATGTGTCCAGACACGGCCAGGTGTCCCCTGGGGAGCAAAATCACCCACCGGCATAGACTTAGCTCTGTAAGATAAAGCTAGAAACTGCAATTCCCTCTGAGGAGGACACGTGGGATGGAGGGAGACTTCCTTTGGACTCTACATCCCTGTGCCATTTGGAACTTTTTACCATGTGCGTGTATTACTTTTCCCAAAGGGGGGAAAAAGAAAGCATAGTGTTCTGGTGTTTTTGTTTTGTTTGTTTTGTTTTGAGGAAGAAAAGGTAGCATTCAGTTGATACAGCAAACCCCTCCCTTCCTCTTGTCACCAGTATTAAGTTCATATGGTTTCTGTTACCCCTGAAAGTTACCAGACCACATCCCCGTGGCCACCCCAAGGCTCAGTATACAGCAACTGCAGAACAAACACCACAGTTCAGACAGAGAGACCTGTTAGCTACTCCCACAAGACCCCCCCAGGATAAACTTTCAGCAGCATTCCCATCATTTTGGGGTTTTCTCAAAGATAAGTGGCTCCACACTAGCCCTGTCCCTCACACTGGCTTGTTTTCTCCGCCTCCTAGATTGAAGGCCGCATCACAGCGACTCCCAAGGAGAGTCCAAATCCTCCTAACCCCTCTGGCCAATGCCCCATCTGCCGTTGGAATCTGAAGCACAAGTACGACTATGTGGTAAGTCTTTGTGCAGAGACACTCGGGTCTGCGTGTCACAGAGATCGGATTCCCTAGTTAACTGGAGCTCCCCCTGCAGCTACTGCTGCATCTCGTGGAGTCACCAGAGACAGCAGCATTTTGTCCAGCGGCTCTCAACCGTGGCTGCTCCCCAGGTTATTCTAATAAAAAAAATTCTATTTAAAAAATAATGATGCCCAGACTCCAACCCAGACCGGCAGAATCAATCTCTGAGGGTGGGGCCTGAGCATTTTTTCAAAGCTCCCCTGACAGTCAGGGTTAAGAGCCACTGGTTGAGTTCACGGTCCGATTGTGCTTCAGACCACCAGGGCCCCGTAACCCAGCTTGCAGGGGTCATACTCCCGTGGGGATGGAATCACAGTCTGGGTTTGGCTTTTATAATGAGGGTGAATTTGAACAGGCTCTTGGTTCTCACTGTGATCTGGGAACACATTACTCTTTCCATATTGGAGCTATAAAGATACCTGATTGCTCTAGCTCTTCTAGTGCAGTTGCTTCCAGGAAAAGAAGACAGTGAAAAATAACGATAGGTAACATATAGAGTGCATACTTTGTGTCAGGCCCTGTTAGGAGTGCTTACATGTTTTAATTCACTTAGTTTTCACAATAACCCTCTGAAATGAGGGTTCATCCTCATTTTACAAATGAGGATATTTAAGACATGAAGAAGTTAATGAACTTGCCTCAGATCACCCAGCTAGTAAATATCAGAGCTGGGATACAAACTCCAAAGGTACAAAGCCGGCGCCGAGCCCATGTTCCTAACTACGACTCTGTACATGCTCTCTAGAGACGGGGCAGGCTGGCGGGTAAGGACACAGCCCTGGAGAAATCCATACTTGTTCTTCAGAGCTCTCCCTGGTGACATTAGCACCCTATTTTTGGGTTTCAGGTGATTCAGGCTCTGGGCCAGTTTGACCGGCAGGTCGTTCCTATGCCCCTATGCAGAATGGGATGACTAAGGGCAGAGATCCTGGTCAGGTGATAGGAGCAGGAAAGGCCACATGACCATGGGATCTGAACAGAATGACCCAACTAATCTCCTGGGCTGGAAGCCTTGGCTTCAGGCCACCTGGGGGGTAGCTCTTTCGCTACACCCAGCCTTCTGCTGATGGCTGTCTGGAGTAATAGAAAGCAAGCACACAGGCACGGGGGAAGTGTTCAGAGCTTTTCGCCATGTGGAAGGTAGTGGAGTTGTGGGCATACTTGGAATCTCAGCTGCTCACAGGAAAGCGAACCCCATACCTGCTCCGCCACTGTGGGACACTTTTCCTACCAGCCTTTTCCAGGAAATGTACTTGGCTCTGTTTACCCAGCAGAAGAAGTTTAATCCCTTCCGAGGTTGAGGCTAAAGTTGTTTTTCCTTTTACCCCTTTCCACTCAGAGCACCGTTAGCCTGTGCTGCACAACGCTGTCGGCTTGTTTGGCAGCCTACAGTGGGGGGCTGGGGCCTTGAGGCTACTTTATTAGCCCCAGATTAATCCAATCCAAGTACTTTCAGCAGATTCTGAAGGGTATAGGGTGGGAATTGGAGGCCTGGGTCCCTCAGGAACTGTCCAGTGATTAAAACAAATCTGCGGTTATACAGCGAGGCGCCTGCCAGGGAAGTGAGTTGGTTTGTGGAGCATGACTGCTAAGACTTGCATGCCAGGGCCCGAGGGGGAGGGGACAGTGAGTTTTAATTAACCCCTTCAGCCATTCTACGAGAGTTGGAGTTGGGCAAGGTGGTCCTTTGTTTGATCCTGGCTTTGTTTATCCCTGTTTCTCTGACCTGTCCCAAGCAGCCTGGTGGGCATGTGATGGTTCGAAGGAAGCACAAGAATCCTTTCACATCTGGTCCCGGGCGGCTTAGAATATGCGAGATTAAACTTCACAACCCTGGTCCCTTCCTCTCAGCTTTTATGCCTGCCTAGTACTTCAGAGGGAATGGCAGAAGGTGAAGGGGCTGTTTGTATATACTCTGGCCTGTGACTTGTGGGCTTTGGGGGCTAAAATGGTACAGGTTTTCCCTTTTGTGTGGAAATACATAACATGTCTCCTGCCACACCTGAGGAGAATAACCCAACAGACATTTTGTCACCAAGAAAGATACTTTGGGGGCATAAAAGATTGTTAACATTTCTTTAAGAGTTTCTATTCTCTAACCTAGTCTATCTCGTGGAGTTGCTGAGAGCTCTTGGATTGGTAATGGGGTACAGAAAATCTTACTAAGTTGGGATAACCTCTATTAGGGTGAAGGTAGCAGAATAGTGTGCAAAGATTTGTGTGGAGGGCTTGGTGTTAGTTTGGTTCCCTAGAGACATCAGCCTCTTGGAGTGCTAGGTCTACAGCCCTCTAGACCATGCGGCCCTGGTTCCCCAGCATCAAAAGAAAGCCCAGCTGGCCCACATCTCCTGTTTTCGGTTTCCACTAGGATGTTTTGCTGCTCAGTCAGTTCATCCGGCCTCACGGAGGCATGCTGCCCCGCAAGATCACAGGCCTGTGTCAGGAGGAACACCGAAAGATTGCGGAGTGTGTGAAGATGGCCCACCGAGCAGGTAGAGGGCGCCTCAGGATTAAGAGGGTGGCAAGCCATCTCTCCCCCTCCAGCTACCCCATGTTCCAGCCCCTCCTAGAAGAGAAGTGGATATCCAGAGTGTTAATTATACTCACCCCCAATACTGAATCCCCCCCCGGCTTTTGGCTTTCCCTCTGGCCCCCTCAGAGCTGCAGAGGGAGCTGCAGAGACTATCTCCTCTTCCCTCCACTCAGGTCTGCTCCCAAATCACAGGCCTCTGCTTCCTGAAGGATTTGTTCCAAAGAGCAAACCCCAACTCAACCGGTAAGCAAACCCGGGTGTCAGTAACCTAAGTGTTCTGTGGGCCCTCGGCTCTCACTGGATTCCACGGGGAAAACCATTTGCTAGAGCTTATCCTGCAGCTCAGGAAAGTTAGGGTGCGCCTTGGCTGCCCGGGCCATCCCCTTCCAGCTCAAGGACCCCACCACGGTCAGTCCCACCTCTGCTGCAGTCTGTGCTATTTCTCTTGCCTCCCTTGCTGGCCTCAGCCTCTTTCCTCTTCCCTTCCCTGTAGGGCCCTTAGCACGGGGGCGAGGAGGGTAACAAGGCCTGCTGATTGGGCATTAGAATGTGCTAATCCCCTGTTTATGACATCACACTGGGTTGCTATGGGGATGTCAGAGCACTTCTGCAAACTTTCAGTATTCCTAGCTTTCTCCAGCACTGGGGTTATTAGAGGGCAGAATGAGGTCTTAAAAATGGGAGGGCTGTCTTGGGTAGGGCCACTGTATACAGCTGTACAAGTCGTGCACTGCACAACTTCAGGGCAGAATCCATGTGGCCTAGATCACAAACAGTGCTCCCTAGAGTTGTACAGTTAACAACAAACACAGCTGCATGTAGGGGCCTCGGAAGTCCTGAGGTTTTATAGAGGAAGAGAGGAAAGGCCCCAGACACTGGAATCAATCAGTCTATCCTCCAGCCTAAGCAGAACGACCCCTCTAAAGTAGGAGCAGATTCTCATCTAACACCGAAGCCACTATCCTATTGCAAGTTCCTCTTCCTTCCCCGTCTCTGACATAACCACACTCATATACTCTTAGGTTTATATTATCTCCTTGTTGAGAATAGAGCCAGTTCTGTAAGATTGATCTGGGGGGTTCTTCTTGTTCTCTCCTACCAGTGTCCCCTTGCTCCTGTCTAGCTGCCACTGGTGGTTCTCAGACTGGAGTGAGAAGATAGAACTGCTCTCTGTAGAGTACCAAAGATGACTGAAGCAAAACAAGACACCTCAGGCCCCAGCAAACCTCCTAGGCTGATCCCCAACAGAAGCCAGGCATGGAGAGTATGAGGCTGGATTGCTGATCTGAGGGTACAGGATGTGGGGGTGCAGGATTGCTTCCTGGTACTTTGCCTCCCCCGTTCCTGGAGACTGGGTCAGAGCTGGACTTTCACCAGCGCGTTGCCAGCACCCTGCCCCTCTGCCCATCTCTACCTGCACCTCCCACATCGCTAGCTGGGCCACCTGCCAGCAGTCCTGGGGGAGCAGGACATGTTAATCTCTTCCTGTGTCTCCCAGCTGTGCTTTGGACCATTTGGGGGTTGAGCCCACCCCGCCTCTGGCTTTTTAAGAAACAGCAGCAGGCCTGAGGACACAATCCATCTTGCCCTCGGGCCTTTGAAGCTAGGCCAGGCTCCCTCCCATACATCCGTTGTCCTTTAAGGTGACACAGGATTGATGATGTGTGGGGGCTTTTGGGTTGCAAAAGGCCACCCTGGGGAGGAGGAGGGAGTTCAGCCTGCGAAGGAAATCGATTCCCTGGCAAGGGACTCTGTGATTCCATCTAGGGGTTCTTGAGCTGTCACGCGTTGGCCCAGGCTCTGCGGGGGCCACGCTTTGTTCTTCTGTTGCATAGCTCCCCCACAACACACCCATTCAGGAGAGGTAGGTAGGGGCTGGTTTAGGAAAGAGCCTTGGTTCTTCTGAGAGCTGGGGTATTCTCAGAGAGCTGAGTGGAGGCCACCCAGCCCACCCACTGCCAGCTGGCTGTGCCATGTGGCACAGGCATTAGGCCCAAGGCTAGCTAAAGCCCAACTTCCCTCAGATCTCTCCAACACATGGGGGAAAGAACAGCTTTAGGGCAGTAGATCTAGAGAACCTGGTCAGCCTTGGGGTCCTCTGGCGTCCTTGAATACCACTGAGCATGCTCCCATATCCTATCTCTTCATCCCACCCTACTCCACAGACTGGGAGAGTCCAGCAAAGGGGCCTTTGGTGTTCCCTCCCTTTACCTTACTCTTCCATCGTCCCAGTACCATCGACCACAGAGAAAGCAGTCCTCAAGAGCCAGCCCCTCCACAGCCATCTCTGGCCGGATACTCGGGGAAGGTCCTCCCCTCCCTGCCCTGTGCACACTGGGAGTGCGGGCCAGCACCTCCCACAGACTTCCCTCTGCACGAGGCTGACAGCAGAAGACCAAAGTCCAGCGGAGCTTAGTTGAAATGCATAAATCAGCAATCATTCTTTCACTTTTCTTCATCTAAAAGTTTTTGGCCAAGGTTACTAATTTATTTATTTATTTTCTTTAATTAAAAAGCTTCTCATATGAGGGTCTCTCAGGACAGCTGGATTGAGCCCCAACCTAGAGTGGAGGCAGGGGAGGATTCCTGGCCTTTTTCATGGCTGAGCTTTCAGGGTGAAGGATGGGCCTTTTTGGACGGGATCCAAGTTTCATTCTGGACAGAGTAAACCCTGGTCCCCGCCGGCGTGAGCCACTTTTCTGGGAACTATCAGGGCCCTGGCCATCCCAAAGGAGGCCAAAGGACATGGGTAGCAGCCATTTTTCCCCACCCCCATCCTACTTACAGGAACCTTCCTGGGCTAGGGCTACACCCATGGGCCCTCACCGCTTGGCTGCTGTCATGGGTCGGGTGAGGCAGGGGTCCTACACCAGTGATGATGCCCTGGGCGGGGGTTCCCTGAAGGCTGGGGTGACTGAGTGTGTCAAGTGGGGAAGAATGAAAGGCTCCTCCAGGCCCTTACATAACTCTCATCTCCCCGTGGCTGAGGCCAAGAGAGGAACAATCTGCTCCCCAAGCAGCATCTTTCTCTGCCTTCTCCCCAGCAAACATACACACACTGACAACTCATAAAGATCAAGGGAGCTCATGGCCCTGGGCTGCCTGACCCTGGCCACACAATTGCAGCAGCAAGAGCCCAGCCCATCTGTTTACAGGACACTTAGCGGCTACTCCCAGGAAAATCTCTGCCCTTCAAGAAAGGGAAACTGGTGAAAGGGTTTGCTTGGCCCAAGGAGGCAGTGCCCTATTCTCCCAGTTCCAGCATGGGACCTCAGTCCTCACCCCCTTGTCCTCCCTCCATAGGTACCTGACCCGCTGGTCTCCCCGTTCTGTCAAGCCCATCTACAATAAAGGCCACCGCTGGAACAAGGTGGGCATGCCCGTGGGGTCACCGCTCCTGAAGGACAACATCTGCTACTCACCAACACCTTTGAAGCGTTATCATTGACGGAGAGCAGGGCTTCCAGAAAACCCGGCTGGAGCTCCTCCTGCACCTCCACTCATCAGCCCCAAGCCACACTGCACTCCTGCCCCATCCCACCAGGATGGCTTGGCCTCTCCAATGTGAATGGACAAGGGACAGTGGAACTAACTTCAGTACCATTGTCCTGCCCAGGAACAGTGCTGGGATCTAGGGCAGGCAAGGGCAGTTAGGTGCCTTAGCAGCTGCTTTGGAGCTTGGGCTGAGCTCAGTGCTGAGGGACAGGAGTTTTGCCCAAAGGAGTGGCATAAACTAGGCTTATGGGCTTACTTACTGGGTATGTGCTCACTGCTTGGGAAGTCAGGGGGCCTGGGCACATTTCTGGATGATTGCTGAACACTGAGGTGCTGATCTTTTACAGTGGGCGACATGATTGCAACTGGAGGGAATTCATGGACCAGACGGCTTCCCATCTTTTTTATTGACAGTTGGGAGCTTTCTAGTCTCGGGGAGCTGCAAGGGGGTGAGTTGGGCTCCCTGGCCCACATGTAGCTCTTGTGTGAATCCAAGAAACTGCCTTCCTCAAAGGGCCCTTTTTCCCCAGCCATTTCCACTCATCATTATCTAGTGTTTTTCTTTCTCTCTCTCTTTTTTTGAAATGGGGTCTGCTTTGTTACCTGGGCTAGAGTGCAGTGGCATCATCATAGTGCAAAGGGATCGCTTGAGCTCTCAAACCTCCTGGGCTCAAGCAGGTCCTCCTGCTTCAGCCTCCTGAGCAGCTAGGACTATAGGTGCACACCACCACGCCCAGCTAATTTTTTTTATATTTTATACAGATGGGGTCTTGCTATGTTCCCTAGGCTGATCTTGAACTTCTGAGCTCAAGCGATCCTCCCACTTCAGCCTCCAAAAGTGCTGGGATTACAAATGTGAGCCATCACGCCTGGCCCTAGTATCTCATTCCAGCCCTCTTCCACTTGCTTTAGAGATGGGTTTTCTGGCTCTGTGGGCCTCTCCTCAGAGCCTGGAACCGGATGGATGTGAAGATGAGGGGAGGCAGGACAGAACAAACAGGCCAAGTTTACTGAAATTTATGAAAACAAAAATATCCAGGCTGGCCCCCATCCTACAGCATGAAGGGCAAGTCTATGTTCTTCTCACCAGTGCCCACGTAGATGTAGCCATAGTTCTTGGTGCGGGGAGCATGGTAGAAGGTGAGGCCCGGCCAGAGCAGGCTGCGCAGCACCACCAACGCGTTGCCTCTCTCCATCTGGATGCTCCAGGACCCTGGGGAGGAGATGGGTCGGAGCTGAGGCCTGGGTGCTGCTCTGGAGCCCAAGCTCTGCCAATGATACAGAGGCCACCAGCTCCTTGGGCAGCCAGGCCTGAGTGCTAAGGTTCCACTGGGGAAGGGCAGACAATTCAATTACTCCTCCTGATTGCCTTTTAGCTATTTCACTGTTCATTAAAACCGTGTCCAGAGGAAGGGTAGAGGAAATGAAAAGAGGTGAAACTCAAACCAGTCAGTTTTGTTCCTGATAGCAAGTCTAGCTAAAGGTTGAGTGGCAGAAGAAGCTGAAGCCCCAGGCAGAGGGGAGCTAGCCTGGGCTAGGCGGGACTCTCCAGGCTCCCCTCACCCGCTACCAGGGGTAATGGCCAGTGGTGTTTAGCCCTAGTGTGGTTTGCCCCTACTTGCCATTTTGCTCTCTCTTCCTCAGTCCCAGAAGCCTCTGCTCTGAGATGAATTATACTCGACCAGGGGTTCAAATAGAAGTTTGGCCAATTCAGGCCTCCCAGTCAATGGCCCTTTTTGGTTGCTGGTAGACTGGGGGCCATCCTAAGTGGGAGGGGACTTGGGCTGCCGCTAATGAGCCTTTGTCTGTCCTGGGTTCTGCCCTGGATTTTGCTCTCCCAGACAGGAGCAGCCCAGCCTGGGGCTGAGTTGTGCAGCCATGAGGACTTGGCTGAAAGGGCCTGATCCAGCTCCAGAACCAAGGGAGGGAGCCACTGTGTGGGAGGAAGGAGCCTGGGAAAATCGCCTCTGGATGCAGATCTGGGGCTTCTATTCCCCTGCGCACTGAGGCCTCTCCCGGCCCAGCCAGAAAGGCAAATGCTTTGAAGGTTTTGGTGTCGGACCAGCCAGCCATGCACGGAGAGCTGCTCCGAGGCCTTCATCGGCTGCCAACTCAGCCCGGCTGCTTGGCTCCCACTGCCCCAGCTTCCCACAGGCCACCTCCAAACATGGCCCACCCTGGTCAGTCCACACCCAACAGCCTCACAGCTCAGTCTTCACCCACTGGGGGCCACCCTGCGTCCAAAAAACCTGACTGCCGGGAACCCCTGACCCTCATAGCAGCTCAGTCCTGCTCAGGGTGTAGTCACCTGCCCAGGTCAAAACCAGAGTTTTCTGGCAACATGTAGGTCGGCTGCCTCTGTCCCAGCTCAGGGAGAAGCCATCTCAGAGCTCACCGTAGCACTGTGCAGTGGCCAGCACTAAATGCCACCACGTATGCATGGGATGATTAAATGCAAGCCACAGTGTGGACCTGCGTCAGCTCCCACAGCCCACACTGCCTGCCGGACAGTATCGAGTAGAGTCCCTGCGTGACCAGGGTTCTGGCTGGAGCACTGCCCCCAGGAAGGGAAAGTATTTCCCTTGGCTCTTGGAGCTTTTCTCTTTGGGCATCTGAGGCTCTCTACCTCTCAGACCTGCCCTCCTCAGAGTTCAAGAGACCCTAGCCTATTTTCTGGTCACACATCTCCGGAAAACAGATTGCCTGAGGGTGATGAGGCTGGGGTCTGACAAAGTGTTCCTACTACACTGCTTTCAGCCTTTGACAAGAAGCACAGGCCCAGGAAGGTATTCTCTCCCTTAGTCACCTCTCCAGTGCCCAGAGCAGCATCTAGGGCCAGCTTCCACAGAGACACAGTCCCTCCCTGCCCTTGGAGCCCACGGTCACAGCCCCTTGAACTAAGAAGGGCCAGGTTCTGCCTCATTCCTCTGTGCCCACCCAGCTAGGGTGCCTTGCAGCCTGCCTGGGCCAAATGCCACCCTGGACAAAATGGAATCCTGGAGGCCACTCACCCAGCTAGACCCTTCTCATCAGTCCACTGTCGCCAACATGTTGAGTCACCTTAGCAAGGACAGGGGCCTGTCCTGCTCTCACACCAGCCTGCTTGCTCTATGGTTTGGCCACCTCTTACCTCCAGTAGAGGAGGGAGGGAGTGGGGTCTTGGACAATGGCCCAGGCCCATCAGCAGGGGCTCCCACCCAGAGAGCAAGGAGTAACCGCAGGGGTGCTAGAGACGGTGCCCCCACCAGGGCAGCCAAACAGGCTGAAGGGTGCTGGCAGGATACATTGGCGGCACACAAGGGGCCAGCCAGCAGAAGGCACTGGGTCCCCCTTCCCTCGCCCATGTTCCTATCACACTCCAGTCCTCTCATCCTTGCCTCAGCTGGTCACCTGGGAAACAGATTCTGAACATGCCATGAGTCACGTAGCATCTACCTGAGGAGGCAGGCACTTGCTGTCACCTTCACCCTCTTACTGCGACTGTTGAAAAGGCTGAGCCCAGCAGCTGCCGTCACCTCCTCTAGGATTCAGAAGAAAAGTCTCCTGCAGCCCTGGTGTTTCGGTTCTCTCCCAAGTCTCCCCAAACCTCCCTCCCTGATGCTGGCGGCCACCATTCTCCAGACAATCTGTGTTTTGAGGGTGCACAGGGCACAAGCTGGTAATCAGGAGAGGGGCCTCTTGCAATCGGCAGGAAGTCCTAGATTTCCTGGGCCCCGGGGGTCTCACCCACCTTGCTAGTGTGGAAATGTCGGGCTAGGGTGTACTTCTAATTAATTCCCCTGCCATCCAGGAAGAAAGGCAGCAAAGCTCTGCGATTAAGACTGAGGGAGAGAGCGGGCCAGGCCGGGGATCTGGGCTGTCCAGAGGCAACAGATGGCTTAAGCCCTCTGGCACAAAAGAAAATTTTGTCACAAAAGAAAATGGCTGTGGGTTCCTGGTGGGGGGATCCACCCGCATTCCCTACCGGGGCCACAAGGTAGAGTTAAACCCCTTAGAGGCCTGGGGGCAGAGGAGGAAGAGTGAAGCACCCCTGGTGCCAGTCCCCTATCAAATTGATGGATGGGCACCAGGGCCAGGCCCCCTGGCCCGGAAGGCTGAGCACTCAGCCAGGCTCCCAAGGGACTGGGGCAGGAAGAGCCACCTGCACACACCCTTAAGGAAGGCTGACCCCGGGCACCATGTTCCCCACCCCTCTCAATGCTCCTGTCTCACTGGCCCCTCCGCCCCCTTCTCTTTCCTCAACCACAATCACCACCAGCTTCCAGAGGCCCTTTCCAGGCAGGCGGGCCCCTTGCTGCCCTCTGCTGCCTGAACTGAGCATTGCTGCTGGGAACTTGGTTGTGACCCAGCCCCGGTCTGCACCTGGCAGTTCCTCTGCTCCAGTCCAAAGTGCAGCAAGGAGAGGAGCTCTGCCCTCCTGTGCTCTCACTCAGCTTCCCAGGACACCAAAGACTCCATTTGTAAGGCACCTTCTAGTTCATGTTTCCCCTTCCCATTCTCTGTTTCATTTGATCTTCCCAAACCTTTGCGTTTCTGTGAGGAAGGGAGTGTCTATCCTGTTTCGAGGGCATCATAAGCACCTGGCATGTCATAGCTGCTCAATGGCTATTTACTGATGGATTGAACAGTTGAGAAGTATTGAATGGCGGACTACTACCTAGAAATCTGGCCTCCTGACCTACAGTTCCATCTATGTCACCTGGCTGTAGCCCAAGATTGCAGAACTCTTAGCTGTTGCCTTGTAGCCACCAAGAGGATGGTCCTGCCACCCCAGAACTAGGTTGTGGCCCCCAAAGCTACCCACTTCCACAAAACTCTGCAGGTCCCAGGGCATGGCATGACAGCTCATGAAGACATTAATGGCCCTGAGCAAAATCCCTCCCTCTCCTCTCTTCAGGCTGGCCCAGGGACAAGCTGCTGAGCTCTGGCCTATTCCATGGGCACAGAGAGCAGGAGTCCCAGGGACTGCGCCAACCTAACCACACCTCACCTGCTCAGAGGTGACACAGAGTCACCCTGAACAATTGCCTCAGATCCAAAAATGAAACAATGATCCTACCTGAGCAGAAAACAGCTGCCAAGTCCCACCCTTTAGCCAGTCCTGGTGTCCCAGGGAACTCTTCCTTGAGGTTTTGGCTCTACTTAGAAGCCCAGCCCAGCCTGGCAGGGCAGCCTCCCAGCAGCTTATCCTGCTCTTTCCCTGGCTGATGAGAAAGGGAATCTGGGAGAAAAATCAGGGCTGTCTGCTCTCCCCTGACCATCCACACTTCCCCACACCATGGCCCCCACCAAACCCTCGTAAGAAAAGCTGGGTTTGGATGGGCTCTGGCAGGCTCTGAAGGAAGGATCTGAAGGCCTGGAGGCCCTGAGGCTGCAGAGAGGTTTCTCAAGGTAAGACCAGGAAGCTCCCTCCCCTCAGGCCCATACCCACAGGAAATGCCAGGAGCACTCAGCTCCCGAGGCTCCAGCAGCCAGGACAGAGCCCCATGCTGGAGTGGGCTGGGAAGGGCAGCCAGCAGTTGATCCCGCAGCCCTGAGACCCACCATCAGGGCAGCATGCCTAGGGCCTCGGGCCACTGCAACTCGCCCTCTCCCAGGCCCAGATCCCATTCCTCCCAGAGGCCTAATGAATTCACCAACTGACTGGACACATCAGGGTGGCCCCAGCAGCCTTTAGGAAGACCCCCCAAAGCTCCACATCTTACTTCCCCTGCTGCAAGGAGAGACAGCTGCCTTCTGAGTCCCCTTTAGCTCAGGTGGCAGGCAGACAGGGCTGATGGTGTTCCTTTAGGAAGACGGCGCTGGGCCCCACCCCATCTAACTGGCTTTGGTCTTGACTGTAGAAGACCCTCTTTGCCCCTCTCACAGCACAGAGGATGAGGCTTCGTGGGGGAGGAGAAGATGCTGGGCCAGCCCCATCACCCAACACGAGGGAAAGCTCATCCTCCAGCCCTGCAGCATCTGGCTGCACGTGAGAAGGTTGTGAACACACCCTGAGTCAGGGCATGAGGCTGGTGCCCCCTGATTAGGGGAATGAAGAAGACTTCTGTAGGCCAACTCCTCAGGCCCTGGCATGGGGTCCCACCACCACCACGTCCCTGGCTCCCTTTATCAACAGGGATGTGCAGCCCCCCTCTGACTCCTGGCAAGGCTGCAAACAGAGCTGGAGGAGACAAGGGGAATCTGAAAATTGTGTCTGATGGGTGAGAAATGTCCCAACCCCCATAAAGCCATATAAACACCTCACTGATCCGGAAGCCCCTCCTATCTGTCACCGCAGGACTGGCCCTGCTCAGGGTGGCTTGACTCAGATGTCCCTGTGTGGTGGAGGCCAGAACAGCCACTCCTTGGTGGCAGCTCCTACCCACTCAGGACCATCGTCGCCTGGCACCGGGGGTACCGCAGTAGCCCTGAAATGGCCTCCTGATCCCTGGCTTGCCCGGCCCTTCTCCGCCACTTGTGCACTGCTGCCTCGTTATCACAGACCTGCTCACGAGCCCCGCAGCTCACACTGCCCTGCCTTCTAGGCCCTCCTAGGCTCGCCCCAGCTCATCTCTAAGCACCGTCTGCATGTTACAGGCATACCTCATTTTACCGTGCTTCGCAGAACTGCACGTTTTACCAGTGGAAGGTGTGCGGCAATCCTGCATCAAGCCCGTCTGTCAGCGCCATCTTTTCCAACAGCACGTGCTCCCTTTGTGTCACTCTTTGGTAATTCTCACAATATTTCAGGCTTTTTCATTATTATTGTATCTGTTATGGCAATCAGTAATCAGTGATCATTGATGTTACTACTGTAATTGTTTTGGGGAGCTGTGAACTGCACCCTTAGAAGACAGCAAACTTATTCCCTAAGTGTTGTATGTGTTCTGACTGCTCCACTGACCAGCTGTTTCCCCATCTCTCTCCCTCTCCTCGGGCCTCCCTATGTCCTGAAACACAACAAAATTGAAATTAGGCCAATTAAGAACCCGAAAATGGCCTCTAAGTGTTCAAGTGAAAGGAAGAGTCACACATTTCTCACTTTAAATTAAAAGCTAGAAATGATTAAGCTTAGTGAAGAAGCCAGGTCAAAAGCTGAGATGGGCTGAAAGCCAGGCCTCTTGCACCAAACAGCCAAGTTGTGAATGCAAAGGAAAAGTTCTTGAAGGAAATTAAAAGTGCTACTCCAGTGAATGCATGAATGATAAGAAAGAAAAACAGCCTGATTGCTGATATGGGGAAAGTTTTAGTGGTCTGGATAGAAGATCAAACTGGCCGCAACCTTCCTTTAAGCCAAAACCTAATCCAGGGTCCTTCAATCCCATGAAGGCTGAGAGAGGTGAGGAAACTGAAAGAAAAGTCTGAAGCTAAGGGAGGTTAGCTCATAAGGTTTAAAGAAAAAAGCCACCTCCATAACATAAAAGTACAAGGTGAAGCAGCAAGTGCTGATATAGAAGCTTCAGCAAGTTATCCAGAAGATCTAGGTAAGATCATTGATGAAGGTGGCCACTCTAAACAACAGATTTTCAATGTAGACAAATAGCCTTCCGTTGGAAGAAGATGCCATCTAGGACTTTCATAGCTCTAGAGGAGACATCAGTGCCTGCTTTCAAAACTTCAAAGGACAGGATGACTCTCTTGTTAAGGGCTAATACAGCTTGTGACTTTAAGTTGAAGCCAATGCTCACTTACCATTATGATGATCCTAGGGCCCTTAAAGATTATGCTAATTCAACTCTGCCCATGCTTTATAAATGAAACAGCAAAGCCCAGATGACAGCACATCTGTGTAGAACATGGTTTACTGAATATTTTAAGTCCATTGTTGAGACCTACAGATAAAAAGATTCCTTCCAAAATACTGCTGTTCATTGGCAATGCATCTAGTCACCCAAGAGCTCTGATGGAAATGTATAAGGAGATGAATGTTATTTTCATGCCTGCTAACACAACACCCATTCTGCAGCCCATGGATCAAAGAGTAATTTCAACTTCCAAGTCTTATCATTTAAGAAATACATTTTTGGGGCTGGGTGCAGTGGCTCAAGCCTGTAATCCTAGCACTTTGGGAGGCTGGGGCAGGAGGATCACTTGAGGTCAGGAGTTCAAGAAATACATTTTATAAGGCTATAGCTGCCGTAGACAGTGATTCCTCTGATGGATCTGGGCAAAGTGAATTGAAAACCTTCTGGAAAGGATTCACCATTCTAGATGCTACTAAGAACAGTTTTGATTCATGGGGCGAGGTCAAAATATCAACATTAACAGAAGTTTGGAAGAAGTTGATTCTAACCCTCATAAATGACTTTGAGGGGTACAAGACTTCAGTGGAAGAAGGAACTGCAGATGTGGTGGAAACAACAAGAGAACCAGAATTAGAGGTGGAGCCTGAAGATGTGACTGAATTGCTACGATCCCATGATCAAACTGAATGATGAGGATTTGCTTCTTACGAATGAGCAAAGAAAGTGGTTTCTTGAGGTGGAAACTACTCCTGGTGAAGATTCCGTGAACATTGTTGAAATGACAACAAAAGATTTAGAATATCACGTAAACTTAGTTGATAAAGCAGCGACAGGGTTTGAGAGGACTGACTCCAATTTTGAAAGAAGTTCTACTGTGGGTAAAATGCTATCAAACAGCATCTCATGCTACAGAGAAATCTTTCTTGAAAGGAAGAGTCCATTGACACGGCAAACTTCACTATTGTGTTATTTTAAGAATTGCAACAGCCGCCCCAACTTTCAGCAGCTAGAGCCCTGACGAATCAGCAGCCATCAGCACTGAGGCAAGACCTTCTACTAGCAAAAAGATTATGACTCACTGAAGGCTCAGAAGATCATTAGCATTTTTAGCAATGAAGTATGTTTTCATTAAGGTATGTACATAGTTTTTTTAGACATAATGCTATTTCATATTTAATAGACTACAGAACAGTGTAAACAAAACTTTTATATGCACTGGGAAACAAAAAAAATCTGCGCAACTCACTTCATTGTGGTATTCACTTTATTGCAGTGGTCAGGAGCCAAACCCATAATAGCTCCAAGGTATACCTATATTCATATTTATTTGAGTCCTTACTATGTAGTAGGCACTACTGCAAGC
>NW_012140302.1:905130-906189 GCF_000956105.1 Propithecus coquereli
CCCGGCCTTATTTATTTATTTTTTAATTGGTGATAAATACGGGTGGTATGATTTTCAAAACTATAAAAAAAAAAAAATCAGTCCTTCTCTCACCCCAGTCCCCAACCCCCTAGTTGCCCTCACTGGGGGTAACCACCATTAACAGTTTCTTACGTTCTCTTCCAGAAGCATACCATCCCCTCATCAAGTCATCAAGTTTAAATGATGCTTATTTTACCGTTTTAAAATATAAAAGCAATCCTGCTCACTGTAGAATAGTTGGATAATATAGAAAGACACACCTAGGAGAATTAAAACCATTCGCAATGCCACCTCCTAAGGATAATCACTGGTAACATATTGATACATTTCCTTCTACACTCTTTTTCTAGGCCTATATTTAAAGCAAAGTTAGAGTCACAGTTTACATTGTTTCGTATCCTGCTCTTTGCCGTAACATTATTTCCTAGGCATTTCCCCATATTATAACCTTTTTACACAGATAAAATTTGGTTACAATTAATATTACGGGGCCAGGCATGGTGGCTTACACCTGAGATCCTAGCACTCTGGGAGGCCGAGGTGGGAGGATTGCTTGAGTTTAGGAGTTCGAGACCAGCTTGAGCAAGAGCTAGATCCCGTCTCTATTTTAAAGAAAAAAAAAACTATTAATATTAAGGACAACCTTGAACAAAAGGACTCCATAGAGGTGTCTGGGGAAAAGTAGCACTTGGCAAGGAAAACATGTCAACATAGGCTTCCACAGAATCACCGAGCCGCCTATTTCCCATGGGCTGCCAAATTGAATGGTTTACAAAGGAGAGATGGAAACTAAGCTATAATAAGTGCCTAGGCCAGGAGCTTTGAATATGTCACCTCATGTAATCTGCACAAGCCTGCAAAGTAAAAATCTCAGTTTTACAGAAACTAAAACTCAGGAGATGAAGTTTATCAGGTGGGAGCGGGCAGGGGTTGCAGCTGAGCCTCACAGACCTAGACCCAGACTTTTGGCACCATCCGGGTTCAAGTGCAGAGGCTGGGTTTCAAATTCCGGGTTTGTCTGTTTCAAAACTTGGGCTC
>NW_012140302.1:906239-908402 GCF_000956105.1 Propithecus coquereli
CCTTTTAGAAACAAGGAAACTGAGGCACAAGGAAATTGAGGGACTTGCCCAAAGTCAAGCAGCTAGTGAGTGGCCGATTCAGGACTCCAGCCCAGGCTGTCTGATTCCAGAGCCCTTGCCAGCCCACCCCCATCCTGGGTTCCAGCCCAGCTGGGTTGCACGGTGCTCCTCGGGAGAGTTTCCCCTAGTGGCGAGGGTGACTGTGGTCCTGTCACTCCCACTGCTGTTTAAAAGGAAACACCATCTACTCGACACCGCAGTTAATGCCATCATCCTGGAGTCTAACACTCTAACACTTACTGTGTCCTGGAGTTTAACTCTCTGAACCTTTGTTTCTTCTTCTGCAAAATGGGAATAATAATAATATCCACCTCATAGGCTAGCTGTGAAGATTAAAATGAGATAAGGCACAGCAAGGGCTGAGTACAGTGCCTGGCACACAATAAGCGGTGTAGTGTCACTGCTTTTATGAGTTAGTTATTATTATTGTGATTATCGTTGCCAACGTCATCATTAGATCCCTCTCATTCTCAGAAACACCCACATGGGAGGGAAAGAAGAGGGGACTGAGTCCATGCCTTGGGCCTGGCCCCCAGTCACCTAGAACCTGGCGCCTGTCGTGGGTTAGCATCCTATGACACACTCTTATCTACTGGCGAAGCTCAAGGGAAGGAAATGAGGTCTTGGTGGCCCTACCAACAACTTCTGGGTTTGTGCCTGGGCCAGGTGGTCCCAGTGGCACAAGAAGTCCCATGAAGCTGTGTTTTAAAATTAAAAAGTACCACACATATAACAGAAAGCAAATGTACAGAACTCATTTCCTTAGCAGGTGGCTTGCTACTCGGCCAACCAATACCCACTTATTGAACACCATGTATGTGCATCAGATAGAACCCCAAAACTAAGAGTTGAGATGTATGTGCAGCTGATATTTTTAGGAGTGTTTGGGGGAAGATTCCCAATCTGCCTCCATTCAAGATTGCTATGAAAATCAAGAGACACTGAGGTATTTCCTTTCTGTGGAAGCATATGGAAAACAATCCTACCATTTGCCATTTGAAAATATTAACCGAGTGTCTACTATGAGGTGGGCCCTGGGGAAGCCCCACCCTCAAGAACCCCTGGTGAACCACCAATGCCCACCCAGCTCCTTGGTTCCAGTCTCAGAGGTGGCATGGCCCACTGCTCTGACGTGGGGGCAGATCCATGTCCTCGAGTTAATGGACTATTACCTTTGGGGATGTCATGCTCCAAGGAGTCCATGAAATCCAGGGAGGGGTCCAGGTCAGCCTTCTCAAGCAAGGTCTTATTCTTCAGCTCAATAGGCTCTCTGAAGTGGAAGTAGGAAGTGAGCTTCTTGGCCTCAGACAAGGACAGTCCTAGAAAGGGGTGGCAGGAAGAAAATGGTCAGCCCCAAACACCACAGGTCCCTTTCTCTCTGCATTGGGACCACATGGAGGGGCTTGCAAAGGACCCAGTCAACTACTGACAGAGAACGGAAGGAAAGAGAGGGATTCATGTTTCCTCAGTCCAAACTTGGCCTGGATCCTGCAATAAAGAGTCCAAGGAAGCCAGATGAGGTGGCATGTACCTATAGTCCCAGCTATTTGAGAGGCCGAGACAGGAGGATCACTTGAGCCCAGGAGTTTGAGACCAGCCTGGACAACACAGTGAAACCTCATCTCTTAAAAAAAAAAAAAAAAGTCCAAGGAGAAGGAAGGTGGGAAAAGGCAGGTGGCCTAGACCCATGTAAAGCCATAGGCACCAAGCAACCATGTGCTCTCCCATGCCCTCAGGCAGAAGAGAGTCAGAGTCCAGTGACTCACTGGTTCCAGGTCATCAGTCACATTCTCCCAGGTGATATGGCCACAGCTTCTCCTTTTGCAAGGAAGTGGGCAGGTTCCCTCAAACTCCCAGACATATGTCCAACTACACTTGGGAAGAGACACCTTCCCACCCTTGAGAGGGGCCCCGGGGAACTCACCTTCAAAGGTCCGATTGACATGGGTGGGTCCGAAAGGAGTCTTGAAGAGGGCACCTCGGGGGATGATGGCCACAGCCTTGTCAATCTGGTCAATGATGGACACCAAGCGGGTCTCTTCCTTGATCTGGACCTGGAGAAACAGGAGAGGAGCCATCCAGCCAGGGCACCATGCCCATTCA
>NW_012140302.1:910497-916327 GCF_000956105.1 Propithecus coquereli
TATTCCCACAACAGTAAAAAGAATGGGGAGGCTCTTTAAGGCACTGATATAGAAAGATCTCCAAAATACATTGTTAAATTTAAAAAGCAAGGTGTAGAACTGTATGTATAACATGCTTCCAATTGTTTTGTTTTGTTTTGAGACACATTCTCACTCCATTGCCCTGAATAGAGTGCTGTGGCGTCAGCCTAGCTCACAGCAACCTCAGACTCCTGGGCTCAAGCGATCCTTCTGCCTCAGCCTCCTGAGTAGCTGGGAGTACAGGCGCGCACTACCACACCTGGCTAATTTTTTCTATTTTTAGTAGAGATGGGGTCTTGGTCTTGCTCAGGCTGGTCTCAAACTCCTGAGCTCGTGCAGGCCTCCTGCCTCAGCCTCCCAGAGTGCTAGGATTACAGGCGTGAGCCACTGTGCCCTGCCCTGCTATTCATTTTGTTTTTGTTTTTGTTTTTGTTTTTTGAGACAAAGTCTCACTCTTTTGCCCAGGCTAGAGTGCCGTGGTGTCAGCCTAGCTCACAGCAACCTCAAACTCCTGAGCTCAAGCAATCCTTCTGCCTCAGCCTCCCGAGTAGCTGGGACTACAGGCATGCGCCACCATGCCCGGCTAATTTTTTCTATATATTTTTAGTTGTCCGATTAATTTCTTTCTATTTTTAGTAGAGACGGGGTCTCACTCTTGCTCAGTCTGGTTTCAAACTCCTGAGCTCAAACAATCTGCCCGCCTCGGCCTCCCAGAGTGCTAGGATTATAAGCGTGAGCCACCGCGCCCGGCCCATTTTGTTTGTTTTTTAAGGTAAAAGGAGACTATGTATAGGTAAGGTACTTACCAAGGTTTGTACTTGCATAGAATGTCTCACCCTTCAATGTGAATTCACACTCCTACAGATAATTGTTAAAGAGCAGATTTTTGATGCTGGGGCCCAAGAGTCTGCATTTCTAACTCCTAGGACGTGGCGATGCTTCTCATCCAGACTGCACTTTGAGTAGAAAGATTTGGACACACATGCATATGTGCATGCACACACACACATACACACTGACACATGCAAAATAGTTACATTAATGTCCCTCAGAAAGAGGACCTGTGTGACTGGTGAACAGAGATGGGAGGAAAATTTACTATATCCCTTTTTTTAACCTTTGAGTTTTGAACCATGTGGTGTATTATCTAGTAAAATGAAAACTGATACTACATTATAAGAGCCTGTGCACATTCCCTGACCCCAGAGTGCAGCGCAAACCTCACTCTTCGCAGCCCCCACCCCAGAGCCAGGCTTCCGCAAGAGCTGCGCCTCCTCTCTCTTCATGCCGTTGCTCAGGAGTGATGTGCACCTGGACGAGTCACTTAACCTCCCTAAACCTCAGTGTCCTCCTCTCTACCACCTGGAAAGTAACACACCAACTTCATAGAGTTGTACAGATTCAAAGAGATGATATAGGCACAGTAGCACAGTGCCTGGCACACCCAGGTAGTCAATACCCAGCTTGGCAGTAGCGAAGGTCACTGTAATAGTAGCCATTGCCATAATTTCTACAGGGCTGAGTTTTGTACGGCCCAGGCCCTCTTTGTTCAAGCCCTCCTCCCCCTCCTCCCGTCACTCACCACTACTTCTTCTTCAAAGACCTTTTCACCCTCGTTCACCTTCTGCAGCTCAGTGTGTTCATACTCATGTGAGGGGTCTCCCATGAAGCGGCCTTTCACCACAGACGTCTGCGCCACCATCTCCTCTGTGGCAGGCGGCAAGAGGCTCCACTCCGTGCAGTTCAGGCTGCCAACGACATCCAGACTGTCCCTGGATTCCAACTCCCCCTGCTACCCAACTCTTCCTGCCACCTTCCCCTCCCCCTAGTGGGTTAGGCCTAAGAGAAGCTGTTGGAGTTCCCACCTTCCCTCCTAACACTGTTTCAGGACCTTTAGAATCCCTAAGTGCCCATGGTGCACCCCACCCTCATTCATGATGGAATTTCAATTTTATTTTTTTAAAGATCACAAAGTTTCATATATGCTGAAATTAAATGAGCCTCTTCCTAAATATCTGGACTGTGAAATTCTGAGTGAGTTTCTGAAAGCTGAACTTCACTCAGTTGTGAGCACCCCTGGTTTGGTGGCCTCTAAATTCATGCTCAGCCTACCTACTGAGCCAACAGCACAGCCACTTCCTTCCATTTCTCAGGAAGCCCAGCCTAGGCTCAAGGATCTCTCCTCCACTGAGGTCTTCAGGAGCATTCACCAAGCCCTGCCTGGTCCCTTCTTTCTCACTTCCCTCCAGGAAAGAGGTCCACCCACTCTTCTCTAATACCTGCCAGGCCTGAGTCCCCAGCCTGGTCTCTACTCATCTTCCTGCCCTTTACTCTCCACTGGTTCAATCTCAACATAAAAACTGCTAAGCCTGCTAAAACGACAGCCCTCAGATCCATGTCCCTCTAGAAAATGCTTTTCCTGTCCTTCCCATTCTCTCCCCCAGCTCTGAACAATAATCTCAGAACAATTTCCCCTGCAGAGGCCCTTCCTCCCTCTCCCTTTCACTCTTCAGCCCTCTGCACCGTGATTTCTGCCCCCACCATGCCAAGAAACTGCTCAGGAGAAGGCCATCGAGGATACCTAACAGCCGACAGATGCTTCTCCATTTCTATTTCCTCTGATATCTCCCTTCTTCCTCCTCCAGTGCCTTAAGTATTTCCAGGGACTATTCTCACACCTCTTTTCTCTCTGCAGTCTTATCCACCTACATTTTAGAGCCCCAGCTACTGCCCTTGGTACCCAGAATCCAACCACTTCTCACCACTGCCACTGCTTCCACCTTGGCCCAAGCCACCATTCCTTCTTGCCTAGACACTGTAGCAGATGCCCCATTGGTCTTCCTGCTGCCACATCTACTTCCCCTCCAGACTAGCCTCCACCCAACTCTTCAGACCTAAGCCAGATCATGTCAGTCCTCTGTGCAGAACCTTCCAATGGCTTCCTGTTCAGCCAAGTCTTATAACACCCCACAAGGCCCTGCAGATTTGTTCCCACCCTTTACCTCTCTGACCTCATGTCCTACAATGCTGCCCCTCACTCATTCCTCTTTAGCCACACTAGTCTCTATGAGGTTCCACAAACAAACACTAAGCACACACCGGCCTCAGGGCCTTTGCACTTGTCTGGAATTCAGATATCCACATAGCTCACTCCCTCAGTCATTTCTGGTGTCTTCTCAAATGTTACCTTATCAGAGAGGCCACCCCTGAGCACTCAATTTAAGATAGTACTCCACTCTGTATTCTGTATCTCCCTTAGCATGTAACACATCTGACATATAATAAATGTGTATGTTTATCTATCTGTCTCCCCTTCCCTCCTCCCCAACACACACTACAATGTAAGCTCCATGAAGACAAGGACTTCATTTACCACTGAATTCCTGGTGCCCAAATCAATGCTTAGTACATAGTAGCATATAGTGGGTGCTCAGCAAATACTTATAAAATGAAATGAATCCCAAATCTCTATCTTCAGTCCAACTTTTTCTTCCGGGCTCCAGATCTGTACTTTAATACACCTTCTTAACACCTTGCTCCCAGGCACCTCACCCCAAATTCACTATGTCTGCCCTAGCCCTGCTCCCTGAAGTGTCTCCCAGCGAGTAGTGGCAGCACTTACTGAGCTGCCTAAGCTGGAAGGAGGGGTCAGCCTTGACCTCTCCTTTACCACCACCCTCATTCAATCAGTCACAAGGCCTGCCAATTCTACCACTTAAATCTTTTCAACCCATCCCCTCCTCTCCATTTCCTCAGCTACCACTTCCTTTCTGGCCCCTTGATCTGGACACAAGGGACTCCTAAATGCTCACCACACTTCCAAGCCATTCTGCCCACTCAGATCTGAACAGGCTCTTCTTGCTTAAAGCCGCTCAGGAGCTCCCCACAGCCTTTGGACAAAGTTCAAACCGCTCGGCCTCCCCACTCAGTCCTACACAACACCCTACACTGCCACTGTCATGTCACCTACTGCTATTCTCCCAACACTCCAAGCCTTCTCCAGGCACCAAGAGTTTGTAGAACTGTTCCCTCTAACTTGCATGCCTTTCCCCAACACCTGCCTGGAGAACTCCTGCTCGTCTTTCAGAACTCAATGCAAGTAACTCCCCTAGCGATCTTACTCAGTTGTTCTCTAGAAGAATGCCAACCTTGGTCCCTCTTCGTGTACACCTCTGTTCTAGTTTTGCTGCATTGCGCTGTAATTGCTGAGTGACACATCTGTCTCCCTCCCTAGAATGTGAGTATCTCGGAGACAGCGGTGCGGTCTTAGCCATCTTTGTAACCCCAAGTCTAGTACAGGAGGCATCCAGTGAATGTTGGATTGATGCATGGATAGCTCAATGAAGTCTCCAACCACCTGTAGCCTGCATGCACTGCTTTAAAGGTCGTAAGCTCCCCCTCATCGCCAGGAGTCGTCAAAAAGAGGCTGGATAGTCCTGTATTGTAGTGTACAGGGAATTCTCCCCAGTTCTACACCTCTTCTTTCCCCATTCCGCATTCGCTCTCTACTTCCAAGAGGCCTACTGCAGCATAGTAGCCGACACCTCCATCAGAGATGCTTCAGGACCTTCTTCCTAACAGCACCACTCCACCTCCAGGCGTCTGACCCTTCTCCAAACTGAGCCCTTCGCAATGCCAGGCTTGCACCTGGCTCGCACCTGGCTTCTCCAGATCTGCATCCTCCAGGAACTTTTCCCTAGCTCCACATTCATTCTTGGCCCTGCCTCTGTTGTAAACCCGTCGGCGTCTAAGTTTCTCTTGGCACTCCAGGCGGACAACGCTCCCTCCCAGGCCCCGGCCCGCTCGGACCACGCCCATTCGCTTCCCCGCCCATTCAGGCTCCGCTCTAGCCTCGAGTTCAGACTTCCCAGCCCCGCCCCTCTGACCCATCCCCATTCCCTCCGCCTCAGATCCCGCCCACCCGACTCCTGGACCCCACAGGCCCCGCCCCTTTAGAGTCCTACAAGCCGCCCAGCCCTTCCCTGCCTCCCGGTGGCCGCCCCTCCTAGCCTCCTGCGGCGTCGCCCCATCCCGGGTGCCGCCTCCACCTGTAGAGTGTCTTGCGCGGTGCCAGCTGATCCTCGCTCAGCCCCTGTGCGATGTAGTAATCGGAGACGAGGCCGAGGATGCGGCCCCAGAACAGGACCCGATCATAGCGGTAGTCGCGCTTAACCAGCATAAGGGAAGTGAGCAGAGAGGCCCGACGGTCCGGGCCGAGGCCTTGCCCACTGCCCGACGCCAGCTCCAGCGACAGCAGGAGGCCCTCGGCGTCCATCAGGCCAGCGGCTCTGCTCAACGCCCGCTGGGTTGCTAGGCGAAGCCGTCTCCATGGAGACCCAAGCTCCGCCCTTCCGTCTAGCAGGAAGCAGGATTCCACCCATCCGACCGCCTACCGCCCAGATCTCCTTCCCACGGAGCCCGTTCTAAAGCCAGGGCATACACTAGGCCGCTCCCTCTTCCTTTCCGGAATTTGGGACGGCCTGGCTTTCCCTACTATAGGTAGGCCACAGTGTGGAGTTGAAGGTCCCAACCCACCCGATTCCATGGATATCTGGTTCCTCCTTGAGCCCTTTCACGTAGTCGACATTTATTGAGTCCTCACTGTATGCAGTGACGGCTTGGGAAGAAAAACAATACAAAACCCCGACAATGACATTGTATTATTTCACCCCTCTCACATCACTTCTTGGCCTCAAGATTATCTGTGAAGAATTTGAGATTCCTCCTGGCTCTAAAAGTCTAAGATTCTGACAATCTCCACCAGTCCCCCACACCAAGCGAGGTCTTACAGAATGAGGTCCATCCATTC
>NW_012140302.1:917415-947264 GCF_000956105.1 Propithecus coquereli
GCGCCCGGCCTATGAAGGCTTTTAAAATTAGTATTTCAGGGAGTTGACTTGGCTTCATGTGTCATCTCAAAAAACTTGTAACTTCCTTGTTCACAACTCCCCTACTCCCTTTAGGCAGACCCCTTCAGCCTTTCCTTTCCTTAAGTAGGAGATATGGCCCAATTCCCCTTCTGTAAGATAGAGCATCAGACAGAAAACCAATCAAAATTCTGGCTGGTAAAATATATTTCAAGCGGTCATAGCACAGAAAAGAGTTCGATGTCTTCATTGATTCTGTATTTATTCACCACTTATTAATGGCAGTCTCCACGTCAGGTACCAGAATCTGAAGCCAGAGAGGGGGATCATGCAGCTTCCTAATGCTAACACCTTTGGCAGGGCACACCCTGGCTTAAGTATTGTAGAGCAAAAGCACACAGGATTTGCAGCAGTGTAGAGTACTCAGCCTCTGGAGCTAGGTGGACCAGATTGAAATCCAGGTTTCACCACTTATGCAAGTTACTCAGTCTCCCTAAGCCTTATCTACAAAATGGGGACAATACATACATTGCAAAGTTAAGATTAGATAATGTATTAAGTGCTTAAAATATAGTATATATGTTATATACTAAACAAGTATGTATTTTATGTGTCAAGCACTTTATATACATTAATCTAACAGCCTTGCAATGTATGTACTACTGTCTCCACTTATACATACATAAATACAAACATCTATGTCCAATACCAGCAAGGTGAGGATTCTCCAATTTGCTTCCATAAAATGAGCAAGTGTCCTCTTCCCCAGGGATAAAGAGCATCAACACTTGGTTGTCAGGACGGTGTCAAGCCACAGGCAGCAGGGCAGGGTTTTGCCTAAGGACAATTTTGCCAACAGTAACTGCCAGCAGCCATCAAACAGCTATAGTAGAGACAGGCTGGGCAGAACTCCAGAAGAAACATCTGGCCTCACGAAAGGAATCCCACAGGATCCCAGTACAATCCTAGATGCTTCTGCCTACCGTTCAATCAGGTTTTGCAAAGACTCTCTGTTTTCTTTTCTCATCCCCCTTCCCCTGACATTTGCTTCTCAGATCTGAAGGGCAGAACAGGCCAGGACCATTTAGGCCCCAGAAGAGCTGGCGGGGGCTGCAGGACCTCATTCCAGGCCTCAGCTCCCCAAGCCTGGCATGTGGCATGAGTTTAATCAATAATCACTTTAATTAAGACTGATATACTGCAGCTTTCTCCCGTCCTGACTGACCACTAGCAGCACCTATGACACTCAAAGCTACAGGTGACCGTCTGCTGAACATGCTGTAGCCTGTTCTCTCTCTGAGGGTGAAAAGTCTTACGAGGAGCTCCTCTCTTGCCATTCTTTCAGCACACCTGCTCAGTTTACTGGAGACCAAGCACACAGCTAGACTGTTCCCCTAAATCACTGGGCTCTCATTGAGTGGCCTGGTAAGCTAAGTTCCTTACCAGAATTTTGCCCACATCAAAGGTGACTTCTGCTTTGGTGGGACACAGAATTTAAGGGTCACAAAGATCAGTGATGTGGTAAGGAAAGAACGCTGGGCTAGAAGTTCACTGATGAGGACTGTAGTCCCAAATCTGCTGTCACACTACATGTTACCTTGGCCAAGTCACTTCCCAGACTGGCTTGGGGCTGATGAAGAGAAAAACCCTTAGTAAAAAGTCACAGAAGCTCTAAAGCAGAGAAGAGTCCAGGGAGAAAGACCAAATACCCAAGCCTCAAGCCTAAAAAGTCTCTTTAAGTCAAAAGAATTTCAGGAAATTTTTTTGTTTTTCTTTTTCAAAATTTATTTTTTTAATTTAAAATCATTTGCCTCTATTTCTTGGTGATGAGAATTTTCATTAAAATTTAATAGGAATTTATTTTATATTTAAGTTCATGAGTCACACCCACATTATGACCCTGGTAAAAATTCTGAAAGGCATAGCAAAAAGCAGAAAAGGGCCACCTCCACAGGAGTGTCAATGGACCCATCTTTGCTTTCCAACTCCTAACAGAAACACCTGACCCAGCACCCTCTGGGAAAATCAGCCTTTGATTCAGAGATGCTGTTCAACAATGATTATTACAGTCACACACTATTAGCCTACCAGGAAGTCTGAGGAGGGGAGGCAGACAGCCGGGATAGAACCCTCCTCTCTTACTAGGAAGCAACTCTAGCTCCAAGCAAGAGGTGGGTGACTCAAGTGCCACAGGGAGAAAGACAATTCAGCCATCATGTTTCCAGGATGAAGCAGCACCCTTGTTCACTCATGGAAGCCTTTAAGAGTCACTGGTGCCTGGAACCAAATGTAATCCTCCCAGGCTGTTGACTGGATGGAAGGTCTGCCACAGGACAGGGTCACCGTCAGTTTGTGGCCCCGGCTAGGCACTCGATAGTTGAGCTTGGGTCGAAACCAATCTTCCCCACAGTCACGGTGTCCCTGTGCCATGACGATGGTGCCCATGAGCGGAGGAGTCTGGAGCTCACTAAAGGCATCGGCCATGAAAATGGCTCGGAAGAGACGGCGCAAACAAGCTGCTGTGCTCAGGCTCTGGTCCACACTGTTGGGGGCCAGCCGGGACAAGTCCAGTTCATAGAATTCCTTGGGGCATAGGGCACTGCCCCCAAGGAGGATCAGCACTCGTGGTACTAGTGTGCGTGCAAAGAGGCCCTCTAGGTGGCTGAGGACACTCTCTAGTTCTGTCAGGGCTTGTTGGCATTTCCTGCTGCTCACCTCAGCCCGAGGTTTCTTCCTCACCACCTCCTCTGCCTGTGAGGACAAAAAATGATAGGAGAGGAGGACAAGGTAGAGGGAAGCTAATGCCCTTTGAAGAACTCTGCTGGGATGTATAGACAGACTTACAGGAGTGGATTTCTATCTCAAGGAATTGCCATAGCCAAGATATTGTGTTTTATCAGAGGACATTATTTATATTGAAAAGGAAAATATATTCTTTGTATAATATAAAACCATAATTCTCCTACATTTAAAACAGCAAAGACAGTGTTCTGAAGCTAGAGGGCATCCAAATATAAGCAACTAAAGTATTCAAGGAGATATGGAGGCATGGCAGAAGGTGACACGTTTTTACTGTACAGGGAGTGATAAGAGGAATGAAGATTATTTGGTCTAATAAAGATGATTCTGGGCCAGGCGTGGTGGCTCACTCCTATAATCACAACACTTTGGGAGGTCAAGGTAGGAGTATCGCTTGAGCCCAGGAGTTTGAAACCAGCCTGGGTAACATAGTAAGACACTATCTTTACCAAAAATTTCAAAATTAGCTGGACATGGTGGCACACATCTGTAGTCCTAGCTACTTGGGAAGCTGAGGCAGGAGGATAGCTCGAGCCCAGGAATTAGAGGTTACAGTGAGCTATGATTGAGCCACTGCACTCCAGCCTGGGCGAGAGTGAGATCCTGTCTCAAAAAAAAAAAAAAAAAAAAGATTCTGGAGTTGTTTTTCCAGTTAAACACAGCAAGTTGAACACATGGTTTTTTGTGCTTCCATCTCACGTATTACTAAATCAAAGAAATTAAAAAAGAAAGAAAGGAAGAGGGAAGGGAGGGAAAGATAACTCCCAAGAGGAAAGAGAACTATGGAATAGACAATACTGGCAAAAGGCAACCACAAAGTTTTGGAAGACAGGTAAAACAAGATGGAAGAGTTAAGAATTTAAGAGAGCTGAATACCAAGTGATGACAGAGGCGACCCCCGTGAGAAGCAAACCAATTCACATGACAGAACCCCAGAAAAGTTTAGTAATTGGTGATATAGGCCCTGCAGAAGGCAAGAGTGAACATGGAAGGAAATGAATGAAAACCTGTGTGAGGATGCTTAGACCATCTGCCAAATTCCTCACCCACCCAGAGGGAAGACTCCAATACCATGTTTGGCCAGTTCCCCCCAAAGAGACCACCGGGTTCCCATCCAGTCTCCATATGGTGAAGTCTATCAGCCCGTAAGACCCAGGCATGCACACAGAGCTTGCAGTGATTTATTCTTAAATGTTCACCAGACACATGATGAACATTAAAGTCAGAGACCAAAACAAACAAATGGGAAAACGATTCTAGAAGAAACAGAAACACTGCAAAGAACAAAGAAAAAGTTCAAATATACAATAATTAACATATTCAGGTAAGAGAAGTTCATACAGACATGAAACAACAGGATGTTATTTAAAAAGAATGCATTCTTAAGAAAGTGTTCTTAAGAATATGATTGTCAAAAAAGAAAAAATTAACAGAAGTGTTAGGATAAAGTCAAGGAAGTCCCCCCAGAAAGTAGAACAAAAAACCAAAGAGATGAAAACCTGAAGAGAAAAAAAACTAAAATTTAAAGAGCCAGTTCTTAAAGTGCAAATGCAACACACAGTAGGAGTTTCAGAAAGAGGGAACAAGAGAAAAAGCTGGGAGGGTTAGACTATCACAGATTAGAGTGGGGAAAATATGACTACAGCTGCTTAGGCTGACAGGCTCTGAAGATTTCTTAGACCCCTTTTCTACCTGCCTAACATCTAAGAAGCCACGAAGTCTTTCCACCAACTTTCTCCCAAAGCCTTTGCCTACCTGGGGAGAAGCTTTTCGATAGAAGTGCTTAAGCTGTTCATAGGGCAGAGGGAGTTGCTGGCGTTGGTACATGATATGCTTTAGAAGTTCGCAAGTAAACCGACAGCAGCCCTCCTGGCTCACAGGCCCAGGAAACACCACTGGTACCATGCAGTCTCTTGAGCAAAAGGGTTCCGAAGGGTTGGGAGGTTCCTGGGTAGAGGTAGTTTCAAGTAGTTCTATCTGGGGGATGTCAGTTTCTTCTGACTTCTCATACCACTCCAAATCTGGTAGGTGAACAGAGGGACAAGAGAGAAAAATGAAAAATCTAAAGGCCAAAGTCAGTCTTCTCATTCCCTGTAGCCACCACAGCAGCTACCACTGCGAAGGGGACATCCTGTCACAAGCACATATCCTCTGCAACCTCCTGCGTGGGCCGAGCCGGTAAGACATTCCTGATCCCTGTTGCCTAGGATAATTGAAGTGACAGCAAGACAGTGCGGGTGGGGCACAAGCGCGGAGGATCGCGCCTGTAATCCTAGCACTCTGGGAGGCCCAGGCAGGAGGACTGCTTGAGCTCAGGAGTTCGAGACCAGGCTGAGCAAGAGCGAGACCCCCGTCTCTACAAAAAAACAGAAAAAAATAAGCCAGGCGTGGTGGAGCGCGCCTGTAGTCCCAGCTATTCGGGAGGCTGAAGTACTAAGATCGCTTGAGCCCAGGAGTTTGAGGTTGCAGTGAGCTATGATCGTGCCTTTGCACTATAAACGGGGCGACAGAGCAACACCCCGTTTCAACAACAACAAAAAAAAACACAACCCCCTCCAAAAGATAGTGGTGGGATTTCGGAGGCAGTGACTAAGGCTCCGCTCAGAAAGCGACGAGCTCTGATCTGGGGAAATGAGTCGAAATTATAGTCGAGAGGGATCCAGAACGCCGAAAGGATGACAGAGAGTGAACCAACTCGACCCACGGCAATGGAGTCACGGGGATAGCCGGAAAGGGGATACCGGGGAGGCAGGGAAGACGGGCTTGAAAGAGAGCCAAGGGCTAAATGACTGGAGGGAGCGGCAGTAGGGAAAAAACAGGTCCCCAGGTCTCCCCGAAATCTGGACCCCACGCCTTACCCGGGACTGCGGCCGGAGAGAGCACTTCCGGCTCCGGTGCAGCCATCACGACCTCCTCTCTCTTCTGCGTGCGGTTAAAATAAACACTCCGCGAGGCACCCTGGGAAGCCCGCTCCTCCACTTCCGGCTCAGGCGAGCCGGAAGTGGGAGGGACGCCGCCGCAGTGCGGTGGGGGCTGGGCAGAGTTGGGATTTGAGTTTAGCGTTCCTTCCTTAACACTCTTGCGCGGGTACGCCTACCCTTTACCCGTCAGCGAAGCCAGACGTTCTCAGTCACTGAGCACTGCCTTCCAGAAAACACCCGCCGTCACGCATCCATTCACTCCTACATTCACTGCTCACTGTGCACCTACTTAATGCCAGGCCCTGTCCTAGGTGCTGGAGACTCAGTGGTGAACAAGCCAGGTGTGGGCCCTGTCCTCAAGGGGTTCACTGCCTATAGATAAAATACCATGTGATGAATTACAGTGGGATGGTGCACGGGCTGTGGAAGGAAAGAGCAGGGGCACCCAACTCAGAAAGGTTAGGGATGGGAAGGGGTGGTCCCAAAAGAAACATGTGAAGCTATGACCTGTAGGATGAGTAAATCAGCAAGGTGAAAAGGAAGGCCTAGTGCTCCTGGAGACCTTGAGACAAGAGCGTCTTCTGTTCAAGGAATGAAAAGAGTTCATATTGTAAAGAGTTAAGTTTGTAATAGACAGATAGGCGCCAGATCATGGCAGGATAGTATAGGCCATGTTAGAGTTTGAACTTGATCCTGCAGGGGGATGGGGAAGCTTTGAAAGGCTTAAAAGTAGCGGGGGTGACATGATTAAATTTACATCTTATAAATTTAATCTCTACACTGGCTGTAGTGTAGAGATTGGATTACAGAGAGGATAAGGGAGAAGGCAGGGATACCAGTTAGAGGTAGCGACTGCAATTACCCAAGAGCATGGTGAAAGAGGCCTAAAGTAGGGTAGTCACAGTGGGCTGGAGAAAACTGGGTGAATCCTAGAGATATTTAGGAGATCCAGTGAGCATAATTTGGGGGTTGATCTAAGGAGGAGAATAGAAAGAGACTGCCAAGAAAGCAAGTAGGCTAGCACTCTGGGAGGCCGAGGCGGGTGGATCATTTGAGCTCAGGAGTTCGAGACCAGCCTGAGCAAGAGCGAGACCCCATCTCTACTAAAAAAATACAAAGAAATTGGCTAGACAACTAAAAATATATAGAAAAAATTAGCCGGGCATGGTGGCACATGCCTGTAGTCCCAGCTGCTCGGGAGTCTGAGACAGTAGGATCGCTTGAGCCCAGGAGTTTGAGGTTGCTGTGAGCTAGGCTGACGCCATGGCACACTAGCCTGGGCAACAGAGTGAGACTCTGTCTCAAAAAAAAAAACAAAGCAAGTAGGTTTCTGACTTCAGCAACTGTATGACCCATTGTGCCATTCAATGAAGGAGGGAATGCTAAAAGAGGACCAAATTTATTGGGGGGTAAGGAGAAGCGAAGAGTTCAGTTTTTCATAGATTAAGTTTGATGTCTCCACAGGACAGTGAATTTAGGAATGTCAGTTGAAATAGAGATATATGTTTGAGAGTCATCAGCATAGGAGCAGATAAGGTCTCCCAGGGAGGGTGTGTATTAAAGATCTAAATATAAAAATAGACCACAAAACTCCTAGAATAAAATATTAGAGAATAATTCATAATCTAGGAGTGGAGTTGGATTTAGGTATGACACAAAACCAAGAAAGCACATAGGGAAAGATTAAGTCTGAGTTTAAAACTTATGCAAAGATACTATACATAAAAATAAATGACTCATTACATACCAGGAAAAATGTTTGCATGTGGCATGTATGTTTGCATCCATGATATATATATCCCACAGTCAACCACCTCATAGGTACCTGATAAACAACTCCTCCAGGAAACTCAACACATATACCACCTTCCATCCCCCAGGATGCTGATCTCCTCCTGGACAGACATCCCTGTTCGACCTGCTCCTCTGCTAGCTTTCACTCCTGTCTGTGGTAGGCCAGGTTGTTCAAGAATGGGATATCAGAATAGGTTAACTCCTCTCATCTCTTAAAAGAAGTTCTACACTTAGGATACAAGAGGACTGGGATGGATGAAGTGAAGTGTGTGTTGAGGTTGGTTGTTGAAAGATCCATGTAAATGAAAGGACAAGTGTTATCAGTCAAGTGCAGTAGGCGCTGGTTATCAAGAGGGCCATAGCTGGTCATGGTGAGAATGTTGGGGTAATGGTTTTATCTCTCGCTTCCAGTCCCCATCCTTCTTGAATCTCTCATTGAGTTCTCTAGTCTCAGTTTCTGAGCAGCAGTTTCCCTGGTTTCCCTGCAGGCCTGTGCCCCTGTTTAGGAGTTGACCTCTGCAGCATAACCTTTTCCTTGACAGCACAACTAAGAAAAGTCATATAAGCTTTCAACCACTGAAGACCCTCATAATTGGCATAGGGTCTGCTAGGCTCTTTTGCAGATTTGGGTCCTTCTGCTCTCACTGTGTTGGAAAGTTATGCTACGTGGACAGCAACTACAGGATCAGCAGACCTGCTTCCCTCCTTGTGGGCCCTGTGAGGAAATCATGGACTCCACCAAGTCTGAACCCCTGAAGGGATCACCAGAGGTAAGTCGTTGTTGCTGTTTCTTGTTTTCCAAGGAAAACTGAGGTCTGAGGGAAGAGCTGTTTAATTTCTTGGCAGTGTATGAGATCTTAGCTGTTGGTGAAGAGAGGGCAGGTGGACACACTGTTGAGTAGTGAGTCATGAGACAGCTATGGGGCTGTGAATTGAACCCTGGCGTCCTGACTCCCAGACCAGCAATGCTAACCACTTCTCCAGTCTGCCTTTCTGGTGTTTTTGTGTACTGGTTTAAGTCGCTGAGTGTATTTACTCTTTGCTGCCTGCAAGAGCCCTAAAGAGCAGCAGAGAAGGCTTGGCAAGAAAGTCAAAAGTCAACAATCCCCTGAGGCCCTAGGCCAAGTTTCTATTCCTGGTCACTTCCCCAAGTCATCGCGGTGGTTGATGTAACTGGAGCCCCAGCCCCGCCCCAAGTGGGGCCAGGCCCCTCCTACAGTTCTGGCTGTTTAAAAAATCAAACTAGGTTCTCCCTGGTTGGTTCTGCTTCAAAACAAAAGGGAGTGGGAATACTCGCTTTGGGCATCCTTGCAGCCCTCAGGGAGCAAGCCGGTTTAAAGGCCTCCTGTCTGGGCCACAGCGATGCCTCCGGCTGCTAAAACCAGCCCCCGGACGGTGCCAGCCTGGTAATAAAGCAGTAACTACTGTGCAAAGGTGGCATAATCATCGCAACAATAACAGCTGTAATTAGGCTAACCACCATCCGCCTCCGCCCTGGCGTTTGCCCTGACTCACCCCTACGGCACGCGGGCCATTGGGGAAGAAACTGAGGCAGAGGCGGAGCCAGCAGGCTGGAGGGACCAGCAGCCCTGAATTCTGCAGCTCTCCAGGTCCCAAACCTGTTGTCTAGGATCCGCGTTAAGGGGCCAAACCCAGGAGCGTCCACAAAGATCGATTCTGAAGTAAGCCCTTCGCCGCTGGTGACCATCCCCACCGCAAGCCGCGGGGCTCTAACCTTCCCTCCCAAGCCCCAGAAAAAGACCCGCTCAGAGCGCGGGGACTGGGAACCAAACTACAGCTCCCTCAAGCCTCTGCGCGCAAAGGCGCGCTGCTTGCCTACGCCCCCGAAGACAGCCGCGGCGCCTCGCGCCGCGATGCCTCCTGGGAGTTGTAGGGCGGCGACTAGCTCTTTTGAGCAAGGTCTCAGGCTTGGGGACTCTATATCCCGTGGTGCTCCGCGGCTGTTTCTGACGCGACCCGGAGGCCAGGGGAGGTGGGGGCGTGGCTTGCGCAGGGCCCCACCCCGCTCTCCTCCGGCTGGCCCGACGCGGCGGTGGCAGCAGGGGCGGCGGCGGAGGCGGCAGCGGTGGCGGGGGGGAGGGGTCGGGCGGGGGGCTGGCGGCAGCGGCGGATGGACTCGCGGGTATCGGAGCTGTTCGGCGGCTGCTGCCGGCCCGGAGGGGGCCCGGCCGTAGGCGGAACCCTCAAGGCTAGGGGGGCCGGCGGCAGCAGCGGCTGCGGGGGCCCGAAGGGGAAGAAGAAGAACGGAAGAAACAGAGGGGGCAAAGCCAACAACCCTCCGTACCTGCCCCCCGAGGTGAGCACCTGGGAAGTGCCGGGGCGAGAAGAAACCACTCCTTCCGGTCCTGAGACTCCGGGGAGGCGGGACAGACAGAATTAATCCCCCCCTTCCGGTGTCAAGACCCCAGGGAGGAGGGGCGCAGGAGATGAACCCCTCCTTCCGGTCCCGGGACACCCTGGAGAAGGGGCAGAGACTGGACCTCCCCTCCGGTGTCAGGACCTCAGGAAGGAAGCGTGAAGAGGAGGACCCCTGTTCTGATCTAGATGACCCCAGAAGAGAAGTGGGGAAAGGGGATTCCATACCCTTGGGAAAAGCAGAGTAGAACACCTCGACCCTTTCCTGTGCTGCGACAGGGGAAGGGAGACTGCATCCCCGGTTGAGGAGGCAGGCACAATAACCACCACTTTTTCTAAACTTGTTCCACAGTGAGGAGGGTAGTACCCGGGAAAAGAGCAATATGTTCCCTCCCTATCCCTCAGTTCGCGTACACACACACCCAGAGAACAGTGAGGTTTAGTCCTCTCTGTCCCTTTGCCTTTCTTTTGAGGGGCAAGAACAGGTGTGTGGAGAAGAGCTTCCACATACCTGTTCTGTCTATCCTTAAGGCAGAGGATGACTGTGACTTTGTCCCTCTTAGGAAATGAGGACCTAGGGGAAGAACCTAAACCATTGGTCATCAAACTTTAGCGTGTATCAGAATCACCTGGATTGCCAGCCCCACCCTTAGAATTTCTGATTCAGTAAGAGAGGGGTGGGTCTGAGAATTTGCATTTCTTGCAAGTTCCCATGTGATGCTAATGCTGCTGGTCCTGGGACCATCCTTTGAGAACCATTGGCCTAAACTGTCATCCTCATACCACATTTCTGAAGCCAACCATCCTAATTCCCCATCTTCAGGAAAATGATAAAAAGGTTGCCGGAAGTTCTTTGTTGATAGGAAAAGATCCCCCTTACACATAATGAGGTGGAGATTATTGGTAAAGACCTGTTAGGGCCTGGAAGCCAGAGGGCCTTAAAGGGATGGAATGATGACAGGAAGGGAAGAGGAGAAATAAAATGGCCAGAGAGGAGTGCAGAAATGCAGAATGGCACAACAGGCAAATCCCGTATCCCTTTGCACCCAAGAGGGGAAGGCTCAGGCAACAGAGTATTTCTATGCTGTGCTACCACCTGGAGGAGGTAGAATAGATCATGGGGCGGACTCAGGATTTCACCTCAACTGAGGCATGCAGGTTAGGAGACAGAAGGTAAAGGCCATAGTGAGTCTGGTTTATGGAATCTGTCTCCTTCATTCCATTTTCTGAGTTTTTTCTGTTCATGTCAGGCCCAGCTTTGGAGCTCTGCTGCTCTCTCACCTAGGGCTCCTCTGTCATCAAACTTATAGTGACCAGTGCTGAGCTCACCCTTTGGCCCTCTTCCAGAACCTCTTGCAGCCTCTTACTCTTGATGACATCAGCTGAGAGGGGTGGGTAGGAAGGAAATGGTGTCTCCCAGACCAGTGGCAAAGAAAGGCCTCAGTAGCCTGGACACAGAGGAGACATAGACTTCTGGGAACATGAGGCCTGAGGGAGAAGGAAGGGGTGATCTTGCATCTAGGAAGAATGTGCTGTGCCCAATCAAAAAAAGGAGGGACTCTGGGTTCTGTTCCTGGCTTAAATGGGCGACTGCCTGTGTCCTTGTAGGCCTTGCCTTCAGAGAGGTCACACTGGGGCTGAGTAGAGAGGGGCTTGTCTGCCACTGACCTTTGGTAGCCACTTGCCTAAGCAGGTGCCACTGGGGCTTCCTGCTTTCTTAAGTTAGCTTCCTGGGCCCCAGTGAGAATCAAGGGGAAGTAGGGATTAGGTCCGGACAGAGTGTGGTAACTGCCCCCTGTTTCTTTTCAGGCTGAAGATGGAAACATCGAATATAAAGTGAGTCTTAGGGTGGAGAGGGGCAAGTGAGTATTAGGGTGAGAAGGAGCAGGGAATGGGGTAGGTTGTCCTTGCCAGCATGGGGTGATTTCTCTGAGATCCTTCCACCTTCGTATCTATAGCAGTTTAGAGCTGTGGTTCAGGGTAAGGGCTCTGTACCTTGTTTTGTTTAAGGGGGACTCACTGTTAGGGGGCTTAGGGATGAAGGGTTTAAGCGGAGAGGGACAGCCCTGGTCCTTGCAGCAGAACAGGTGGGGCCCATGTGGGTTTGGGAGGAACACCTCTGATTTCACCTTGTGATACCCCACCTGCCCTAAGCTGAAGCTGGTGAATCCATCCCAGTACCGCTTTGAGCACTTGGTGACACAAATGAAGTGGCGGCTCCAGGAGGGACGCGGTGAGGCCGTCTACCAGATTGGGGTAGAGGACAATGGGCTGCTGGTGGGGCTGGCTGAGGAGGAGATGCGGGCCTCCCTCAAGACCCTGCACCGAATGGCAGAGAAGTATGCTTCTCCTTCCCCTGCGATTCTCTTTTATCTCACTCGGGAGGCCCACACAGACCCAGTCACCTAGGGCCTAAGGGGCCAAGGTGGGACTTTCCTTTTGCTGCCTTCTCTTGATAAAGGGCTGAGGTGGGAGGGCTCATGTTGTGGTCCCCTCCTCATTGGACCTGGGCTTTTTTGCTCCTTAAGATGTGTGCGTTTGTTTTAAAGGGAGCTGTGGATGAGGGATAGATTGGAGGGCAGTGGGAAATGCAGTAAGGTGTTGGGAGCTCTGCAGGGGAGGTACAGGAAGGCCATTGGTCCAGAGCCAGGCTGGTATAGGGGGAGTACAGGTGAGATATGGCAGCTGTGGCCTTGCTATGACAGGGTTGGAGCAGACATCACCGTTCTCCGAGAGCGAGAAGTGGATTATGATAGCGACATGCCCCGGAAGATCACTGAGGTGCTAGTACGAAAGGTCCCTGACAACCAACAGGTGAACTCACACCCTTCCTTCCCCGTCATGTCCACACCCCTTGGGTGGGCCCTGTGGTGGGAGGCTGTCCCCTGGCCCAGGATCCTGGGGGCTTCTAGTTCATCATTTGCTCCCTAAAGCGCCTCACTGCCCTTGACCCAGTTTCCAATGAGAGAGGTGAGGGATTGGAACCCTTACCTCTAGCAATTCATCCACAGTTCCTAGACCTCCGTGTGGCCGTCCTGGGGAATGTGGACTCAGGGAAGTCAACTCTGCTTGGAGTCCTGACCCAGGGAGAGCTGGACAATGGGCGGGGCCGGGCTCGGCTCAACCTTTTCCGCCACCTGCATGAGATTCAGTCTGGCCGAACATCCAGCATCAGCTTCGAGATCCTGGGCTTTAACAGCAAGGGAGAGGTGCATGGGATCAACGGGACCCAGTGGGGCCAGACTCTGAGGATGGGATGGTAATGGTGAAGGACATAGGCCAGGGGCAGAGTGTGGACACTTTTTGGAATAATATAGATGAAGGCCCCGAGGGGACTATGAACAAGCTCTGTCCCTCTTAGGAAACAAATGGGGAATCAACTGAATTAAATCGAAAATGGGGTTCACAGTTAAGAGTCAGGGTCACCCAGGGTCGTCGGTTTAGGTCCTGGCGACTCTTAAAGGGTTGGGGAGGTTGGCAGGGGGCACTGAGAGCCCTGGGCTCTGGGCCAGGTGGTGAATTACAGCGACTCACGGACAGCAGAAGAGATCTGTGAGAGCAGCTCCAAGATGATCACCTTCATCGACCTGGCAGGCCACCACAAGTACCTACACACCACCATCTTTGGCCTCACCTCATACTGCCCTGACTGTGCCCTGCTCCTCGTCAGTGCCAACACTGGGATTGGTATGAGGCATTGGGGCAGACAGGGCTGAAGGGGGGTGCTGACTCTTTGCTGCCCTGGGTCTCCTCAAACCTAGGAGCCAGACTAACCCTCTTTTTCTTCCCTCTCCTCCCTTCTGCCTTCTCACACTTCTCTCCTGCCTCCTGCCTGCCTTCTCTGAGGCAGCTGGCACCACACGGGAACATCTGGGGCTGGCCTTGGCCCTGAAAGTGCCCTTCTTCATCGTGGTCAGCAAGGTGGACCTGTGTGCCAAGACCACAGTAGAGAGGACAGTACGCCAGCTGGAGCGGGTCCTCAAGCAGCCTGGCTGCCACAAGGTCCCCATGCTGGTCACCTCTGAGGATGATGCTGTCACTGCTGCCCAGCAGTTTGCCCAGTCACCCAAGTAAGCCTGCCTCACCCTAAAACCCTGATCTACTAGGAAGGCTGCCACAGGGCCCAGGGCCCAGGAGTATGGTGGCCCATCTACCAGAGCCAGACCAGTTCTGGCTCAGTTCTGTGGGTTTTTCAGCTTGGGATTATGGGAGGGAGTCTGCTGAAGGGCTTGACCCTTCCCCCGAGCCAACCTGGAGCTTTGCTGATGCCTGGGACCGTAGGGATGAAGTGCTATACAGGCATTTGGCATCTCCCTTGAGCTTTGGGATGGGCTTCATGTGCCATGTTGCTTGGCAGCGCTCACGGAGGACCCAGTGTTCCCGAACCATTAGCAGGCAGGAGAGAGGCCCCCAGCTGCCCAGAGCGAAACTTACCTATGGGGTCCTGGCCTCTGCCTCCTGTTAGGACTTTCCTCATCTGTCCACTCCATGCCTCCCTCTACAGTGTCACCCCCATCTTCACACTGTCCAGTGTGTCTGGAGAGAGCCTGGACCTCCTCAAAGTCTTTCTGAATATCCTGCCACCACTCACCAACAGCAAAGAGCAGGAAGAACTCATGCAGCAGCTGACGGAGTTCCAGGTAGTTGGCCACCCAAACAGCCAGTAGGCTGGGGAACCAGGGAGGGGCTCATTCTGACTGAGCCTAGAGTCTGTTTAGAGACTTTGGACCTGCCAGCCCTGCTTGGCAGGCCTTTGATAGAGTTTTCTTTGGCTTTAGGTGGATGAAATCTATACAGTACCAGAGGTGGGGACTGTTGTTGGAGGGACACTTTCCAGGTGAATTGCCTTGCTTGCTACCCACTCCACTCAGCCCTCACCCGTACACTCAGAGACATCTGGCCCAAAAGAGGAGGCCCTGGAGTTGAACAGAGCCCATATGAAGGATGTGCTTCTTTGCAGACTAGGCTTTCACTATCAAAAGAGCTGGAGAGGCTGGGTGCAGTGGCTCATGCCTGTGATCCTAGCACTCTGGGAGGCCGAGGCGGGAGGATCACTTGAGCCCAGGAGTTTGAGGTTGCTGTGAGCTAGGCTGATGACATGGCACTGTAGCCCGGGCAACAGAGTGAGACTCTGTCTCAAAAAAAAAAAAAAAGAGCTGGAGAAGTCTAGTCTGTTGGCTTTTGAGGGAAGAAACTATTGCTGCTTGCTGGGAATCTCCAGGCCCCTGAGGGAGAAGTGTGGGTATTGGGCACCAGGAAGAAAACCAGAGTGTATTCAACTGACTTCATCTCAAAGTAGGGAAATGAGAGGTCACTTAAGATTCTTTCCAAAGCAGGGGCTGGAACCCAAGGGGATAAACCTGCCCCTTCAGGGATCAGGTGTTCAGTGTTGTCAAACCAGCAGGTGCCTCTCTGCCAGCCATCACTGCTGGCCTTTTCTGGTATTAGCCTTCTGACTCTGAACCAGGGCAGTCATCCCCACTACAAGTCTGAATTTAGGGTTCCTTTTCCCCACTTGAGGGACTCAATCCCAGAAGGGAAGGAATGCAGTGGGTGACCCCAGCAGAGTAGTAGGTAGAGGGACCTAGGCTGACACTGTGCCACCTGCCCTCTGGGCTGCAGTGGGATTTGCCGTGAGGGGGACCAGCTGGTGGTGGGCCCCACGGATGATGGCTGCTTCCTGGAGCTGAGAGTGTGCAGCATCCAGCGCAACCGCTCTGCCTGTCGTGTGCTGCGAGCTGGTCAGGCTGCTACGTTGGCCCTCGGGGACTTTGACCGTGCTCTGCTTCGCAAGGTGAGGTGGGTGGGTTGGAGAGGGAACACACAGAGATTTGCCTAGCAGACCGGCTACTGAATGAGCAGCACCCATCTAAGGTGCTTCAGAGAAACTCAAAGGAAACCAAGAAGCTTATGGTCTAGTTTCACAGACTGTGTATAAAAATGGTTTAGAATAGTCATGAGGCACAGATCACTAGATATGAACCACTGTGGAGCACCATGAGTGTCCAAGACTCTTAAAAATACAAAGCATTAGAAGGGTGAGAGGACATGGGAAGTGGGTAAAGAAGGATTCCTTTTAAGAGGGAGTTTTGAGTATTGTCTTCTGCGGTCTTTGTGTTTGGAGTCTTATAGAGGAAGAGGAAATGCAGGAGCTATAAGAGGGCATGGGCGTGGCTGGGGAGGGAAAGTCTAATGTTAGGCCTGCCCTTCCTGGGCCTGGGGGCTATGCCTCCCCAGGGCATGGTGATGGTGAGCCCCGAGATGAATCCTACCATCTGCTCAGTGTTCGAGGCAGAGATAGTCCTACTGTTTCATGCCACCACCTTCCGACGAGGATTCCAGGTGACTGTACATGTGGGCAACGTACGTCAGACAGCAGTGGTGGAGAAGATCCATGCCAAGGTGAGAGAGACCCAGCCATGCTCCCATCTCTCCAGCAAAAAATCAGAATTCTCCTGCCTCCCTAAGGGAGGGAGGCCTGGCCCCAGACTTAGAGAGAATTCCCTGATCCCACAATGGGAACAAAGCCCCACTTAGGGTGGATAGCAGCCCGGAGGGTGGAGAGCCAAGACTGGTAGGGAATGGGATGGGAGGCACTGGCCATGGCAGTGACCACTTATCTGCTGCAGGACAAGCTGCGGACAGGGGAGAAGGCAGTGGTACGTTTCCGCTTCTTGAAACACCCAGAGTACCTGAAGGTGGGCGCCAAACTGCTGTTCCGGGAGGGTGTCACCAAGGGCATCGGCCATGTCACTGATGTGCAAGCTATTACAGCAGGAGAAGCCCAAGCCAACATGGGCTTCTGAATCCTCCAGGCTTGGACAGCTCTGTTGCTGTCCCTACAATATATAAGGTGACTTTCGGCCATGCTGCCCCCACCCACTGGCGGCTCTGTGTGTTAGTAGGCTAAGGAGAGAGGGGTGCTGTCTGCGACTTACTCCCTGCTGCCTTTCTGGAGAGGTGCCAAGCTTGGTGTGGCCAGGGAGGGGCTGTCCTGAGGGAGAAGACAGAATTCAGGGCAGTGCTGAGAAGCTGTGTGCCCACCTGGTTGGCTCATCAACCCTGGCCTGGCAACCCTGTGGCCTGTCTGCTGGAGCTGACTGCATCCACTGTCAATTCCTCGGCCCGCTATCAGGACTGGGCGTATTTTGTTGGTGTGGTCCCTGCACTTCAGGAATTGTCACCACTGGGGGTGGCCCTCAAAAGCACTCCTTTTTCTATACCTCTTCTCAAGGCCATGTAATTGCCCAACTCTACCTGACTATGGACAAAAGATATCTGCTCCTGGCCATGTGGTGGCCCAGGGGCTGAAGAAATGGCACAGGGACAGTGATGGCAGTGCTCCCATCCTGTGCTGAGGCCTCAGGCCTCTTCCTCAGCTTTATCTCCCTTCCCTTCTTTACTCAAGGGCCATTTTCCCAGTTCCTCCTCTCACAGGCCCCACAGGTGCTATTTGTTGTGCTGGCCAGGCGTGGGGCTGCCAGGCTATGGCTTGGCATACCAAAGGTCAGCTGCATGTCAATCAGTCTCGTCCTCTCCTCTGCAGTCATCTGTTGGCTTTCATGCTGGATCAAATAGTATGTTTTACTTTCCCAGAACCACAGTTCCCCATTCTGCGACTCTCACCCACCTTCTGCTCCAACCTAAGCCCTCTGTTGTTTTAGTAATTTGTAGTGACCATCCCTTCCCTCTGTTGCAGGGAACCAGGAGGAAAGGGAAAGATGTTGCCATATTTCCTACTCTTTAGGCATGGACTCCCTCCTTTCCCTTTGTTAGTGTCCTGGGTTCCCATGGACTCAGGGATTTGTTGGTTGAGGTTTCTCTGCATATATATATATATGTATATATATATTTAAATACACATATATATTGTACAGAATAAAAATGTTTTATTGAATACTCTGTGCTTATGCTTAAGACACAGGCTCAGCTTCCTTCCAGGGCTAGGTGCCTCTCCAAGATCAGAGACGAGAAACCCCAACATTGCTGAGCCCTGAATGTGGAAAGAACCCATCTGGTATCTCATCCGCCGTTTTTCTTTTCCTCTTCCTTTCACAGGATCAATGTTCCAATATTGTAACAAAGTATTCTGCCCGTAAATTCTTTGAGTGAGCAGAGTAGGAAGTGAAACGGAGGCCTTTTCAGCTGAAATAAGTAGCTACCGTGTATTTGAGGAGTTGGTCACTTGCTAGTGTCACAACGGTAAGAAGCCCACTTCTGTGCCCTGTCAGAGATTTGGAGAGTAGAGTGCTAACTACTTCAAGAGAATTTAGAGACAAATGGTAATCTGGTCCTCAAACTTTTCAGGTTTATATAATCTAAATTAGATTCTTGGAGCCATGAGGGCCACCTGGCCAAACCTTAGTCCCTCTTGCTGTTTCCACATTCAGACTCCTTGTTAACATATCTTATGGACAGAGAAATAGGGCCCAAGGATAAAGTCAACAGCAAAACACAGAGACTACATTTTGAACAAGCATCTGGCAAAAGAAATGTGGTAAATGTGGCCCAAGGTCCTATGTGGCATTCTGCCTGTAGAGTATTAAAGTGATAACTTCCCTACCACTCAGGCTCAGCTTTTTAAAATATACTGGTTTAACTTGGTACTAAGAAGCCCCTGGTTGAAGAACTTACTCCTGTATTAGGAGCTAAGAGCTGTTTACTTCCTTCTGTATAGTTGCCGATAAACAGCTGTGAGGAAGGAAAGGTTACATTCAGCAAAAAGATACTATAGCTTTCACCCAGCACTGACCTTTGCATGTCTGTCTGCTGTCGCCTCCACAGACTCATTGCCAGTGTGTTGGGGCGGGGCTGGTATTCCCAAGAAAACAGAAGGTATGTTACTGTCTTTATTGGTCATCTACTACTCCCCACACCTCACCCCCAAACTCTATCGGTTTGGGCCTCTAGAAGTCCAGTAAAACCTAAGTTTCTACCACATTATTTTTTCTGTATGACTCCTTCATGCCAGTCAACCCAACTGTTAAAAATTTATTCAACTTGATCTGAATAGCATCCAAAAGAGATGGATGCTTCATCCAGTTTGTTAACTTATCCTGGACTAAGAAAGGAAATTTTGGAAAATCACATCCCAGCATTTAATGAGACATCTCCAGGAATTACTGAGCCACTTTGCTACATTAATGGAACATTTAAGGAGAGAAAAATGTGTATAAGGCAGGTTGCCAAGGAGTTTATACTTTGCTGGATGGAGTGCAGTGGCATCATCATAGCTCACTGCAATCTCAAAATCCTGGGTTTAAGCCAAGTGTCTGAGTAGCTGGGACTACAAGCGCACACCACCATGCTCGGCTATTTTTCCTTTTTTTTATATAGATGGGGTCTTGCAATGTTGCCCGGGCTGGTCTTGAACTGACCTCAAGCAATCCTCCCACCTCAGCCTCCCCAAGTGCTAGGATTATAGGTGTGAGCCACCGCACCTGGACAATACATTCTTCTTGTCCCAGTTCTGGTAATCAGATCTAAAGTTTTTTACTATATACATTCACCCAATGAATATCAAGCACCTATGATTTGCAAGGCACTGTGAAGAATTCTTGCCTTTAAGAAGCTACAAATCTAGTAGGGAAAAGGCCACGTACACAGTGAATACTGTCTTTTATTGGATATTCAAGTACCATAAAAGTAGAAAATATTTTTGGAGGAAAAAATAATTTCCTGCTGGATCCAATGGTTTTCATACCCTCCCCTGTTCTTCAAACTAAATACAAGACTCCTCCCCCCACTTATAAATAAGCTAAAAGTTGGTTTGTGTGTATGTATGGAAGGAAGGAGATGTACACTATTCTCTCTACCCACCACCACCAACTCAGTTCATCTTCAGTTGAGTTCCTTGTGTAATTCAAGCCAAAAAAGCTGACTTCTCACACATAAGAACAGACATTAAAAATACAGTACTATAAACATGGACAAGTGCAAAAAGCTACAATAATCAATTTAAAACCCTAAGCTAAATATTTATACTTCAGTAAGGAAGAGATGAACATGCCAGTAACCACAAAGGTGCAAGCACTCACCTCTTAAATTTGTGCTTTAGAGTTTAAGGAAATGTTATTGTTCTCTACAAACCTGGCTGTCGGTATCTTCTAGATAACTATTTCTCAAACTTTAAGATATACACTGGGGAGTCTTGTTAATATGCAGATTTGGATTCAGTAGTAGTGGTGAGGTGAAGACTATTACTAACAAGTTCCTAGGTGATCCCGATGCTGCCATTCCTCAAGTCACACTTAGAGTAGCAAGGTTCTAGAGATGATCTAGTTTTGGTTAGGACTTCTCGAATCTAAACAGAGTTCCTGAACTGGCCAGTGGCAATCTCATTCTACATTAGAACAAAATGCAGAGAATGGCTAACCAGGGGCTAGAACTGAGGCTATAATAGGGTTTACCTGTATGAGATTCAGCGTTTATTGAGTAGCTTTTATGTACAGAACCTGCCCTACTCTAGTTACTACAGCACTTTTTAGGGATTCTTCACCTCACATTCTCCAACAGAAAATACGGAATTCTGGTCAAGGCATTATCGGAAACTGCCCCTGTCACCAAACTAGGGAGCAGTTGTTGTTTTTTTTAAACTTTTTGTTTTTTACTTAGTTCATTTTCTGTGCCAACTCTAAGTTGAAGATTAAAATAATCTGTAAGGCATTATCTCAGTTTTACAGATGAGGAAGTAAAAAAAGTGACTTGCTCAAAGCCATCACTGCAGTAAGGCAGAGAGAGCTAGGTTTGGAACCAGTCTCTTAGGCTTCAAGGCCCACATATTTTTTACAGTATGACACTGCCTCCCTAAACTCTAAAGATTAAAAACTCAATGAGAGTATGAATTTTTACATCTCTGTCAGCAATGGGATTAGAATCTATGCCTGTGAAGAGATAGGAACCTTAATCTGGCACCTAACTGGATTATTTTTGTATTAAAATTTTCATAAAATTATGGCTTTCCCTGAGAAAGGAACATATTTCCGTCTCCCAGGTTACAGATAAAATATTAAAATCCTACAGCAAGCCTGAGGGCAACATTAATGTGTTAATGGCTTAAAAAATGATTCCAATGTCTGCATGCCCTCAGGCCTAGGCCGTTTATTACTGGAGGCCAAAGGGCTCTTGGGATTTCTTTTGCCTTGAGGAGACAAGGCAGGAACAACCTGGGGGTTTGAGGGCTGCAGAAAGGATTTCTGCAACTCCAATGCAAAATGGTAGTCCATGTGTTCTGGCATGTCCCAAACTGGTAACAGGGACCGACATTTCTCACAGGGCACTTGGTCCTCAGCGGCTAAAACACTTAAGGTGGTAGTTGCCGTCTGAGCCACCCCTGGAGCAGCCTTGGAAGCTGAAGAAGCAAGCATGCTTGGGCTGTTCTGGGTCAAATCCATCTCTGCAGGAGTTGGTTTAGAGGATTCTAGCTTCAACGCCCCTTCACAAACAGGGGCACCATCTGGATACTCTGTTGGAAAATGATGTGGTAACCCTTTAGAGTTGGACTTTGGATTTTGTGGAGGGAAAGGAACTGAAGAATTATTAAGCTGCTTCTGTTTTAGAAGCAGACTTTTCTGCTTGAAGAAGGACTCCGTTCCTGTAGTTCGACTGGTTTGGAAAGGTAATGACTTGGATGGTGAATTGCTCGTGGGGGCCTGAGTGGTAACAGTCAAAGATGAAAGCGAAGCTTCTTTGACTTTCCGTTTTTCTGCAGCTTTTTGGAAGAATGATTCCAGAGAGGTGGTTGCTTTCTTAGTTGCTGTCACCCCTGGGTCACTTCCCTGGGTGTTAGCTTCTGAACTGGTAACTGGCACCTTTGGCAGAGAACTTGGGTCACTGCTCAAGAAGATGGTGATGTCTGTGCAAGACGAAGGGGCAGAGGCAGAGAATTTGGTAGCACAGAGGCATAGCATTGTGAGGGGGGGAGACCTGTACAGAAAGTAAAAGAATAAGAAGATTAGCAATAGGTCACTATTTCAGAGCTTAGGAAAGATTCAGTCAATGACTGGGATTCTGATTCTGCCACAAGAAGAAATCATTCCTTACTACAGTGGTTCTCAAAATTTAACATGTATCGAATTAGTAGACCTGGGATGAACAGAGAATTTGAGTTTCTAACAATTGATGCTGCATCTTGAGAACCACTGACTTGATGACCTCCCACCTCCTGACGGCTGCTGTTTTTATAAGATACCACTGCAGAGCTGCTATAATTCAGGGTTGGGGCAAGAAATTTTATTCAGGGCAACAGAAAAACTTTAGAACATTTAGATGGGAAAGACTTGAAAAAGCCCTCTTAGCCATTCTCTTGTTTTTAAACAGGGGTACTACCTAACCCTAATCCTGACAGACTTTCCATTCTGGAATTTCTGCAGAATGAAATGCCACAACTGCTTTTGGTTACCAATCCCAGTCTTAGAAACATTTGTAGAAATTCCTGTCATAAAGTTCCTCATTATGTCTAATAACCCAAATTTTCAAAGCTGAATTTCAGAAAATGAAACATGCTTTTAGATACAGGTTTCTCAATGAGGTAAGGGTAAATGCTATTTTAAAGTAATTATGAAAGTATCCCACTATCCTCAGGTTTCATGCTTTGGAACATTCTTATAATTAGATAATTTTGATGCTTCCCTGTCAAGAAATGTCACATATCCGTGAGTAGTATTTGTGATAGTGTCAATTTATAAGTTTTCAAATGAACATAGTATCACAATTGTCATTTGGTTCTATAAAACTGTTCAATGTTTAAAAATAAATATTATCAAGAAATAAAAATTAAGTAAATTATTCCACGTAAAGAACAAAGACTCCAACTTTGGAGACCTCATCATATAGATCTGTACCTATAATAGTAGTGCCAATATATTTAGATAAGCAATAACTTAGGTGATTAAATTTTGATTTTTTAAAATAATCTTCAATATACATCTGTGAGTGAGCAACCAATTTATCTTTCTCTCATAATTATATTTCCATTGTGAATTTAGAATACTTTATTTTTTACATAGCAGCAGGCTATTAAATAAGTAATTAAAGGATTCCAATCCAGGAAATCATTAATGTCTGAACAGAAAATGAACATGCTCCAACAAAAAGAGGCTTATATTTCATGACCAACAAGTGAAATTTATTAATGAATATAACATTTGGTACAATACCAATGGGGCTTGTAACTGAGTTGGGATGTTAGATAGAAATTATCAATGAATATAGGTCACTTTCGTAATCAAGAAAGATGCTTTTAAGATAGAACAGTCAAGTAGTTGAAAGAGAAGTACCCAAATGCATTCTGGAAACCTGAGCTCTGTTCTCCAAGTGCAACTGGTCGTTTCCCCGACAAAAGCAAGCTGATACAGGCAGAGATAGTACTGGTTCACTTTGCATTCTAACCCACCGTTGGGAACTGTAATGTATCAAATGTAGGCAAAGAAGCTGTAGCTGGGCTTCCTTGTTCCTGAGGTTGCTGCTGTGTTTTCTCCCTTAGTGCATAACCATTCCCCTCTGTAATAGGTACTGCTAGTCTGAGTCACAAAGTGCCTATCCCTGCTGGAGGAGCCTGGATACCCACTAATTTTAGAGCTAAGACAGGGCATAAGTCTTTTCTAAGAAGATGAGCTAGAAAAAAAACTCACCATTCAGTTTGGATTCCAGACGTATTACAGTTCTTGATAACAGCAAATGCATCATGGCTCATCTTGTAAGCATCATAGCGGGTAAGGGGACAGCAGCGGCGCAGGCTGGTGAGACGTTTGTCTCCTTGCACACGAATGCTCACAGCCAGCTGGGTAGCTACCCTGTCATTCTGTGAGTGGAGAAAGATTGAGACCAGAAGTAAAGTTTCAGGAGCATCTGAATTCTATATATGGAAATATATGAGAGGAAATTAAAAGAACCAGGGTGACAGAATGGTTTGGAAACACTAAGCTTAAAATTCAAGAATATAGTGTCAGTAAGCAAACAATGAGGCTGTTTATTCCAGCATCTATTCCTGTAAGCTACAAATGTATACTGAGTACCTATTATGCACAGGACACAGGATTAGGTACCATGAGGGAGGCTAATAGTATACTACACTGCAGAATCACATTTTCTGAATAAAAATCTGACCACAAAAAGTTTGTTATTTCTGGGTGTAAAAAGTAATGAGAGAAGACATAATTTGGGTTAGGGGATATTAGAATATCTAACATTTTGACAGGTGATGGGAACAGAATAAATGAAAATGGAACCCCCTTGAATGTTTTTCATGGTGTCTAAGCAGGAAGATTATAACAAATACCTATAATACTATATTCTGTTTTGTGAATGAAGGAAGGATTCAGGCAAGTAATTGTCTGAAAACCAGGACGTCAAGATTGTGTGGTCGTTCTAGTCTTCAATCCAGTCTTTTTTGTGTTTTTTTTTTTTTGAGACAGAGTCTCATTCTGTTGCCCTGGCTAGAGTGAGTGCCGTGGCGTCAGCCTAGCTCACAGCAACCTCAAACTCCTGGGCTCAAGCAATCCTACTGCCTCAGCCTCCCGAGTAACTGGGACTACAGGCACGCGCCACCATGCCCGGCTAACTTTTTCTATATATTTTTAGTTTTCCAGATAATTTATTTCTATTTTTTTTTTAGTAGAGATGGGGGTCTCGCTCTTGCTCAGGCTGGTCTCGAACTCCTGAGCTCAAACAATCCGCCCACCTCGGCCTCGCAGAGTGCTAGGATTACAGGCGTGAGCCACCGCGCCCGGCCTCAAATCAGTCTTTTTTCTCCCTGCTGCTCTGGTGCTTAGTAACAGCAGAAGAAACAACCCATCTAGAGAAGATACAGTATAGTGAGGCTGCCTCTGGAAAGCAAGATCACTGACTCACTTCAACGAAGTCTAAGCATCTGAATGGTGTTGTTGCTCAGAAAACTGAGAAATAAAGGTCAATAGGGACCCCTCAAAAATGAAAAGATGTTAGTGAGAAGAAATACTCCTAAGGCAAATGAGCTGAGAGCAGGAATTATTTTGGGGGTAAAAATACAGTTGTGCAGATTGATTTATCTTGGGAGAATAAAAATTGGCAATTACAAAGGAGTCCTTGTTGACTAAAATCATTCAGCTAATGACTGCCTACGATGTATGTCTAGACGGTGCCTAGAGATGCAAGAGAGAACAACAAAGTCCAGGCCCTCAGGGATCTTATGTTGTAGTAGGAGCTAGAGCTAATAAATTGGTAGGCATGTAATAGAAATGACTACACAGATGAGTGCTGTGAATGAAAGAGTAAGGCAAACAGTGATGGAAGCTGCTGATGTGACAGGCTAACTGGGGAAGGCCTCTTGGAGAAGGTGAGATTTGAATAAAGCGAGGAAGCAAATTTTAAGGATATATGAGCAAAGAGTCTCCAGGGCAAAGGAACAGCAAGTGCAAAGGTGCTAAGGTGACAGCTTACTGGGTGTGTGAGATAAAAGGGAATGAGGCCAATGGAGTAGAGACTAGAGTAAATAAGTGGGGGAGAAGATAGGAAATAAAGTCAGAGAAGTAGCCAGAGACCAGATCATATCTGTCTTTATAGAATTAAAAAAAAGGAAGGAAAGCCTTAAATGTGAAGGGAAGGCACTGACTGGAATGTTTTAAACAATGAAGTGACAGGATCTGCTATGTCCCGAATTCTTTTTGGCCATAAAGTCCCTTGAAGCTAAAGACAAGATTAATTTTCAGGATCCCCACTATGTTGCACTGGATATAAGGTGGGAGGAAAAGTCCCACGGGCATATAGAGAGATGAGAACCAGGCGCCACCTAGTGGGCAAAGTTGGACAGGCTGGTAACACAACTAGGGTCAAATCCCTCTGTGTTGCTAACCAAAGGAATAAACGTTCACCACCAATTCCAGCTAAAAAGGGGCAAACAAGTAGTACTGGACTATTCTTGACAGTATACAGTTAACGTGCAGAATGCCAAGACGTTTCAAAAGGAGAGGATGCGTCAAATAATACCATTAGGAAAGTGAAAAGAAAACCCACAGAATGGAAGAAAATATTTCCAAATCATTTATCGGATAAGGGACTTGTATTCAAATTATATAAAGAACGCTTAAAACTCAGTAGTAAAGAGACAACCCAATTCAAAAAAAGGAAAAGGGTCTCAACAAACGTTTCTCCAAAGAAGATAAACAAATGGCCAATATGCACATAAAAAGATGATTAGCTTTCAGAAAAGGTAAATCAAACCATGAAAATACCACTTCACACCCACTAGAATGGCTAAAACTTAAAAAGACAGTAACAAGGATGTGAAAAAACTAGAACTCTTACATTGATAATAGGGATGTAAAATGGTGCAGCCATTGTGGAAAACAGTTCCTGGCAGTTCCTCAAAATGCTAAACATAGTTACCATTTGACCCAGCAGTCATACTCTTGGGTATATACTGAAGAGAAATGAAAACATATGTCTACACAGAAACTTGTACATGAATGTTCATAGCAGCAATATTCATAATAGCCAAAAAATGGAAACAACTCAAATGTCTATTTACTGATGAATGGATAAACAAAATGTGTTATTTCCATACAGTCGAGTATTATTCAGTCATAAAAAGGAATAAAGTACTGATACATGCTACAATATGGGTGAACCTTGAAAACATTATGCTAAGTGAAAGGTTTCAAGCCAGTCACAAAAGGCTACATATTATATGATTCGATTCCATTTACAGGAAATGTCTGGAATAGTAAGTACATAAAAGCAGACTAGTGGGTGCCTACAGCTGGGGGTGGTTGGGAGAGAAATGGGGAGTGACTCCTAACAGGTACAAGATTTCTTTTTGGGGTGATGAAAATGTTCTAAAATTCATTGTAGCATAGTTGTACAACTCTGAAATATACTTAAACCACAGAACTGTATGCTTTGAGTGGGTGAATTTTATGGCATGTAAAGTGTGTATCAATAAAGTTGCTGGAAAGGAGAAAGACACTAATCATCAGATGTCTAATGTTTGACTTAATACTCTGTCTTTAAAACCGCCGCTACTTCTAAACTAAAGAAGCCAATAACGTTAGGGAAAAAAAGTAAAATGCTCAGAACATTAAAAAAAAAAAAAAAAACAACAAATATACAGACATAAAGAATAAAACTGGTTGCCAGGGGTGGGGTGAGGGGAAGAAAATGGGGAGATGTAGTCAAAGGATAGAAAGTACCAGATGTGTAGGATGAACAAGTGTAGAGATCTCATGTACAACATGATTGTATTAAGGATTTTTATTAAAGAAGCCAATTTTAGCTGCTCTTTTCACAAAAGAAAGTAACAATGTGAGATGATAGATATGTTAATTTGCTATACTGTAGTAACCACTCTACTGTCTATAAGTATCCCATAATATCATGCTGTAAACTTCAAATATACACAATAAAATGCATTTTAAACTGCCATTCCTTTGTCACATGGACTAAACATTAAACCTAATAATTTACAGTCCAGTCTCTCAATGTCCTCAATGGTGGAGGGCCACTGTATAACCAGGGTTGCAAGAGGAGTTAGATAAAATCTAAAACAGGCCGGGCACGGTGGCTCACGCCTGTAATCCTAGCACTCTGGGAGGCCGAGGTAGGAGGATCATTTGAGCTCAAGAGTTCAAGACCAGCCTGAGCAAGAGTGAGACCCTGTCTCTACTAAAAATAGAAAAAATTAGCCAGGCATGGTGGTGGATGCCTGTAGTCCCAGCTACTCATGAGGCTGAGGCAGAAGGATTGCTTGAGCCCAGGAGTTTGAGGTTGCTGTGAGCTAGGCTGATGCCATGGCACTCCAGCTCGGTCAACAGAGCCAGACTGTCTCAAAAAAAAAAAAATCCAAAACACAGAGGCAACTGGTAATGAGAGAGACAGGGGTAGAGTTAGGTCTTATGTTCACAGATCCAAGCTTTCAAAGATTATATTGAGTTTTATGGGCCTATGTTGAAAGAAGATAAAAGATTTCTTAAAATTTCCTAGGCTCACACCTAATGGGTGCGGTGTGCACCATCTGGGGAATGGACACGCTTGTAGCTCCGACTCCAATGGGCCAAAGGCAATATATGTAACCTAAACATTTGTACCCCCATAATATGCTGAAATAAAAAAAAATTTCTTAGGCTGATGCCTTTTTCTATCTTTGTTCCTCCTACTCCATAAAGAGCACCGATATTTAAATCCCAAAGCCCACCCCAGGAATAAAGAAAGAAAATCTTACATCATTTCGATCTTTTTTCAGTCTCTCCTCTAGTTCCTGGGCTAACTGCAAAAGCCACCATTGTACCTAAAAAAAGTATTGAGACTTTAATGTTCATTTAAATACTCTAGGTCTATTATAGAACTAGACAGTGGATTTGTTCAGTTCTCTCCCAAACAGAACTGTGCACCAAAGTTTCCCCCATAACCAAGGGATCATCAGATCATAGAAATCTTCAAGATTTTCATTTTCTTTTCCTGCTGGCATGCCATCAGGTGAATTTCAGGCATGTTCCAGCTCTGAGAAAAAAGAAAAGACCCAAACTTGAGGTACAATATCCTACGTTTTCCAAGTTTCCACCTACTAAAAAACCGAGAAATTCCATTTTCAACTTCAGTCAGTTCCATTTTATTTCTTTTTAGATGGAAGAAAGAAAAAAAGTGATAAATCACAAGTTAAACTAGTTAATTTTCAATACAAGAAAGGAACTTCTATTCTCTTCATACTTTATAAAGGTCCCATCTAATCTATTAAACCTTCCACAGCTACCAAAATCTACCGATTAACCCCTTTAAAAGAGGCAGTGTTCTGTTAAGAATACCGGCTTACCTGTTCCTGAGTAGACAGAGCTGTTTTTCCTGGGAAGTTCTTGCTACAGCCAATGGTTTTGGGTAGTTGCCTGGGTTTAACTGGATCATGTTCAATCCCTCGGCACATGGCATACAGCCAAGACCTAATAAAACCAGCAAAGAACTTTAAGGTGGAAGTAAATGATTAATCTGTGAAAACAAAACAAAACACCTATATCATATTACCCTTTTATCCTTTCCATGAAAAAGGAAAAATCTGTCCGAATCTGACCTCTGACAGAAACCCCTGCCCTTCTCAAATGAATTCCAGTGCGATATATTGGCAAACAGAACAAGTGGTTCTGCTTTCTAAAGCCACGTCATCATTTGTATTTTTTGAAAAGAGGCAAGCAAACCATCGATTCATATCCCCAAGTTTTTTTGTGCTTACTAGGGCCTTAAACACAAGGATTTTAAGCAAACATAACATCTTAGCACACGTGAATGATGTACTTAGTAGTATATACCCAGGCATCAAAGTAACAATTCCTATCTATCAACCACCCAGGTACGTGAAAAAACTACTCTAGACAAATAGGCCATAGTGATCCAATATTTTAAAGCAAGAAGGACCAGTGAAATTATCTCAAAAAACAAATGTTAACCTAAAGATAGGTCTGGATTTTACTAGATGCTTTTGTCTATATTTGAACCTAGCATCTCCATAAAGGTTATGATTGAAAATATAGAAATCACTTACCCATTCTTCTCCCCAAAATGACTCTGGAGTTGAGATTCAGTGAACTGGGTCAGTTCACCCATGTATTCTACTCCTAGGATTTCAATGACAGAGGCCCCCAGCTTTCCTCCAAGACTACGGCTGATAACAAAGGAGAAAAAGAATTGATAGATCACTTCATAAATATCTAGTTGGCAGCAAACATAAGGCATTCTGCTTCTGTAAGCAGCTCTCCAAAAGATTCAGGAAAAATGAGAGCATGTATTAGTCCTGTACACTCCTAAGTTTTCAGCCTAAGACTATCTGGGAATTCAAATACTCTGAGAATTAGGACCTGAGAAGAAGATTAATAGCATAAACAAAAAGTTAAAGTTATTAATTAGCTGTCAAGTCAACAATTTATAAAAGTTTCAATTGTACAAGACCTACTGTCACATTTGGGGATTAAAATTCCAAACCCC
>NW_012140302.1:947854-949901 GCF_000956105.1 Propithecus coquereli
GGCTGAGGCAGGAGGATGGCTTGAGCCCAGGAGTTTGAGGTTCCTGTGAGCTACGATGATGCCACTGTACTTTAGCCTGGGCAACAGAGCAAGACCTTGTCTCAAAAAAGAAAAAAAAAGTAACCTACAAATATAAACCTATACTTAAAAATATGGTCAAATTTCTTTAGCCTGGCCTTTGAGGTTCCTTATAATCTGTCCTTAACCCATCTTTTTAGTCTATTTCCATTACTTATCTTCTCGATATGGTCCAGCTAAACTACTGTATGTCCCAATTCACTGAAAACACCATATACTTTCCGCTCTTTGTGCTAAAACATTCTCCAAATCAGTATTGTTTTACTATTCTTGTCTGACTCTCCAAATTGTGCCAAACCTCAAAACAAAATTCCATGCCTATTTTATAAATTCTCACATTACTCTCTTCTTTTGTGAACTTTGGTAACTACTTACACACTTCATTTAGCAATTACTCATATGCAGTCTTGTGATAGCACTTTTACTGTTGCTTTGAACCGTTATATCTTGTCCCTTCAACAATATTCTAAGCGGCCAAGCACAGTGGATCATGCCTGTAATCCTAGTACTCTGGGAGGCTGAGGCAGGAGGCCTGCATGAGCTCAGGAGTTCAAGACCAGCCTGACCAAGAGTGAGACCCTATCTCTACTAAAAATAGAAAAAAATTAGCCGGGCATTGTGATGTGTACCTGTAGTCCCAGCTACTCAAGAGGCTGAGGCAGGAAGATTGCTTGAGCCCAGGAGTTTAAGGTTGCTGTGAGCTTATGACAACGCCACTGCACTCTGCACTCTACCCAGGGTGACAGAGCAAGACTCTGTCTCAAAAAAAAAAAAAAAACCAACCTAAAACAAAACAAACGAAAAACAATATTATAAGCCCTTGTCAAGGACAGACGATTGGCAGGCACAACCTAGTTATTCATTCGATTTGGCTTCTTCTCTAATGCCTACTTTGGGAGCAATTCAGCAGCCCTGAACATCTTGACTTGAAATTAGAGAAAAGAAAAGAAGTAAAATTGCTATTGATTTGTTATTTAATAACAGACTTGAATAAAACGTCTAGAGGGAAGTTAAACATATAGCTAAAACTTGGTTCATATTTTAAAATTCAGGATTCAATACCTGCCATAGATAATACAGAACTGAAAGTTCATTAAGACAAAAGTCTCTCATCACATAGCAGGCAGTGATTAAAAAAAGAGAGAAGAAAAAAAGAAAAGAAAAAGTCTCAGTGTGCTTTACAAAATTTTCTGTGTTGCTGCCCTTCTAACTGCCCAGTACCTATTTTTCCTGGCTCCAGTCCTTCATGAGGAACAAAAGAAACTACAACCAGAGTGTCTTTACATGGACATGAGTGAAATTTAAGGTGCTCCCTGAATACTTACATTTTGCGAATGGGCATTTGGCTAAACAGCTGTGGGACTGACCCGTGTGAGACCAGGGTCTGGCGGTTCGGCTTGTTTAGTCCACAAGCCAGTTTTGCCAGGACCTGGAATGAGGGAAAGTGTAAAAATCTCATTACTATTAATCCACCAAGTTTGTGAATACTGAAACACATACACAAAGCTTAAGGGCTATAAATAATGGCTTCAACATTAAAAACACAAATAAAACCAGAAACTTAAGACATCTCTAAAACTTGGTGTCTCACCAACATTCTCAGTGGAAAACATGACACATTATCATTATTCTCATTGTTCTTCCCATATCTCTTCCGTTCTTGGTTTTCCTTTAGCCATTTTCCTCCTCCATCTATTCCCTGAGCTCCTCCCACTTCAAGAGGTTTAAAAAGTAGAAGGTGCAGAAGAAACTCAAGCAAGATGCATTTCTCAGTGTGTCCAACTAATAATGCTGAAAAAAACTTGTTTTACCCTGTCCCATTTATTTATATTTCTTGATTAATATAGTCCATTTTTGAGACTCCAATTTAATACAGATTATCATACTTTAGCATCTGTTACAGAGATTGGGCCCCAAATAATCCTCTGATAACAAACACCTGAAATATAAAAAAATACTTAAAAATGAA
>NW_012140302.1:959237-962883 GCF_000956105.1 Propithecus coquereli
TGGTGCTAATATGCAACAAATATTTTGTATTAATGTTATCTTTCACGAGCAATGATTAAAAAATACATTTTCTCTCCGTAGTTCTATTGCATTTTCTTCCTTGTACTTCCCCTTCAACATCTCCAAGAATTCTGTTGTTATTCAATTAGAAACTATTCATAATTAATTCAAGCTTCAATATAAACTTAAATTAGCATTTACATACTTTTAGAGGCATGTTCCAGTTCAGTAGCTTAAAATCCATTCAGAGGCACTATAAGATTTATTCTCCTGACAAGCTGCTTTAAGTTAGATGTACCTTTGGACTCGGGGCCTTGAAAATATTTCACTTATGCTGAGTACATGTAAATTTCTATTTCTACCCCCAAACTTACTTAAACTCTAATCCCTTATCTCCGCCTCCCTACAAAATAACTCTTCTCGAATTTTTCATTATAGTTTCAAGCTGAACATAACTAAAATCAAACTTACATCTCCTCAAAGGTTCTCTTTCCCAACCAACTCCCTATTTCTATTAAAGGTTTAAAATCCAAGTAATATTGGCTTCTTTTCTTTCAATCCCCATTATGTAGCATTTAGTCAACAAGGCCCACTTCAAAATATTTCACATATCCATTGCAACCTACTCTATTTTATTCAAGTTTTCTGTATTCTTTTTTTTAATGACAACCTTGAAAAAGACCAAGGTTTTTTATTCGTGCCTAGACCACCTTACCTCATAAACCACCCTCTCTCTCTGAATGCATTCTGCACAATACCCTCAACTTAAGTGTCTTTAAATACCAATGTTAACTATCTTATCTGCTGTTCAAAACTGCCATTACAATTTCCTGAACATACCACGTTCTACCTTAAGACATCACTTATTCTGCCTCCCTGCTCTTATTTCTTACCTCTGTTCTCCTCTCCTTTGCTTAAATATATCTTATCTATACTTTAGGGCTTATCTCAAATCTCATCTATCATGAAATCCTCTCTTCTGACTATTCTAGCTAATTTGGGGTGCCCTGCTAAAGTCCTTTAGCTTACTAGCTTACTAACCATGTGACTCTGGGCAAATTACGTAATCCTTTAAGCTTCAGTTTCTTTATCTTCAAACTGCAACTCACAGGGTTGCTGTGAGGATTAAAAGATATATCTCTTTATGAAGCTCCTTGGCACAGTGCCTTATATATATTAAGAATAAATACTATTATGACATCCATTATTTAAAACAATCTATTAGTATTTATTAGGTTTGGGAAACATAAAAATATTAATAATTTTGTGTAATTGTGGGTTTTTCCAGACTCTTTTTTTTTTTTTTGAGACAGTCTTGCTCGCTCTGTCACCCTGGATAGAGTGCAGTGGTGTCATCATAGCTCACTGCAACCTCGAACTCCTGGGCTCAAGCAATCCTCTTGCCTCAGCCTCCTGAGCAGCTGGCACTAGAGGTGCTCGCCACAACACCCAGCTAATTTTTATCTTTTTAGTAGAGACAGGGTATCCCTCTTGCTCAGGCTGGTCTTGAACTCTTGATCTCAAGTGATCCTCCCACCTCTGCCTTCCACAGTGCTAGGATTATAGGCAGAAGCTACTGCACATGGTCTAAGACTCTTTTTAAACAGAGCTAAAGTTTCTCTGCTTAGATATTTTTCATCATTACTCTCCTGGATTGAGTAATGTGGTAATCCTCTGTCACCCTATATCCGTATCAATTGAACAGGACCACAGAAGATAAGTGCTTTCCCTTGTTTTCCTACAATGCTTTTTTTATACCTCTTTTCTAGTTGATAAGAATAATCAGTGAAATTTTAATTTTTCTTCAATACTTTGAAGTAGACTACAGGGAGAAAATTCAGATAGTCTGGGGGTTGGGTGTGGTGGCTCACGCCTGTAATCCTAGCACTCTGGGAGGCCGAGGTGGGAGGATCACTTGAGCTCAAATGTTCGAGACCAGCCTCAGCAAGAGCGAGACCCCGTCTCTACTAAAAAAATAGAAAGAAATTAGCTGGGTGTGGTGGTGCACACCTGTAGTCTCAGCTACGCGGGAGGCTGAGCCAGGAGGATCGCTTGAGCCCAGGAGTCTGAGGTTGCTGTGAGCTATGCTGATGCCATGACTCTAGCCCGGGAAACAGAGTGAGACCCTTGTCTCAAAAAATAAAAAAAAACAAAAACACAAAACCCCCAAAAAACCCAATCAGATAGTATTGGTGTTAAATGCCTGTGAAAGCTGAGAAAGACTTTTCTTTTCCTGTTGAATTATCTTGGCACCTTTGTGAAAACCAACTGGCCAAAAATAAAATACAAGGATCTACTTGTATACTTTCTATTCTATATCATTAATATGTGCCTCTTCTTTTTTTTTTTTAAGAGATAAGGTCTCGTTCTGTAGTCCAGGCAGGAGTGCAGTGGTAAGATCGTAGCTCACTGTAACCTCTGACTCCTGGGCTCATGTGATCCTTCAGCCTTAGCCTCCTAAGTAGCTAGGACTACAGGCATGTGCCACCACACTGGATAATCTTATTTTTATTTTGCTAGAGATAGGGTCTCCATATGTTGCCCAAGCTGGTCTTGAACTCCTGAGCTCAAGTGATCCTTCTGCCTTCATCACCCAAAGTGCTAGGATTACAGATGTGAGTCACCATGCCTGACCTACTGCATGATTTTTAATGCTATTATAAATAATACTGATTTTTAAATTTCAATTTCCCATTTTTCATTTTAGTATGTAGAATTACTATTATTCCATATTTACCTTGACCCCTGCAACCTTCCTAAAAACTCACTTATTCTAGTGTTGTTTGGGGATAGATTCCTTAGGATTTTCTACAAACATGGTCATGTTACTTATAAAAGAGAGACAGTTCTTCCTTCACATCTGTATACCTTTTATTTCCTCTTCTGTTTGATTATACTGTCTTGAATTTCCAGTACAATGTTGAATAGAACTGGCATGACAGTGAACATTGATGACTTGTGCCGGAACTTTGAGGTTAAACTGATAAACCTCTAGCTAGCTGGACTCCACAACTCTGATAACTACAAGAGAAGTCCCCGTACTAAATAAGAGGTGTGCCCTCATCTGTGCTACGAACTGGTTATTGCCTTCCAAGCTCCCTCTAGTTGTTGGCAGAATCTACCTCCTTGTGGCTAAAGGATTAAGGTCCCCATTTTCTCACTGGCTAACAGCAGAGTTACAACTCTCAGAGGCTAGCCATGTGGCCTTCTCTGAAGGCCCTCTCAGAACATGGCGGCCTATATGTCTTCAAAGCCAAACAAGGAGTCTCTCCAACTCCAGACAACCTACTCTTTTTGACAGTTAATTTGTAATTTCTTATACTATTCACAGCTATTGCACATAATATGCATTCAGAAGATGTTCAATATGTGCTTAGAAAGAAATGAATTAAGAGCAAGCAAAGGGAAGAGAAAACAAATGAGTTTTTAGCTAACAAATTAGTTATAAAATAGCAATAATGGGAAGATTTTCATGGGGGAAATTTTTTTTAATATACTTTTTTTCTTTCTTTTTTTTTGAGACAGAGTCCCACTGTCACCCTGGATAGAATGCAATAGGGTCATCTTAGCTCACTGCAGCCTCAAACTCCTGGGCTCAAGCGATCCTCCTGCCTCAGCCTCTCGAGTAGCTGGGATTACAAGGCTC
>NW_012140302.1:962933-967081 GCF_000956105.1 Propithecus coquereli
TTTTTTTGAGACAATGTCTCACTCTGTTGCCTGGGCTATCGTCCACTGGCATCATCATAGCTCACTGCAACCTCAAACTCCTGGGTTCAAGTGATTCTCCTGCCTCAGCCTCCTGAGTAGCTGGGAGTATAGGTATGTGTCACCAGGCCTGGCTAGTTGTTTTTTGTTTTGTTTTTTAATTGTTTTGTAGCGACAAGGTCTCCTTGTTGCCCAGGCTGGTCTTGAACTCCTGGCCCTAAGTGATCCTCCTGTCGTGGCCTCCCAAAGTGGTAGGATTACAGGCATGAGCCACTACACCAGCCTCTAGAACACTTTACAAAGAGTAAAGCACTTCAGTGGTATCATTTTGCAAATTATAATTGATAGGAAAAATATAAAATCACTCTTTAAGTTCATTAGAGAGATTATTTTTACTTCTCACCTGAGAATAGAGAGATTCTTTAGGAACTCCTACTAGGCAACATTTCATCTCGCTTAAATCACACTGGGACTGTTGTTTCCTCTCCCTCTATCCAACCAGAAAACAAAACAAAAAATTTTGCTGGGCAGTTGGCGATTTTCCTCCTACTGGAGGGAGGGGAGAAGTGTCTAATTATTGAGTCTTGGTCAGAAAGGGATGAAGGTCCCAGGTCCTCACTGAACTTTATTCATAATTAATCATAAAAGCCATTTATTCTGCCTCTGAATTGTTGAGAATTGTTTGTGTTCCCTAAATGAAAATAATGGTCCAAATTAATAAAAGTTTACTATTCCATTTCTCTTATTGCTCTCACTAGAAAAGGGGAATGAGCAAACACAAAAAACAACCAGGCAACTCCACGTAAGAAAACAAGATAATACAAAGGTATTCAGCAAGTGAAAAATAAAAGAAATAGGTTAATATACAAAAGTTCAAATACTAGCCTCCTTTCTATAGGTAGTTCAATCATTAAGTAAATACTGTCATCCCTCGGTATCCACAGGGGATTGGGTCCAGGACCTACCCCCAGTCCAAACTCTGGGGTTGCTCAAGTCCCTTATGTACAATAGTATAGTATTTGCATATAAGCTATGCACATCCTCTGGTACACTTTAAATCATCTCTAGATTACTTATAATACCCAATAGTGTACAATGTAAATGCTATGTAAATAGCTGTTATACTGTACTGTTTATTCATTTGTATTATTTCTTATTATTGTTTTATTGGGTTTTTTTCCCCCAAATATCTTTAATCTGTGGTTGGTTGAATCCACAGATGTAGAACCTGCAGATATGGAGGGCAGACTACACTTTAAATGTAACTATAAAAATAAGCATTTTCTGTAATTTTTCAGCCTGCTTTTTAGGAAAGTACATATTTAATGTCAATTCCCATGTTAAGGAATTACTTAAGCTTTCATGTGTGCCTCAACGTGAAATTTAAGCAGAAACCCCTTTCTAAGTGTATGTGTAATAATTTAAATGTCCTACTATCCTTGGTGTATTGAAGCAAAGATATGGATATTTCTCTTTGGAATCTACTATTGGCCTTCACCTTATTATGTGAAATTCCAGCTGAACACTGAAAACCAGTCTGCTTCTCTATGGCTGCTCTCATTTCCTCCACAATCACTGCTCCAACGGTGAGCTGCAGGTCTGGAGAGGCCATGTCATCAAACCGGAGAGAATGAAGCCATTGAAATAAACCTTCTTTTCGCATCTTCTCTGAAAAAGGTTGAGAGGTCACATTTAGGCATTTTTAAAAATCATTTAATTGTGCTACATAATGCAGAAATGCTTAGATTTTCAGATACTTTACATATGCAGGTTTAGAAGACTACATGGCAACCAGTTTAGAAGATTGCTTGCAAGAGAGATTAGTTTCTCCTTCAGACCACTTCCAGAAGCCTCAGCTTCAGCACAGGCTAAACGTTTTTTTGCACATTTTCTTTTTTCTTAAGAGATGGGGTCAGATCAGGCCCGGTGGCTCATACCAGCAATACTAGCACTTTGGGAGGTAAAGGTGGGAGGATCGCTTGAGGCGAGACATTCAAGACCAGCCTGAGCACAAGCAAGACCACTGTCTCTACAAAATACACAAAAATTAGCCAGGTATGGTGATGCGTGCCTGTAGTCCCAGCTGCTCAGGAGGCTGAGGCAGGAGGATCGCTGGAGCCCAGGAGTTTGAGGTTGTTGTGAGCTATGAAAACACCACTGCTCTCTAGCCCAGGCAACAGAGTGAGACCCTGCCTCAAAAAAAAAAAAAAAAAAAAAAGAGAGAGAGAGATGGGATCTAGCTAGGTTGCCAGGATAGACTCAAACTTGAACAACTTGAACTCCAGAGTAGCTGGCACTATAGGCACACAACACGCCTCCATAAGGCTGAACCTTTTGGTGCTAATATGCAACAAATATTTTGTATTAATGTTATCTTTCACGAGCAATGATTAAAAAATACATTTTCTCTCCGTAGTTCTATTGCATTTTCTTCCTTGTACTTCCCCTTCAACATCTCCAAGAATTCTGTTGTTATTCAATTAGAAACTATTCATAATTAATTCAAGCTTCAATATAAACTTAAATTAGCATTTACATACTTTTAGAGGCATGTTCCAGTTCAGTAGCTTAAAATCCATTCAGAGGCACTATAAGATTTATTCTCCTGACAAGCTGCTTTAAGTTAGATGTACCTTTGGACTCGGGGCCTTGAAAATATTTCACTTATGCTGAGTACATGTAAATTTCTATTTCTACCCCCAAACTTACTTAAACTCTAATCCCTTATCTCCGCCTCCCTACAAAATAACTCTTCTCGAATTTTTCATTATAGTTTCAAGCTGAACATAACTAAAATCAAACTTACATCTCCTCAAAGGTTCTCTTTCCCAACCAACTCCCTATTTCTATTAAAGGTTTAAAATCCAAGTAATATTGGCTTCTTTTCTTTCAATCCCCATTATGTAGCATTTAGTCAACAAGGCCCACTTCAAAATATTTCACATATCCATTGCAACCTACTCTATTTTATTCAAGTTTTCTGTATTCTTTTTTTTAATGACAACCTTGAAAAAGACCAAGGTTTTTTATTCGTGCCTAGACCACCTTACCTCATAAACCACCCTCTCTCTCTGAATGCATTCTGCACAATACCCTCAACTTAAGTGTCTTTAAATACCAATGTTAACTATCTTATCTGCTGTTCAAAACTGCCATTACAATTTCCTGAACATACCACGTTCTACCTTAAGACATCACTTATTCTGCCTCCCTGCTCTTATTTCTTACCTCTGTTCTCCTCTCCTTTGCTTAAATATATCTTATCTATACTTTAGGGCTTATCTCAAATCTCATCTATCATGAAATCCTCTCTTCTGACTATTCTAGCTAATTTGGGGTGCCCTGCTAAAGTCCTTTAGCTTACTAGCTTACTAACCATGTGACTCTGGGCAAATTACGTAATCCTTTAAGCTTCAGTTTCTTTATCTTCAAACTGCAACTCACAGGGTTGCTGTGAGGATTAAAAGATATATCTCTTTATGAAGCTCCTTGGCACAGTGCCTTATATATATTAAGAATAAATACTATTATGACATCCATTATTTAAAACAATCTATTAGTATTTATTAGGTTTGGGAAACATAAAAATATTAATAATTTTGTGTAATTGTGGGTTTTTCCAGACTCTTTTTTTTTTTTTTGAGACAGTCTTGCTCGCTCTGTCACCCTGGATAGAGTGCAGTGGTGTCATCATAGCTCACTGCAACCTCGAACTCCTGGGCTCAAGCAATCCTCTTGCCTCAGCCTCCTGAGCAGCTGGCACTAGAGGTGCTCGCCACAACACCCAGCTAATTTTTATCTTTTTAGTAGAGACAGGGTATCCCTCTTGCTCAGGCTGGTCTTGAACTCTTGATCTCAAGTGATCCTCCCACCTCTGCCTTCCACAGTGCTAGGATTATAGGCAGAAGCTACTGCACATGGTCTAAGACTCTTTTTAAACAGAGCTAAAGTTTCTCTGCTTAGATATTTTTCATCATTACTCTCCTGGATTGAGTAATGTGGTAATCCTCTGTCACCCTATATCCGTATCAATTGAACAGGACCACAGAAGATAAGTGCTTTCCCTTGTTTTCCTACAATGCTTTTTTTATACCTCTTTTCTAGTTGATAAGAATAATCAGTGAAATTTT
>NW_012140302.1:977001-978617 GCF_000956105.1 Propithecus coquereli
CTCTAGCCCGGGCAACAGAGTGAGACTCTGTCTCAAAAAAAAAAAGAAAAGAATAAGATATAGTATACGAAGCTACACCAAAGAAAACTTTCCTTATTATAATTAAATTTCTGACTCTAATTCCAGAAAAAAATCTTGACATTTTCATTATGTGTTATAACTTTGCCTCCTTTATAAGTGGCATATTTTTACTGTCCATTATATTTTCCCCAGAGAACTAAAGGATCTACAGCCTCCAGCTTGACAAACTCTGTATTATCAGGATCAGAGATTAAAATAATTACTAAGTCCCAAGTCCCCCCAGGCAATTCTGCTACTACCCTTCAGCACAAGGCATTAAAGGTATATATAGGCTGGGTGAGGTGGCTCACGCCTGTAATCCTAGCACTCTGGGAGGCCAAGGTGGGAGAATTACTTGAGCTCAGGAGTTCAAGAGTAGCCTAAGCAAGAGTGAGACCCCCTCTCTACCAAAAAGAAAGGAAAAAAACTCTAGCCGGACATTGTGGTGCATGCCTGCAGTCCCAGCTACCTGGGAGGCTGAGGCAGGAGGATCACTTGGAGCCCAGGAGTTGGAGGTTGCCCAGGAGTTGGAGGTTGCAGTGAGCTACAATGATGCCACAGGGCAGCAGACTGAGACTCTGTCTCAACAAAAACAAACAAGGCAACTGAACACTCCTCCTCACCACCCCCCATCCCTTCATTAAAAAAAAAAAAAAGGTACATATAACTGTTCAACAGCAAAAGCAAACTTTACATCCTACATCTTATTTTAAAACATGAAACCCATGGAAAATTCATCATTGTGACTAGAAATAAGCTAAATAAGCTAAATAAGCTCTCTTGGAGCTTTTTGTGGACAAATCTGTACTGTTTCTATAAGTAATAACACAGATTAGTTTCCCCAAGAAGTTAACTTGTTGCAGATTTGTGTCCACAGTTTCCTTTGGGTTAATGGCCAACATTCAAAGTCTTTTATTGAAAGAGCTCTTCTGAATAATGTTACAAAATAATAGTTCAAAATTACATGTTACAAACGGAGAGAAGAGATACACTGTTTTAAATATAGCCATTATGGAAAGCACTAGGAAATGCCCAGGAAAAAGATGGAGACAGTGTTGAAAAGCCTCTAGGTGTAGAATTCTTTGCTCTGGGAGATACAACTGAATACTACTTTCATAATATTCAACTTTAAAAAAGACCTATTCTTACATAAATTCTAAGATCTGGAATTCCTAGATCTGGAATCTAAAGCTATCATAATCTATTATAATATTACCAAAAAAGCAAGTTTTTTATTGCCATAATTTTATTGTAGTCTAAGAAAATATATTTAGTCTTCAAGTACATTTTATTTATTAAAGCACTTCATACAGATTATATCATAAATTCTTCTCCAGTAGATCAAGTAAATAAAGATGAACTTATTTAAAAATCATTTATCATTCCCCTACATGTCAATAACCAAGTATAAAGTTTTAAAAATATATAAAATCACAATACCAATCAAAATTTAAAGCATCCAAGAACTAATATAACAAATGAATGCACAAGATCTTTATAAAGTAAAGCTTTAGTAAAGATTTAACGATTGAATATTTATAATAAAAAAAGGAATA
>NW_012140302.1:979752-983076 GCF_000956105.1 Propithecus coquereli
GGGGATGGAGCGAGACTCAGTTTCAAGAAAAAAACAAAACAAAACATTAAAAGGGATATAAATGAAGACCTAAAAAATTGATGAGACATATTTATGGATCGGATAATTTAACATTAAGATAACTATCCTCTCTAAACATGTAAATTCAATAAGGATTTTTTTGAAGAGTCGACTAATGTATTCTAAAATGAGTAATGAACAATAAAGGTGCATAAATAGCTAAGATAGTTTTGAAAAACAAAAGCAGAGGGGATTCCTTATCAAATATTAAGACATACTCCAAACAGCAGTAATAAAAACAATGTTCAGGCTCACTTTCCTGAACGAAAAAAAATGCGTTCCTGGAGCTAGAGAAGACAGACTAATGGAATATTACAGAATAAAGCTCACTTATATATGAGAAGTTGAGAAAAGAATAGCCTATTTAGTGGTAAGTGCTGGGAAAACTGGCTCACTATAAAGAGAATTAAGATGGCTCCCTATCTTAAATCAAATAAAAAGGTGAACTGTGCATCACTGAATGATGTAAAAATCAACTATAAGGCAAATAGAAGAAAATATAGGAAAACGTCTTTGTGAACTTCTGGTAGAAATAGATTTCTTAAACAAGATTCAAAATGCAGAAACCATGAAGTGAAAAATCGATGGACTAAAAGTAAGAATTTTTGTTTAACAAAATGTAACATAAACAAAGTTAACAGACAGATAACAGACTTGGGAGAAGATATATACAATGTCAAAAATAGACAAGGGAGAACCAGACATGGTAGCACATCCCTGTACTCTCAACTACTCAGGAGGACAAGGCAGGAGAATTGCTTGAGCCCAGGAGTTTTAGACTACAGTGTGCTATAATTGCACCTGTGAATAGCCACTGCACTCTAGCTTAAGCAACATAGCAAGACCCCATTTCAAAAAAAAAAAAAATACGAGGGATTAATAACTAGGATATACAAAGGAATTCCTACAAATCAAAAAATAAATAGATTTTTCAATGGAAAAAATGGGCAAAGATTTTAATAAGCAAATCACAGAAGCAGAAACTCAGCTGGCCAGTAAGTACATGAAGAGATCCTCGATCTCAATAATCAGAGAAATGTAAACTAAAGCAAAACAAAAAATACCACTTCATAGTCATCACATTGGCAAATATTACATGATACCAATAATTATTAAGAACATGGGGAAAACAGGAACTCTTACATATTGCCAGAGAGAATACAAACTGTTTCAGCAATATGGCAGTGCTTAGTGAAACTAAGTATTAATATATATGTATACCCTATGACCTAGTAGTCCACTTTTGAAAACATTTCCCAGAGAAACCCTTGCCTAGGTCCGAAAGAGAATAAATAAGGACATTTATAATACAAACAGCAGTGTGTTAAAAACAACCAATGAACTCATCACTAGGGAGAATGATCTGTAAACGTGGTCAAGTTATACCTTGGATTTTGCTGCAGATAAAAGCCATTATTTATTATAAATACAGCCACATGGATAGATCTCTAAAATGACCGTGGAAGGAAAATGAAGAAAAAGAATGAGATCTATAATGGCACAAAGTCATCTTGTAATTAAAAAGCACAAATTAAAAGCACATACACAAAGCAATACTGTATAACTTATAAAAGCTCACCCTTCTTACAGATGAAGAAACCAAAAACCTAAGTTACAATAATATAAATTAACTTACAAATGATGGAAGTCCCCAGTCAGCCTTCTATCTTCTATTTATAACACTAAGCTGCCCTAGCTATATAAAGAGAAATTTACTTTCACATAGATTTCATAGCTTCTCAATATTCATATAACTGGAAAGATAAGAGAATTTGTATATCCTTCCATGTGAGTCCTTGTGATTCATTCAGGCTGTAGTTTAAGTTTCCTTTCAAGCATTCCAAGGACCAGCATGACCAAGCAAAGCAGGTTCCAAAGGCAGGAAACAGAAGAAATATGATGCTATGGGAGTACCTTTCTGAACAGTCTCTTCTGCTGTTGTAGGGTCTTTGGGCAACCCTTCAATGTAAGTGCTTGGCAACAAGTCTGCTGAGACAGGCTGACCTTGTAGCTTTTGTAGTCTCTCTTGCACGGCACTGGTCAGATCTACATAAGCTTCATCAATGCTGGCACGTTCAATCACAGCAAAATGAGACATTACCTCCATCACTTCAACACTGGCTTCCCGGTACCTAAGTATAAGCATCATACATGTAGGCAATAAACAGAAGTAATCTTGAAATCATCTATCTCATCCCCACCCTTCCATAATGAACAGTAATATACACAATCAAGAGACAAGTGGCTTAAGAGATTAGATAATAGGAATAACCGAAGGGGGCCACTGGCAGGCAGATGGTCAATAACAGAAGCATGCACAAGGAAGAACCACTGAGGCAAACATTTTTAGCACTAGCACTACTACAGTAGAAAGCATCCAGACCATGAACATGTCTATGTGACAAGAATTCCTCTAAAGAAGAAAGAAATGCCTCTACTCTAAGTAGAAAACATTTTATTATGATTTTCCCCCCACATATCCACCACACAATCTTCTTCTAATTCAATCTTTAAATAAGAGGTAACTTATTTAAATAAGAGGAATGCTGCATTCATCAGTAAACCAGTGTATCTGGTCTTCCTCAGGCTAGTATTTCTCACTATAAACTAACAAATTGACATATGGGTTTTATACTTCAGTCAATGATGAATTTGGTTAATGTGTGAACTGATCATCGCCACATATATGCATACCCCAACCAATCATTTATGGATATACTAATGTTCCAATTACCAAGTTGACAATAAACACCTAGAATGTGGTGATCAAAGGAAACTTTTTCAGATATTATTTATACAAAACAAATTTGAAACACCAGTTCCTAGTCCCATGAATTATATTACTTTCAACTCCTCTATGTCCCCTTAAACAACTTTTTTTCTTACTTGGTGAGGTTAGCTTTCCCACGGGACTCACGAACTTGTGCCAGTAGAAGATCTGGACATAACTTCTTAGCATCATCTGCCCACATGTTTCTAGTGACTCCAAATGCACGAGCTTCATAACTCACTGCAATTATTCTAAGGTTAGAAAAAAAGAGGGAATAGAAAAAATATTACATGACCACAAGCATTAACTATTAAAATTTATCACAGGTAAGCTATAAACATATAATGTTAGAAACTTTTTGACAGATGCCACCATTCAATCCCAAACACAGCAGTTTAAAAATCTCAAAAACACCAGGCCGAGCGCGGTGGCTCATGCCTGTAATCCTAGCACTCTGGGAGGCTGAGGTGGGTGGATCACTCAAGGTCAGGAGT
>NW_012140302.1:985389-988331 GCF_000956105.1 Propithecus coquereli
AGAGATTCTGTTTTATTAGGCCTGCAGGGCCCCAACATTATAACAAAGGCCGTGGGAGTTATGAGCCAGAAATCATGGATGAAAACCAATACATGTATGAAAACCAATATACATATAGAATAATATTATACATACTCAACCTGTACTGGTAGCATAATAAACTGGTACAATTTTATGAAGGTAATAAGTATTAAAAGCTTTAGAATATTCATTCTCAAAAGACCTGAACACTTCATAAAACAAGATATACAAATGGCCAATAGGCACATGAAAATGGGCTCGACATCATTAGTTGTGGGGAAATGCATATTAAAAATCACAATGTACAGGCCGGGCATGGTGGCTCACGCCTGCAATCCTAGCAGTCTGGGAGGCCGAGGCAGGAGGATTGCTCGAGGTCAGGAGTTCAAGATCAGCCTGAGCAAGAGCAAGACCCCGTCTCTACTAAAAATAGAAAGATATTATCTGGACAACTAAAAATATACATAGAAAAAATTAGCCGGGCATGGTGGCGTATGCCTGTAGTCCCAGTTACTCGGGAGGCTGAGGCAGAAGTATCGCTTGAGCCCAGGAGTTTGAGGTTGCTGTGAGCTAGGCTGACGCCACGGCACTCTAGCCGAAGCAACAGAGTGAGACTCTGTCTCAAAAAAAAAAAAAAATCACAATGTACATCATTGGGGGAGAGAGCTCATAGTTAATCTAGTTGATAAACATATCTCAAGTATAAAATTCAGGGAAAAGAGAAGCAGAAAATGATACATAACAAACATTGTAGCATTCATGAAAAGATTTTTAACTTTTTATATTGAAATACTTTCAGACTTATCTCCTATTCCAGTTTCCCCTAATGCTAATATTTTACATTGTGCAATTATCAAAATTAAGAAGAGAACATTTGTATAATATTATTAACTCAACTATATACTTTAATTGGATTTCACCAGTTTTTCCACTACTGTCCTTTTGCTGTTCCAGGATTCAATATATGATCCTACAGTGCATTTATTCATGATGTCTCCTTAGTCTCCTCCAATCTGTGACACTTCTGAGTCTTTCCTTGTTTTTCATGACCTTGACACTTTTGAAGAGTACTGGTCATTAATTCTGAGAATGTCTCTAAATTTGGGTTTGTCTAATGTTTTCCCATGATTAGAGTGAAGTTATGCATTTTTGCCAAGAATATCATGGAAGTGATGTGCTCTTTTCAGTGTACCATATGGGGGAGGAGTATATGATATCAGTATCTCTTATTAGGCCAGGCGCGGTGGCTCACGCCTGTAATCCTAGCACTCTGGGAGGCCGAGGCAGGCGGATTGTTTGAGCTCAGGAGTTCGAGACCAGCCTGAGCAAGAGCGAGACCCCGTCTCTACTAAAAAATAGAAAGAAATGATCTGGACAACTACATGGTAGCACATCCCTGTAGTCCCAGCTACTCAGGAGGCTGAGGCAGTAGGATCGCTTGAGCCCAGGAGTTTGAGGTTGCTGTGAGCTAGGCTGACACCACAGCACTCTAGCCCAGGCAACAGAGTGAGACTCTGTCTCAAAAAAAAAAAATTCTCTAAAACAGGATCTACCACAGTGTTATTGTATTCTCATAGATTAAAATAGTAGTTGATAATTATAACAGTAACAGTGATACATACCCACCACCCTTCCATGATTTGTACTGTACAACTGCACAGGGCTTATTCCTCAAATGGGGATTTTGCCGCTGCTCCACTTGAACAAAAAAACAGTCCATGTCCACAAGAGCAACTACCCGATCCTGTCCAGTAGCCATTTTTCTGTAAGACAACGTTTTATGGACAGTTAGAAAGATCCAAAATGCTAGGGAAAACTACATTTCCATTCTTTCACTGATGAGTTACCAGCGCGCAGGAGCATGGAAACTAACAAGAATCAAATAAGCATTTTCATATACAGGTTGAGAATTCCTTATCTGAAATGTTTGGGATCAGAAGTGTTTGAGATTTTGGATTCTTTTGAATTTTGGAATATTTGCATAATTACTGATTGAGCATCCTTAATCCAAAAATCCAAAATCCAAAGTGCTCCAAAGAACATTTCCTTAGAGCATCATGTTGGTGCACAAAATGTTTCAGATTTTGGAGCATTTTAAATTTCAAATATTCAGATTAGAGATACTCTGAGTGGAAAAAACACAAAGTGTTGTTTTTTATTCTCTGATTTAGCAACAATCAACACAGAAGACTTCTGTGACCAAACATGTGGGGATTTCTCCCCACCAACAAGCAAACAATCAATTCTGCAGTGGACTCCAGGTAGGTATTCTCTAGTTCCATTCTGACTTGATCTACCTGGAGATAGCATCAGATCCCACCGGTTAAGGGCTCAGTCCCACAAGACTGCCTCTCACTCCTGGTGCCAAATGAAAGCCCCTGGTTGTTTTACCTGTGCTTCTGACCAACTGTCTATCAATTGGGGATCTCACAACACCCTTCTTAGATTTGATTAATTTGCCAGAGAGGCTCAAAGAACTCAGGGAATCACTTACATTAACCAGTTTATTATGAACAATATTACAAAGGATATAGATGAAGAGATGCACAGGGCAAGGCATGTCAAGGCATGTGAGAAGGGGTGCAGAGCTTCTATGCCCTTCCCTGGCAAGCCGCCCTCCAGGAATATCCATGTGCTCAGCTATCCAGAAGCTCTCAGAACCCTTATCCTCTTGGGCCTTTTATGGAACCTTCATTGGAAAGGCATGATTGACAACCACGTAGAAATGTGATTGGACAAAAACTGTATGATCTAATACTAATAGACTGAGTGGGGAAACCCAGCAAGGTCTGTCTGTTCAGATTCTTTTTGGCCTCCCTGTGCAGCATTCCTTCCTCCAGGGTATGAGGCAGGACCCCTTCTTATGACCCATGATCAGAAAGGCAGAAGAAGATTAGGGTCCTGCCCGGGGCAGTTGAAAG
>NW_012140302.1:989596-1008973 GCF_000956105.1 Propithecus coquereli
CTGTGAGCTAGGCTGACACCACGGCACTCTAGCCCGGGCAAAAACAGTGAGACTCTGTCTCAAAAAAATATATCTCTTATTACTACTGATGTTAACCATGATCAGTTAGTTAAGATGGTGTTTTGCCAGGTTTCTGCCTGTAAAGTTACTTTTTTTTCTTTTGTAACTAATAAATATCAAGTTTACTTTGAGACTATGCAGATATTTTGTTTTTCTTCAACCTTTCAACCACTAAGCACCCATCAGTAGATCTTGCCTATAATTACTTTGTAGTGTTCTTTTTTCTTTTTTTAGAGATAAGGTCTCACCCTGTTGCCCAGGCTGGAGTGCAGTGATGCCATCATAGCTCACTGCAGCCTCTAACTCTGGACTCAAGTGATCCTCCTGCCTCAGCATCCCGAGTATCTGGGACTACAGGTGCGTGTCACCATGCTCAACTAATTTTTCTATTTTTTTTTTTTTTTTTAGAAATGGGGTCTCACTATGTTGCCCAGGCTAGTCTTGAACTCCTGGCCTCAAGGAATCCTCTGGCCTCAGCCTCCCAGAGTGCTGGGATTATAAGCTTGAGCCACTGCACCCAGCCCTTTGTAGTGTTCTAAGAGTGATTTCTACCCATTCACGTAAATTTTAAACATAAAAGAAACCCTATTGTCTCGCTTAGGTAGCACATATACTAAAATTGGATCGCTACAGAGAAGATTAGCATGGCCCCTGCACAAGGATTAAGAAAAAAAAGGAAAAAAACACCATTATATGGTATCCATGGGTAGACATAGATAAAGGTATGAATGGTAAATTGGAAGATTAAACCTTATACTGACTAATGTTATTACATTCTTAGCAATCTGGAAGAAGGAATATAAAGCATTGGCTCCCAAACTTTGCTGTACCTTGGAGTCACCTGGGAACCTTTAAAAAAAAATTGATATCTAATTTAATTGGCATGGTGTGATCTGGACACCACGATTTTTAAAAGCTCTCCAGGCAATTCCAGTATGCAGCTGAGTTTGGAACAACCGACCTAAAGTAAATGAGATACTTATGGAAACACCAGTAATTCATGATTTAAATATGAAAAACACAGGTTATACAGTTGAGTGAGCACCCAACTGATATTCTAAAAAAAGTTTTTCAAATATTAACATTTCGCCTTGAAAAAAAGATAATGCAACTACAAAGCAGGGAAATTAGTGAAAAGAAAATGAAGAATTAAGAAAATCAGAATAGTCAAAGAATTCCTTATAAATTCCAATTGCCTACTGACCTAAAACAGGCAGAATGTGACATTCAAACCATAACCTGTCATAAATCCCTTTACCTTGAAGTGGCTTTTCTGTGTCTTGGAAAGATAATGCCAGCAAATACTGGGTATGTACCAAACTAGATCCAAATACCAGAAGTGGAGTAGGAATAGGAAGCAGTGATTTAAGTCCAGCAAACATTTTGCTGAGTACACAATCACATAAACAGATATGTAGACTTTAACAGATAATAAAACTGTTGAGGTTTTCAGGTTATGTATTTACCAGAGAAAGCAAGAGCTTTCTTGCTTTGGAAAAGCAGATGGAAAGTGAAGCGCATTGTCTGCCAGAACTCTTTGGGATAAGGGTTACACAACTTGTATATACCATTTATATATAGCACTTGGCCAATTATCAAAACTGCATAAACCTTCACTAGTTGCAATTATTCATCTTTAAATATATCGATTTATCTCAATCTGCACAAAACAAGTTTGGTGCCGATCAGGTAACAACACATCCAGGAAAATAAGTGCAAGTGAAGAGTGAAGTTTAAGAGCTACGGGGGAAGATACTTTTTCTACGAGAAAGGACAATACCAGGACCTTATCTCTCTGTTAGCATGATTTCTATTTCACATCATTTCTGCCCAATGTGTCAGCAGTCACCGTTATACCATAAAACCAATAGCCAAGGCAACATGGAAAGTCCGAAAACAATGATACCGAACGGTTCTAAATGTTCTTACCAAGGCATCAAACACCCAGCAAAACTGCCCACAGCGGATGCCGTAGAAGCTGGGCTCGGTGTCCAATGGAAGGATACGAAGAAGTCTTCAATATCTTATCGCCTTTCTGGGAGCGCGCTAGCGAGTTTCGAGAAAGATTTATTCCCCGTGACGATGGAAGACCGGAAAAGGAGTCGTAGAGGATCCTGCCCGAACAACCGTCCCCTTAGCACAGCGGGATTCGGCAGGAGAAGCGCGCTCAGCATCCACCTCGCCGGACTGAGGTCAGACACCGCGCGCGGCGAAGAACCGTTTACGCGCCTGCGCGCTGCGGCCCTTCCGTCTCCTGCTCCGCCTACCCAGGAGCAACCGTCACAAGGGAGCCACGACTTCCGCGAGCGCGTGCGCAGTGGCAGGTCGGGCGCGTGCGCAGCGGCTGCTCCTTCCCGGCTCCAGCTTCTGCTGCTCACGCTCCTCCTCCCGCTCCCCACCCCCCAGCCCGCAGCGGCCCGGTACCAACGTGGTCCCGCCAAAGGAGCCGTCGTGCCTCGTGCTCCCGGGACGGCGGCGGTGTGCGCTCGCGGCGCTTTGCGCTAGGCATGGCGATGGATCAAGTGAACGCGCTGTGCGAGCAGCTGGTGAAAGCGGTGACGGTCATGATGGACCCCAGCTCCACCCAGCGCTACCGCCTGGAAGCCCTCAAGGTAGCTGGGGTCCTGGCACCCTGGGCCCGCCCGGAGACCCCAGCCGCCGCGGCGCCGCCTCTAATTAGGGTGATCGTTCCCCGCCCACGTGGCTCCTTTTCCAAACCCCGAGGATCTTCCCCTCGCGGCCCTCTGCGCCTCTTCCCACCCCCCGCCTTCTCTGCTCACCGCTCCTGCCCTTCGTCTGGGACACTCCGGTCCCTAGCCTCTTAACATCTCACCTCCACGTCCCACTGCCGCTTCCTCCCCCTTTCCTCACTTCTTTTCACTCTTGTTGGCAGCACGACCCCCTCCACAGCAGGCTGTACCCGTTTCCATCCCCTAAGCCCCCCATTCCCTTGCCTTCCCGAGGCGCACGTGCAGATACCGGCCCCAACACCAGCTTCGTTCTTTATAGTCTCCCCTGCACGAAATGTTTCCCTGCTGACCCACTCTCCTGACCAGTCCTAACCCAGCTCCAGCCCCTCGAGTGTTCTTTTACTTACATCCTTCTCGCTAAACCTCATCTATGTTTTGGGCATTTCTGGGCTAATTCTCACACACCCGCTCCTCCCATGTTTTTTAGTGTGCGATATTCTTAGGCTATTTTGCGCAAAGATGAACTTCTACCACTTACTTTGCATTTTAACAGGTGCACTTTGGTTTCCTAAAAGTAGTTTTCTTAAGTCCCGGATATTGTGCTCCTGGGACCCACTCATACGTTGCAAATTGGGGATGTTAGTGCAATACGAGCTTATTTGCCCTGCAAACAATATACGTGGACTGTGAGAAATAACTGTTCAGGAGAAAATACTTGTGCTGTACATTTTTTTAAGTGATGTGACTTCATAAAGGAGAGTGAGCGCCACTTGGAGGAAACTTTACAGTATGTAGATGTTTGCCACAGAGTTAGGAATCAGAAGCAATTGGGTTCTGTTAGTTTGCTTTTTGTTATGAAATGTTTAAAATAGACACAAAAGTAGAATACTATAATGATTCTGCATATACCTGTCACATGAATTCAGCAGGTATAAAGATTTTGCCACATTTGCTTTATCCTCCCACACTCTCCCCTAAGGGTTTTTAAAACAAATCCTAGAAATTGTCATTTCACCCCTGTGTATATCAAGGTGTGTCTCTAACAATTATTTACTCCTTTAGGTCTAATTTTTTTCAACATTAGTAAGACTACTACTATTGGCTATATCGTGGGAAATGTAGAACCATCAAACTGGAAAGAATGTTTATCAGTTCTTTATTCATATAATATTGAGCTAGATTTTGTAACTTAAAAATATAGCTTAAGTTAGAGTTTCTTAAGGTGAAATTTTTTAGTGCTCACCCTCTCTTAGCTCCCAAAGGAAACACTACCTTTTCTTCTTTCAGTTTTGTGAAGAGTTTAAAGAAAAGTGCCCTATCTGTGTCCCTTGTGGCTTGAGGTTGGCTGAAAAAACACAAATTGCCATCGTCAGACATTTTGGCCTTCAGATCCTGGAACACGTTGTCAAGTAAGGAACTCTTGGACATTATCACTGAAGTCTGTGAGAGAGCAAATCTTTATTTCTTAAATAACCTACGGAGACGCTTTTTAGTGAATAGAGAATAGCAGCCCCCAAGGAGGAAGTATTGAGTCCTAGGATGTTATTAGAACCTCACAGGAACTCTCATTCAGGACTTAACTTTTCTCTTTTTCAGTTTCTTCATCCATGAAAATTGCATAGTACATATTAAGCATTCAACAAATATTAGCTGCTGGTCATTCAGCCAGCACTTAACTGAGCTCCTGCTGTATTCCAGCAGCCCTCAAAGCCTTGTTAAAGTAATACAGTGTATAGCTAAATAAACCTCTGCTTAAGTACTGCACCTTTGTTTTTAAGTTTGCATGTGTACCTTCTCTGAATGGCACATCCAGAGAAGGATTACGTGAAAATAACTGAAAACTCCTTCTAACTTGAGTCTCCTATTCTCAACACCTATCAGAAGAATCAGCCTTTAAGACTTAGCCACAGTTTTTCTGGAATTGTGCTATTACTTTGTAAGCCAGCACAGAAAGAAAGTTACTAATATTAAGATTATATTTTCCGAAAAGCAACTACATTGTTGTAGTTGTCCTAGATGTATATTTGCTTTCAGCCTAATGATAAAATCATGGGGAAAAACTTGATTTGTGGATTCTAATTAATGAACCACTGTATATATAAAACCCTTTCCCAAGAATTTTTCTGTTGGTATTTTGGTTAAATGTGCACTGTTTTTATCCATTCTTTGAAGGCTACAAAATTAAAAGAATAATTTCTTAATGAAATCTCCAGTATAATCTAACTCAGGAATCAAAGCTACGCTCTTGTGAAGAGAATATTTCTAATTTGAGTCTGTTGATTTTATGCATTTTGGTGGCCAGGTTTCGATGGAACAGCATGTCTCGATTGGAGAAGGTCTATCTGAAGAACAGTGTCATGGAGCTGATTGCAAATGTAAGGAATGGGTGGTGGGAAGATTTGTGTTTAGTCTTTAAGAAAATTAAAATTTAAAGTTTAAGACTTTAGACAAAAATGTGACTTCTTCAATGTAGAGTTTGTGTAAAAATTCACTGGTTCTAAATAGGTCAGCACAAGAAACCATAATTCATCACATCTCTTGCTAGATTTAAGTAATCACGTTTTTGTGTTGGCTTCTGTTTTTAAAATTATAAAGACAGAGCAGCAGAGATTGAACATTTTCAGCAAATGAGTAAGATTTTTTAGATCTGAATCAGGGTGAAACACTGTCCACTTTGTTTTCTTTTATTCCAGACAACTACTATGTGGTACTAATAATGAAAAACATGCAGAATGAATATGACTAGAATATGACTTTAAACATGTTTAAAATCCATAGCCTTTTCTTTTTTTCTTTAATAAAGGGTATGAAAGGTACAATCTGTATCTTCTAGTACGTCTATGTCTTTTATTACTAGGACTATTGGTAAAGTATTCAGTCGTTCCTTCAAACTCCCATTTTACCAGCCTTTCACTATACTCTTTATTTCTGTAGTCTTCCACCCTGACCCTCTCAAAAACTGAAGCAGTCAATATGAGAGGCTTGGTGCAGTGGCTTATCCCTGTAATCCTAACACTTTGGGAGGCTGAGGCAGGAGGATCACTTGAGGCTAGGAGTTGGAGACCAGCTTGGGAGACATATCAAGACCCCATTGCTACCAAAAATGTTTAAAAAATCAATATGAGAATTTTTTTAGTTTATAAAGAACAATGATGTCTTCCTAGCTCTGTGTGAGCCATTTTATTAATTAGCTGATGCAATCCTCGCTTAAGCTTTAAGTGGGAAGAATGATTAGTGAGAATGCAGGACAAGTGACTCAGACATGAAGAACAGGTTTATTTGTTTTGTTTAGTTTAAAAGCAAGTCTATTGATGAGTTTTGTACACTTTTAAAGCCCAGTTTTCTTTTCCTGAAAGTCTATCAGACCTCTTAATATCTCTTGTTCTTTTTCAGGGAACATTGAACATTTTGGAAGAGGAGAACCATATTAAAGATGTTCTATCTCGAATTGTAGTAGAAATGATCAAGCGAGAGTGGCCACAGCATTGGCCTGACATGTTAATAGAATTGGACACTCTTTCCAAACAAGAGGTATGAAATACAGCTTTATCAATTCAGTATACTTGTTCTTGGAACAAACTTCAGGGTTTGTTTTTTTGTTGGTATTTGAGTTTTAAAATAGCCTTTGGGCATACATGTCATGAAAAAGATGTTTTAGTGTAATTTAACTAGCGTATTTCTATTGACATAGGAAACACAGACAGAATTAGTGATGTTCATCCTTTTGCGACTGGCAGAGGACGTAGTGACGTTTCAGACACTTCCCCCTCAAAGAAGAAGGGATATCCAGCAAACGTTAACCCAGAACATGGAAAGGATCTTCAGTTTTCTACTTAACACACTTCAAGAAAATGTAAACAAGTACCAGCAAGTGGTAAGGGATACCCCACCCCACAGAAGTCCTCTTTACTAGTATGAGCATTTTTGTTTTTGTTTTTAGTTAAAATAAACTTTTAGTAAGGAACTAAGGTGTCTGGTTCAGCAAAGGAAAATGACATTTTATAAGCAAAAAAAAGGGAAATGACAGGAAAAACTAGAACTAATTTTCTAAGAAATTCCATTCAATAAGTTTCCATGTCTACTAGAAAAAATAGTTCTTTTATTATAAGAAAATTCTTAAAACAGTGTAAAAGTGAAGGTTAATACTAAATATTTGAAAATTTGGATTTCTGTCAGGATAATATCTTGTTAAATTGTGGCGTTTTATTTAGTCCTGGTCCCTTTTGCAGTGGACTAGCTGCCAAGTTTATTAATCTTCACTGTATATTCCCTAGTATATTATTTTTTTCCTGAGGAGGTTTTTCTTCTGCGGAAGAGGATGAGGCAGACACTGTCTTTGCAACCATTATCATTTTTAGCAGATGTCCTTTAGAAGACAGTTTGAAAGTTAATCTATAGGGAGGGGGAGGAAACAAAAAAAGAAAAGAAAGTTAATCTAATACAGCAGTTCCAAAGGAGGGGGTGTGATTTTGCCCCCTGGGGGCATTTGCAGATATCTGGACACATTTTGGTTGTCATAACTGAGGGGTTGCTACTGGCATCTAGAAGATAGAGGCCAGGGATGCTGCTAAACGTCCCATAATGCACAGGACAACCCCCAACAACAAAGAATTATCCAACCCAAAATGTCAATAGTACTGAGGTTGAAAAATTCTGATCTAGAATTCTCATAACTACTTATTTCACAAAATAGGATTAATTAAAATTGTTTTGTGCCCGTGGCTGCTATATTGGGCATTTTTAGAGAAGCGTTAGATATTAATGTAAATGATGAGGAAAACGTACTATGAACTATTAGAGAGGGAAGGAACTCACAGAGAGTACCTAATATATGCTGTATACAGTCATCCCTTGGTATCTTTAGGGGATTGGCTCCGGTCCCCCACCACAATACCAAAATGTCTGGATGCTCAAGTCTCTTATATAAAATGGCTTAGTATTTGCATATAACCTACTCATGTTTCTATATGCTTTAAGCCATCTCTAGATTACTTATAATACCTCATATAGTATAAATGCTATGTAAATTATTATGCCATATTATTTTAATTTGTGTTTTTATTGTTGTATTGTTATTTTCCAAATATTTTTTATCTGAGGTTGGTTGAATCTGCAGATAGGGAGGGCTGACTGTACTCGTTTCACTTTATATGTTATTTAATCCTCAAAACAACCCTAAAGTCAGAAGATGTTGTCTCCAAAGGTTTAGAGAGTAATGTTGAAGATCCTTTCTCTGATAAATGATGTTAGTGGAATTTATAACCCATTCTTTGTACTATACCAGAGTCTTTCTCCAAAATACTTCCCCAAGATTCTTCAGAAGAAAACATCCAGAAAATATTTGCATTTAAAAACCTATGTCTACTGAGGGTTGGGGGGGAGTATTCTTTTTGTTTTCCCCTAGGAAATTTAACTCCTAGGAGAAGGGGGATAATTGTCATATAGAGAGAACCTGCCCATACTTTTTATAACATGAGCCAACTTCTTTGGGAAATGGGCAGAAGCTCAGATGTGTTTTATCCCTAAGTTGAGTTATTAGACTACAAGATACAGGACAATTTTTCCTGAATCTGCTGTATTTTATAGTCTAAGAAATAGCAATAGAATAGTGGTGGTGGCTCTCAGTAAATAGTATTTTCTGTATTAGGGAAGAACTCTTTTGATTGGAAAGGTTAGCATTTGACAGGAAAGAAGGTATTCAACTCTACAGGATAGCCACATCTCTGATTATCATCTACATGAGATGAATTAAGAAATTACTCTTGGGAAATTACGAACACTGATATGGTATTTGTAGAATATCAAAGGAACTTTCTTGGGTAAGTTAGGACCAGTAGAGTTACACTTTAAATAGTGTTAGTTATTTGCATTTTTTTTTTCTTTTTTTTTTCTATTTTTAGTAGAAATGGGGTCTTACTCTTGCTCAGGCTGGTCTCAAATTCCAGAGCTGAAGTGATCCTCCTGCCTTGGCCTCCCAGAGTGCTAGGATTACAGGCATGAGCCACTGTGTCAGCCTTCAGTTATTTGCATTTTAAAGATAAATGGAGGCCGGGCACAGTGGCTCACGCCTATATTCCTAGGACACTAGGAGGCCCAGGCGGGAGGATCACTTGAGCTCAGAAGTTTGAGACCAGCCTGAGCAAGAGCGAGACCCCCATCTCTACTAAAAATTGAAACAATGAGCTGGGCGCAGTGGTACGTGCCTATAGTCCCCAGTATTCGGGAGGCTGAGGCAGCAGGATCACTTGAGCCCAGCAGTTTGAAGTTGCTGTGAGTTAGGCTGACGCCATGGTGCTCTAGCCTGGGCAACAGAGGGAGACTGTCTCTAAAAAAATAAAAAGATAAATGGCCATGTATTTTATAAGAAAAGCATCGTAACTCTGTAGCATTGAAAAACTGTTCCCAGCTATAATATTTAGTCAAGTCCATTGGTTTTTGAATACTTTCAAATCATGAATAGTTAGATACCCTAGATAATCTAGCCAATGGAGTGTGTGCCAGAGTAGGACTGGCTGGTGATGGCTCTGACACAAGTTAGAAACATGTACCGTGGTCTCCTTCCTTAACCTTGGTTTCAGTTCTCTCCATCTGTTAAACCAGGCTTCTACTTCTGCCCAGGACCAGAGCACATTCTCACTTCATTCCTAGTTCCTTCTCTACTTCCATGCCTTCACCTTCCCAATTGAGGTGTAGATTGAATGGTAAACAAACATGGAATGAATGGGCTCTCTTTCTCTGTCCCGTCCCCTGGCTCCTGCAGTGGTCCCAAGGGGCATGGAGGATTTGTTGGCATGGAGGGTGGAGGCTGGACTTGGCTATTACCACTTAAATCCCTTTTCTTTCTGGGGCAGCATCAGTAGATGCTGGTATGAGGGTTCTACTCATCTCCACCCCTGTTAACATCTCTACTTGACTGGTGATGAGGGACTAATAATTGTTCTTTATTAAAAAAAATTATTTGAAAGTTCAGAAAAGGAATTATAAAAGAAATCCTTTATGATATGAATCGTGACAGATTTCCAGGTATTTTAGAAGTTATTATTCTTGCTTATATTCCTTCTTTAATCATCTTCAGGAGTTATTCTTAATTTTATTTTCAGAAGTTCCTTAGGAAAATACTTATTTTATATGATTATAAATTATAAATGTTATGTAACATTTTATGGAATTTGAAATGGAAGGATAAAATCAACCATATTTGTACATATACTGAACAGCCATTATTTTGATGCATTTGGCATCTAATATTTTTGTATACATGATTTTCCTATAGTTATGCCCATACATCCATGGTCATAAATTACATTCATTTAATTATGTTTCTGGCTTTAACCTGTTCTTAGGATAATATCAGTTATGTGTACTTAGTATACTAGTTGTATTCTTTTCCGAGATTAAAAATCGCATCTGTATTTAAGACTCATTATTCAAGGGCCTTGATTACAGGGGTGGAAAGTCACTATGTAGCCTTTTACTCATTAACAACATTGAATCCTTGTACCTTTTTTTCAGAAGACAGATACTTCTCAGGAGTCCAAGGTAAGAGCTCTTTGTGGGGTTGGAAGGAGACTTTTTTGAGGCTTTCAGGTGAGGGGATGTATATACACCTAGTGCAAGGTGACCTCAGCTTTACTTCTGTTTTGTTTTTGATCACTGAGCTGTGGTGGGAGGTAAGATTATAACATTTAGGATTTCTTGAAAAAGATGAGATGGCCATACATGCCATTGTGGTCTTATTGATGGATGTTGAGAATGCCATTGTTTGAATTAGAAATGCAAGGATAAAAATCAACCGTATTTGTACATTTACTGAATAGCCATTATTTTAATGCATTTGGCATCTAATATTTTTGTATACATGGTTTTCCTATAATTATGCCCATACATCTGTGGTCATAAATTATATTCATTTAATTATGTTTCTGCCTGTATCAGATGAAAACCTATTGAGTTCACTATCAGTGACTGTTACATGAGTACTTTTTTTTTTTTTTTTTGAGACAGGGTCTCGCTGTGTTGCCCAGGCTGGAGTGCAGTGGTGTGATCATAGCTCACTGCAGCCTCAAACTCCTGGGCTCAAGTGATCCTCTGCCTCAGCCTCCTGAGTAGCTGGGACTTTAGGCATGGGCCACCATGCCTGGCTAACTTTTTTATTTTTTATAGAGACAAGGTCTCACTATGAGTACATTTTTTAAAAAATGATTTTCTTTTTAGAATTAGAAAACAGAAATTCAGTTATAACCACTACTTCCTTTTCCGTCAGTGAGGACTTCATGGTCAAAAGTTATTTCTACTCATGCAGGCTCAAGCAAACTGTCGAGTAGCAGTTGCAGCATTGAATACTCTAGCAGGCTACATTGACTGGGTGTCTATGAGTCACATTACTGCTGAAAACTGTAAACTCCTGGAGATACTGTGCTTGCTTCTGAATGAACAGGAACTTCAGTTAGGAGCAGCTGAGTGTCTTCTCATTGCAGTCAGCAGAAAAGTAAGTTACCACTTCAAACTGACTTTTATCCTTAGAGTCTCTGAGGTAGGCTGTGTGTGTTTAATTGCATGTTGTCATAGAAAGACATTTAAAAGTTGGGAGTTTTTTTTCCTTGAGGCCAACTTACTGCCTACTTCCAACCCCTTTGGATAGAAGTTTGCCAGTATTCTAGGGATCCATTGGCAGAGATTTGTTAGGCTGCTTGCTTCTTGAAACAACTGTGATTCTTGGCACTTTATACTTAAGAAATAAAAGTAATGTTAAAGTTTAAAGCTCACTTAGTGTATATCTAGGAATCAGATGGTAGCTATACTGGCTTTATATCTGTTTTGGCTAATAATTGGGACTGTAACTTTTTCTCTATAGGAATATTATTTATGGATATAATTTACTTTGCTGTCATATCAGTATTATTGCCCAACACATTAAAATGTAAGTCTTATCCAGATTTGGTTTTAAAGAATTGGCTTTTTTCCAGTGTTCATTAAGCCCTAGGGTATATAATAAATTATGAAGTCAGTATATTTGATTATATAGGTATAGAAGATGTCAGTACTTTGAGGCTTTTAATAATAATAGTTTGTATGACTGTGTTTCCCTAAAATTGGGTCTAGGGCAAGTTGGAAGACCGGAAGCCCTTAATGGTCTTATTTGGAGATGTTGCCATGCATTACATACTCTCTGCTGCACAGTGAGTATCTGTTGTTTTCTTTTCTTTTTTTAAGAGATGAGGGTCTCAAACTCCTGGGCATAACCGAGCCTCTCGAGTAGCTGGGACTACAGGCATATGCCACTGTTTCTGGCTTTCTTTATTTTCCAGTGTGTTTTCTAATTTCTTTGTCATTTTTAGATCTTATTTGGATATATCTAAAGCTCCCGTCTAAATGCTAACAGTCAATTGACGGTGCTTTTGGATGAGAAAATCAGGCAATCTTAAAAGGACTGTTCAACCTTTTTGAAGACCTTATGCTAGAAATAAGTTGTGGCATTGACTCAGCACCCACTTACTTTTACAATTCTCCACAGGCAACTATCTCTTTGATTTTCTCTTCTGCTTCCTATGATCCACGGGCCTCCAAGTAGCCTTGGTGTCTAGGCCTGAGACTTTTCCGATCTGCTGTACCAGAGTCTGCCCTAGGGCCTGCCTTGAGTGCAGAACTCCAGGTGTTCTTCCCTGCTGTCCTCCTCAAAGTAATCAATGCCTGAAGTGCTGAGGCTCTTGGAAGCAGCAGGAATAAACTGAGAGATGTGTGCATAAAACACATTTTTTGTACTGAAATAACAGTCGTGCACCACATAATGACATTTCAGTCAACAATGGACCACAGATACAATGGTGGTCCCATAAGATTATAATGGAGCTGAAAAATTCCTATTGCCTTGTAACATCATAGCCATCATAACGTCACAATGCCTTGCATTACTCACGCGTTTGTGGTGATGCTGGTATAAACAAGCCTACTGCATTACCAGTCATATGAAAGTACAGCACATACAATTATGTACGGTACATATACTGGATATTAAGCAACTAGATCACCGTTTTATATATTTACTATATTTTTCATCATTATTTTAGAGCATACTACTTATTTAAAAAGAAAGTTAACTGTAAAACATCCTCAGGCAGGTCCTTCAGGAGGTATTCCAGAAGGCATTATTATCATAGGAGATAACAGTTCCATGCGTGTTATTGCCCCTGAAGACCTTCCAGTGGGACAAGATGTGGAGGTGGAAGACAGTGATACTGATGATCTTGACCTTGTGTAGGCCTAGGCTAATGTGTGTGTTTGTGTTTTTAACAAAAAAGTTTAAAGAGTTTAAAAAAATTAAAAAATAGCAAAAAGTTTATAGAATAGGATAGAAAGAAAAATAATTTTGTATAGCTGTACAATGTGTTTGTGCTTTAAACTTGTGTTATTACAAAATAGGCCTTCACATTTACTTACTACTCACCCGGTGATGCAGAGCAAGCACCATTGATGGTAAATGCTCCATATAGGCATGTCCTGCAAGCATCATTGATGGTAAATGCTCCATATAGGCATACTAATTTTTATCTTTTATATTGTATTTTTACTGTAACTTCTTTCTCTTTTTTTAAATTTTTTATTTAAGGCTAGTCAAGTTAAGCAGTGGGAGTGGCGAAGGAACAAAGGAATCTGTAACTGGTTGTGATCAGTTAGTTGTAAACACCACTGCACTCAGACCAGCCTTTTTTTTTTTTTAAGGCTAGTCAAGTCAAGCAGTGGGAGTGGCAAAGGAACAAAGGAATCTGTAACTGGTTGTGATCAATTAGTTGTAAACACCACTGCACTCAGACCAGCCTTTTTTTTTTTTTCTTTTTTTTTTCCAGAGACAGGATCTTGCTATATTGCCCAGGCTGGAATGCAATGATGGAATAATAGCTCACTATAGCCTCAAACTCCTGGGTTCAAGTGATCCTCTTGCTGCAGCCTCCCAAAGCACTGGGATTACAGGCATAAGCCACTGTACCCAGCCATTTATTGTACCTTTTTTATGTTTAGAAGCACACACAAATACTTAACCATTGCATTACAATTGCCTGCAATATTCAGTACACTAACATGCTATACAGGTTTGTAGTCTAGGAGCAATAGGCTATACCATATAGCCTAGGTATGTAGTGGGCTATACCGTCGAGGTTTGTGTAAGTACACTATAATCTGTGTATGATGACAACGAAACTGCCTAATGAAGCATTTCTCAAAGTTTACCACTATTGTTAGGCAATGCGTGGTTGGAATGGCTTCTGCTTATTTTCTTCCAGTTGCTCTGGAAAATATTAAAGCATTTCCCGATATGTGTTTCTTACCAGGAAGTCAGGTAAAACTGTGTATTACAAATAGTTAAAGCTGTTGCTTTTTTCAATTCTCTTCACTTACTCTTGGTCCCATGGAGAAATGTAAAGGTGTGAGACACATATGTATTACCTAAAATTGCTTGCTATCCGTTCTAATACATATTTATTATGGCTTTCTTTCCTATGTGGACTGCAGCTCTGTTTTTAAGGAATCCTGTTAATTAAACGAATAATACGCCTTTTGGGTAGCCATTGTAGTTACTGCTCCTAGGTCCATTTCTTAGTTCCATAGAAACCATGACATTTACACTGAGGTGTCCCACTTCCATTTGTGCTATGGGTACCATACCACACCCATGGTTAGTTAAGCTATGATTGAAACCCAGGCAGTCAGGCTGCAGAGCCTGCACTGGAAACCAGAACACCATACTGCCCGTCTGCATCATGAGAGCCTAGGCTTTATTTTCCCCAAGGCCTCTGCTTTTTACATTATACTCTACTGCCTTCAGAAGGCAGCTCATATGGCTGCTGTTCATACTGTTATTAATTGCTGTTGCTGTGAATAGTCTTGTATTATTTCAGGTCAGGTTTTGCCACCAAATAATTTTTTTTTTTTTTAATTTAGCAGAGCTATTTGGATTCTTAAATAATAAGCCTAAACTAAGTGACTTAGTTTATGAGACACAAAGTCATATTTTTATTACAATCCTTTTTATTTTGTCAGTGGTATAAGGAATTCTCTCATCTTACAGGACTGCTGATGGAGGAGGCTTGGTAGAAAAACACTATGTCTTCCTGAAGAGACTCTGTCAGGTGTTGTGTGCACTGGGCAATCAGCTGTGTGCATTGCTGGTGAGCTAATGCTTGTTTTCTGGAGAGTTTCAGGGCCATTTGGGGAGAGCATTTAGAAAGTGATATTTCATAAGGGGTTGCAGATGCCATTGATTTTAGTCTGACGGGGCATCATCCTACATATCATTTCATGTGATTCCATAGATTGAATAATTTTAATATAATGTTTGAAGGATGTCAGTTTCTTTAAACAAAAATAGAATTATTAATATCAACAGCAAACGTCTACATCTATTATTTCATAAAGTCAGTATTACTATTCTTTTGAATTTTGGTACTTGCAGAACATCAATCTGCTGGGTGCATTACCCTTTTAAGTTCTTAGCCCATGAAACATGGACTTGAATAAAGAACCCCTTTTCCCAATCTAATGGATATATTGGATCATGAAAGGAAACTTTAGACTGATTGACCTAGAAAAACCTGTTTTAGGTTTATTAACTGTTAGGGAAATATTTAATACTCAGTCTTTCAAGTAGGAAGATAGATGTTTGCAATTGATGTTACATCTTTTTGTGGTGGTTTAATTGGTTAGAGAGGATAATTTCAGGCATAAGACATACACCATTGAGTGGTTATTTAACAGCTTGGGTCACAGAGATATGAGTAGGCCAGGACTGAAGAAGTAGAATGAATTTTTTTTCTTTCTCTAATTTCTGAAATGAATGTTCTTTTTCATTTTACTATTTGGCCACAGGGTGAGTTTTGATGATGACCGAGGGGGTAAAGTAGCTTTCCTATATATTAGCCAAAAGAAGTACAAAGTCCTTTCAGAACAAACTTTTTTGAGGGTTTAATTTATCTGTTTGCATTACTCCCCTGCTCCTCCCCTCATCCGCCATCAACATCATTAACGTAGTGGTCTTTTTCTCCTACAGGGTGTAGATTCTGATGTAGAAACACCAGCGAACTTTGGGAAATACCTGGAATCTTTTCTTGCTTTCACAACCCACCCAAGTCAGGTAAACTTTATGCAGGTAACTTTTCAAAACTTTAGTTAGGTGAACCAAAATTAAGCACTATGGCCTGAAGTAATATTGCAGCTCATGTGTAAAATTTGACTCTTCAGGCCCTAGGGAATCACTTATAATGTCATTTCATTAAGAGAATTATTGGCTCTTCTTCCAAGCCAAGCATTGCATTGTCTAGATCAGCAGCTTTTCCGCTCAGGTAATATTCGGATTATGGTAAGTCAGAAGTGAGGTGTGTCCTCGGTGATTTGGTACTGAAGTTATAAAACTGAAAGTTATAAAAACAAATCTAATTAATTGTGTTATTACAAAATTAATTTCATCCAGTTCAAGATTTTCCTTCTAATATCACTCTGAGATTCCACTCTCCTTTCTTGCAGAGAGGAGAGAGTGATAAAGGTCAACCCACACTCCAGGAATTACACCTGACCCATAGCCTCTATAGTGAGCAGTCATTACTAATGCGCCGTAGTAAAGACCATTTCAAAGTCGTAGAGATTTATTTCTATGAAAAAATGTAGTTGATAACTGCTAAGTTAAGTAATAATCTTGGCTCTATAGAATTCAAGTACTTAAACTGAGGTTTTCTTTTCTTTTTTTTTTCCCTTTAGTTTCTGCGCTCTTCAACTCAGATGACTTGGGGAGCCCTTTTCCGTCACGAGATCCTATCTCGTGATCCTTTGCTATTACCAATGATACCGAAATATCTTCGTGCCTCTATGACTAACTTGGTCAAGGTATATAATGGGAATCTGAACGTGTGGAGTGTAGGTGAATACACATAATAATGAGGCATTATTGACAGCCCTTTCTTAGTCACTAAGATCCCTTCCTGGGCCTATTCTTATTTCTCAGGAAGAAAGCAGTCCATAGTGGTTCTTATGGCTTTTCCATGTTTTGGAGCAGTTATATATCAAGCATTGGGCTAGGTGTTTGGACAAGAGCGGTGACCATACCATGTGATAATTGCCAGGGGTTTAAAAGCAAAATTTGCAAATACATAAGAGGGTGGAATTAGGAAGATTCCAAGAGGAGGTCATATGAGAGGATTGTTTCTGAAGGCCAAGTGAGAGTCAGGAAGGCAAATGAGAAGGGAGGGAGAGTGGAAGCAAAGATTGCTCACTACCTCGTCGGAGAGTTGCTCCTAAATTTCCTGATATCTACTAAGAGCTCTTGCAGGTGACAGATTCTTAATCTTGGTATGTAAAGTCAGAGAATGGGACCCATTCAAGGGTCCCCTTATTTGCTCAGGGAATTTACCTAGGACGTTCTTTGCCATGGTCTTCAGTACTTAAAGTTGTACATGTTTATTCTCAGCGTTCAGCATTTAATGAAGCAAGTAGTTCTCAATGCTTTCTTCCTTATTGCATGCTGAATTATCACTTTGTCTTGGGATACCTTCATACTTACAGACCCTAAACAAATTCCAGAATTTAATTCTCCCTGAGGAACTCGGAGGAAGGTATCAACTAAAAGTGTTCTATTTTCTACCACTCTCAGGAATATTGGAGCTGGGAGCAAACTGTCAACTTCTGATAGAACCAAAGTAGTCATTTATCATAAAAAATCTCACTCAAAACTGTTCATTTTTAAATCCAGAAGTGCTTGAGCTTCTGAAGCCTAAGTACTCTTTCATTAGGTCCATTTTCATTCCCTACTCCAATTACCTTTCTCTTTCCAGATGGGCTTTCCTTCTAAAACAGACAGCCCCAGCTGTGAATATTCTCGATTCGATTTTGATAGCGATGAGGACTTCAATGCTTTCTTCAACTGTAAGTGATACTGCCCTAACATTTCTTCCAGCAGTCTCAGAATGGCATCTAATGTTATGAATCATGGTGCCTGTTGCTTAGGGTTCTTATTAAAGATCAAGATCCTCAAATCTGGATGGCAGCGTGCTTAAGCTCTAGTTTCCCATTGCAGAAGGGTGCAAGGCCTACATTCTAGGCATAGTATTCTTTGTTCTACACCATAAACACACAGTGTTTGGACATTGATGTTTAGGGATGCTAACCATACTTAAGATACTTTTGAATTTTTTTCATATTTAGGATTAAATATCATCTTACCTGTGGTTCTTTCTTCCCCAAAAGATTGATCTGGGTTTTCTCTGTGGCCCAGGCTGGAGAGCAGTGGTGATCAAAGCTCCTTGCAACCTTGAACTGGGCTCAAGGAATCCTCCCTCCTCTCAGCCTCCAGAGTAGCTGAGACTGCAGGCACATACCACCATGCTCTTCTGATACTTTTTTTTTTTTTAAGAGATGGGGTGGGGTCTTACTATGTTGTTCAGGCTGGTTGCAAACTCCTGGCCTCAAGCAATCCTCCTGCCTTGGCCTCCCAAGGTGCTGGGATTACAGGGGTGAGCCACCACACCTGGCTTTCTTTCTTTTTAAGTAACAGCTTTATTGAGATAAAATTCATTTACCATACAGTTGACCCATTTGTAGTGTACAATTCAATGGTTTTTAGCATTTGTACAGAGTTGAGCAATCATCACAGCAATCAATTTTAGAATATTTTCCCTTTATCTTCTCATCCCTCTCAGCCCTGGGCAGCTGGTAATCTACTTTCTGTCTCTCTATTTTTCCTATTGTGAACATTTCATGTAAATGCAGTCACAATTCGTGGTCTGTTGTGACTACCTTCTTTCACTTCGCTTAATGTTTTTATGATTCATCCATGTTGTAGCATATATCAGTACTTCATTTATTTTTATTGCCAATAATAGTATTTCATTGTATAGATACATTTTATTTATTCATCAGTTGATGAACATTTGAGTTACTTCCCACCTTTTGGCTATTACAAATAATGCTGCTGTGAGTTTCTGCATATAAGCTTTTGTGTAGATACATGTTTTTATTTCTTTTGGGTATGTAACTTGGAGTAGAATTGCTAGGTAATATGACAATTCCATGTTTAATATTTTGAGGAACTGCCAAATTATTTTCCACAGCAGCTGTACCATTTTACATTCCCACCAACCTGATTTCCTTTTAATTCCAGTAGAAATGGGAGACTGATTTTAATTTGCCACTTATAGGACCTGTTTGGTAAGACAGCTTCCATAGATCATTTATTTTTGAAAATTTCTGGATTCATTATTGAACAAAGTCTTATTGAGTGATTATTATATTTAAAGCACAAGTCTATAAAACAGTTTCTCTGAACACTTTCTCCCTGGAATGGTAAATGAATAAACATTAATTATCTGTTTTATGCTAGTTACTAATTCATGTCCTTCCCTTGGTGTTTTTTTTTCCCTTGGCAGCCTCCCGGGCCCAACAAGGAGAGGTGATGAGGTTGGCATGTCGTTTGGATCCCAAGACTAGCTTCCAGATGGCTGGGGAATGGCTAAAGTATCAGCTATCAACTTCTGTTGATGCTGGATCCATGAATTGTAAGTTTTTTTTCATTATTAAACATTAGTGAAGTATTGTAACAGTATCAAAACTATACATAGGAAATAAGCCTGAGCCACATACCAGAACA
>NW_012140302.1:1009540-1023254 GCF_000956105.1 Propithecus coquereli
GAGACTCTGTCTCAAAAAAAAAAAAAAAAAAAAAATAGCTTTGCTCCCTTCTAGGGAGTGAGCATTTTCATTGGCTGACACAAAGCAGGTAGCACCACATTTTAAATCTGTTTAAAATAGGGTAAAACCAGGTTCTTGTCAGTTTTGCTTTCATAGCTCACTACAACTTCAAACTCCTGGGCTCAAGCAATCCTCCCACCTTGGCCTCCCCAAGTACTAGCATTATAGGTATAAGCCACCTCACCCAGCCCATTTTTCTTTTCTAACAAAATCAACCAATTGTTTATTTTATTGCTTCATTTCAGGTACCATCTTAACAAATTGCATGTTTAGACCTAACTTTTAAAAACTTTTCAACCAAGTTATTTTGTTAGCACCGTCTCCTATTAGGCATAATAGGAACACTACAGGGACTTCCCATATTGCTCAGCCACCTCAAAGCCTTTGGGAAATTCCACTTTATATAGAATCAAAATACACCCCCCCTACCCAAATGCATCAGCCAGTTAATTTTCTGTCTGTCTGTCATGCTGTGTGTGACAAGATTAATAAAGCAAGAAAGGGTGAATTAACTAGTGCAAGTCACCGCTTTAGAAAAGCTCTGTACTAATGGTCGATTTCCACATTCATGGGATTTAACATTCAGTTGTGAGTATTCCTAATCGACTCTGAATGTCTCTGGCATCTGGTAAGTTGAAAGTTTGAAGAGGCCCAAACATGTTGTAGCAAGATGAAGTTAGTAAGGAGTGCTATATGTAAGCAAGAAAAGCAATTTGTAAATCTTTTTGCTTGTGCCTTGCTGTTTGAGTAATGTGCTTTGGTGATATTTGTGAAGTTGGAGGATGGCAAAGTTCTCTAAACGTAGCCCTTATGATTGTGATGAGGCTATTGGACGTAAAACAGTCTTTTATATCTGATATTTCTTTATCGGAAAGATTCTTTATGGTCTTAAAATACCTTAATTATTTAGATTCTCATTGACAGATTTTAAAGTGGGAGGAGGGAAGAAACTAATATTTATCAAGTGTCTCTAATGGGCCAGCCACTGTTTTTGATGCTTACATGCATAGTCTCATTCAGTACTCTAAGTAGTTTTTATGGGCTGGGTGTGGCAGCTCACACCTGTAATCCTAGCACTCTGGGAGGCTGAGTCAAGGCTGAGGCCACAGGATCACTTGAGCTCAGGAGTTTGAGACCAGCCTGAGCAAGAGTGAGACCTCATCTCTACTAAAAATAGAGAAAAATTAGCCGGGCATTGTGGCACATGCCTGTAGTCCCAGCTACTCGGCAGGATGAAGTAGGAGGATCGCTTGAGCCCAGGAGTTTGAGGTTGCTGTGAATTAGGCTGATGCCCACGGTACTCTATAGCCCAGGTGACAGAGCAAGACTCTGTCTCAAAAAAAAAAAAAAAAAATAGTTTTTATAACAGAGCTCAAAGGAGTTCAGATAGGTCATTGTTAAGAGGTAGGAGTAGGGTAGGAACCCCAACCTATCTCTCTGCTTTCAGCACTCATGTTCTTTTCTTTCCCCAAGCTGAGAGGGGTTAGATTACCCTGTTCCTTCAACTGTGAAATTACCAGGTAGTCAATAAGGCCCCATTGTGTCTTCTGTGATCCTTCAATGCTGATAAGCATTTGTGTATTTTAAAAGCGTGTTCTCCTGTCACTGGAACTGGAGAAGGAAGCCTCTGCTCCATCTTCTCCCCTTCATTTGTGCAGTGGGAAGCCATGACCTTTTTCTTGGAAAGTGTGATCAACCAGATGTTTCGAACACTAGATAGAGAGGTAAGTAACTATTTCCCATGCTGAACTGCATAATGATTTTGATCTCTTTTTAATTAGTAAAGGGATAGGAAAATCCGTGGATGGGCATCTTACGTAAGAGGAAACCAAGATTTAGAGGGGGTTATATAACATACTCAATTTCAAGTAGCTAGTAAATGGCAGAGCTGGGACCAAAGCTCAGGTCTCTTATTCTAAGCCCTACAACATTTAGCATCTATTTTTAAGGGTATGATAAGATGAGCCTGATAACACGCAGAGCCACATGTAGGATAGCTATTTCTAGGAGGACAGTGATACCAACTTTGAATTGGATAATCTTAAGAGATATTTGCCATTAAGCATCCTTTTCAGCTTATGGCAGATGGACCAGAATATTCTTGTTGGCTATAAGTGTCCCCTCCCCTGAATAGTGCTGAATAAACAGGTCTTATTTTTCTGTACTTCGTATCACCTATCACCCTTCTCTTAGAACATTACCTTACATATAGCTATAATTATTTAAATAGCAGCACCTACCCTATTAACCATGTTAATTAGATCACAGCTCATTTTGTGATGATTGCATCTTGGTGTATTCTAGATTAGTTTTGAAAAGAATCTCTAAGTCCCTTGATGATAAGTGAGATATAGTGCTTTTTCTCATGAGTGGCTTCTTTTTTTTTTTTTTTTTTGAGATAGAGTCTCACTCTTTTGCCCAGGCTAGAGTGCTGTGGCGTCAGTCTAGCTCACAGCAACCTCAAACTCCTGGGCTCAGGCAATCCTCCTGCCTCAGCCTCCCGAGTAGCTGGGACTACAGACATGTGCCACCACACCCGGCTAATTTTTTCTGTTTTTAGTAGAGACTGGGTCTCGCTTTTGCTCAGGCTGGTCTTGAACTCCTGACCTTAAGTGATCCTCTCACCTAGGCCTCCCAGAGTGCTAGTCATGAGTGGCATATTAACAAATTAGATCTTAGGGTCATTAACTACATCTGCTTTCATTCTGATTCACTTCAGTTTGAAATGATAGCATTCTGGGCTGGCCTTTGAATGACAGCAGTGCAAGATGACAGCCACCACAGGCTTGGATAATTCATGAAAACCAAATATATAGCCTTAAAATAGAATGTGGACCTAAATACCCAGAAGCTCCCCCTTTCTATGATTTGTAACAAAAATTAATATGAATGAAGTTAATAGTTCTAATGGAGTAGTGGACCCAAGAACCATATCAGTGCTAGCAAAATGGCAGCATTCATATAGCAATTAAAGTTGTCCTACAAGGGCTTTGGCACCTAATGATGTCTAAAGAAAATATGAAACTGGCTGGGCAAGGTGGCTCATACCTGTAATCCTAGCACTCTGGGAGGCCGAGGTGGGAGGATTCCTTCAGCTCAGGAGTTCAAGACCAGCCTGAGTAAGAGCGAGACCCCCATCTCTACAAAAACCAGAAAAATTATCTGGGCGTGGTGGTGTGTGCCTGTAGTCCCAGCTACTCAGGAGGCTGAGGCAGGAGGATCGCTTGAGCCCAGGAGTTTGAGGTTGCAGTGAGTTATGATACCACTGCACTCTAACCCAGGTGACAGAGCAAGACTGTCTCCCCCAAAAAAGAAAAAGAAAATAGTGAAATTCCCTCAGCTTCCTGAAAAAGTGTTATAGCAATTAATCAAAAAGAAAAAGCACAAGCCCTTCCCCTTTCCCCTCATTTGATTTAAGCAGTCTTCACTTTCCAAAGTAGTAAATTTTTTAGATATTTCTTGTAAACCTCAAAGTAATGGAAAGAAAGCGTCTGTTCAAGGGCAGTTTATCTTAACATACTATAAATGGTACTAATTTTTTGTCCATTTGAAATATGTAAGTTGTGCTATAACAAAAAAAGAAAAAGAAATGATAGCATTCTGAGTTTTTCCCCAACTCTAGGTGAGAAACCCTAATTCGATTCTGCATTTTTTACTAAGTTACCCCTTTTACAGGTTTAGATGGCTGTTATCTAATTTAAGAATCAGTGTGGCAAATCAAGGAGGTCCCTTACCAAATCAAGGGAAACACTCCTGCTGTTTCCTTTTCTGGCATTTAAGTTAGACGCTTTGAATGGATCCACACATGTGGATTATGATCCTGCTTGAAGGCAATAGAAGGAAATGGTCAGAGTTTGTCAAGTTTTATCTTTAAGATTCACAAAAGGACTGGCAGTATTTGGGAGAGGAAGGTGCCTAGTTGGTTGTAGGCTGGATTTTACAATATGACTTTGAATAGGAAATGGTATTTGGTCAAAATACCAAACACTAGTTGGTCAAAATGTACCCCCTTAAAAAATTTAGACTGTAATATAGGAGAAACTTGGGCTTGAAACAAAGCATAAAGTGACAGATTGTTTTAGAAATTTGGTAGGAGTCAGAACAGGTGGCAGAGAGAAAAACAAATAGAACTAAATTCTTTTTCCTTAGGAAAATTCTGGGTAGTAGTATTTGGCCTTGTTAATGACTTAAAAGTAAATCTCTTAACTCTAAAACCTATTCTTTTTTTCTTCACCAAAATGAAGTGGGTCAGAATGAAGCATTTCTGATCAAGAGAGAGGAGTGCGTTTGGTGAATATTATGTATGATGAACTTACTCACGTATTTGTTACTGAAGCAAATTTTATGTCCCCAGGGGTGTTCACACAGTGGATCTCGGCCTGTTACATTCCCACTTGTAATTATCAATTTCTGACTTTGCGGAGCATTGCCTATTCCATTGGTTTGCAAACTATGCATTTCTTGTCCTCAGTTTCCCACCCCAGTGACAATCATAGCAGCTTAGCTTTTATCATGTTTGTTTACAGCTCTGTGAAAGAGGTTCTTTGGCTACTATAGTTGAAAATCTAGTCCCTAGTGGCGTTAGCTGGGCTTGTATTTCCAGTGGTACATATCAGAGAATATTGGATAGAGCCTTGCTTTAGCAACTTTAGCAATGGATTGATGTAGGGAATACTTTTGTAGGAAAAAAAAAGGCACATTTTGAAGAAGATGAGGATTGATTTACCTCTCCAAATAGTAAAATATAAAACCTACAGTATTTTTAAAAAGCAGTATAGTACTGGCATTAGACACAGGTCGTCGAGACATGATAACCCAGAAATAACTTGGAACACATATAAGCATCCCAAAGAAATCAAGGATTGGATTTTGTTATAAATAGCATTAGGGAAAATTAACTGTTTTAGGAAAGGTCCAAAGCTGGGGGGAGAGGGGGCGGGGAGAAACTAATCACCAAAAAAAAAAAATTTAATGACTTTAACTCCCTTTTTTTTTTTGAGACAGGATATTGCTCTATCACCCAGGCAAACTCCTAGGCTCAAGTGATCATCCTGCCTCAGCCTCCCAAGTAGCTGGGACTACAGGCACGTGCCACCATGTCCAGCTAATTTTTCTAATTTTTTGTAGAGACAGGCTCTCTCTCTTGTTCGAGACTGATCTCGAACTCGTGGCCTCAAGCAATCCTCCTGCCCCATCTCCCAAAGTGCTAGGATTATAGGCATGAGCCACCATGCCCAGCCTATTTTTAAACTTTTAAAAACAAACTTTAAAAGGTAAACTGAGAATAATATTTGTAATAAATATAGATGGGATTGTTTCCTTAATATAACAGAAGCATATATCTCTTAGACATTGCTTATAGAGTACAATTAGCATAACAACTTTGAAGAATAATTTGGCAGTGTATCTATTGAAGACACTTAGTGTTACAAACCAGCAATTCCACTCCTAAGTCTATACTACAAAGAAACCTTGCGTGTGTACAGAGACACCAATATTCATATTAAGTCAAAGGGAAAAAAACTTAGTATCAACCAATGGAAAAACAGATGAACAGATTGTAATGTATTTACAGAGCAGTGAAAATGAAATAGGGCTATACTATGAATAAGGATGATTCTCATAAACGTAATGTTGATCCAAAACAGCAAACTACAAAAGTAAACATACGATACTGTGTAATTAGGAATATGTACAAAACTATAAAAAAATGAAAACTATAAGATATAAGCCCTATCCACTAGAATAGTGGCCACCTCTAGGGCTAAAAGGAGTGTTATGCACAGAGAGGATCAACTCTATCAGTAACATTGTATTTCCTAAAGTGAGCATCTACTAAATTGTTATTTATACCTTTTTATATGTCTAGAATATTTTGGGATAAAAGTTTTAAATAAATTGATAATAAAAACACTAAAACCTAGTAGAGAAATAGACAAAAGATAAAATCAGATAATGTATAGAGGAGAAACTGAAGTAGCTAACAAACAGGAAAGAAATACAATTTTAAGTAAACTTTTTTTTTTTTTGCTTACTATATAAGCAAAGGTTTTGGGAAATAATACTGCTCTGAGAACATGGTAAGAAGGACACATTGGGTAGAGAACCAATTGATAGAACCTGTAAAGAAGAAAAACAAGTTAACTTGACTTAGAAAAATGTTCATACCTTTTTTTTTTAACAGAGACCCTATTCTTGCAAGAAAAATGTTTATACTTTTTGACCCAATAATTCTAGCCATTCCCAGAAGTCTCTTAGTCAAATGAAATAATTGAAAATGCAGACAAAATTTTTTTTTTTTGCAAAGATGTATTTATAATAGTGAAGAACTAGAAATATTCTCAATTTCTAGTAGTAGGAAATGCTCCATCCCTAGTATGGCACATGACAATATCGTTTATGAAAAGTTTCAATAACATGGAGTAATACTTAGAAATTTTGGGGTTAAAAAGCAATATATAAAATCATGTGTGGCAACCATATTATGTATTTATAAATTAGAGTCTAAAGAAAATTTAGCAAAAGTGGTTATGTCTGAGTAGGGGCAGCCATGTCAATGTTTTCTTTATGTCTGTATTACAGGAAATTCCTGTTAATGATGGAATAGAGTTGTTGCAGATGGTCCTAAACTTTGACACCAAGGATCCCCTCATTCTGTCTTGTGTTCTCACTAACGTCTCAGCACTCTTTCCATTTGTTACCTACACACCAGAGTTACTGCCCCAGATCTTCTCTAAGGTAAATTCCATCTCTTTAAATTTCATTTTGACATTTCTGAGCTAATTTTGTTGTTTAAGAGACAGGGGAGGGGTCTCACTATGTTGCCTAGGCTGGAATTAAACTCCTGGGGTCAAACAATCCTCCTCCCTCAGCCTCCTACGTAGCTGGGACTGACTACAGGATATTGCCACCATGCCTGGCCTAAACTAATTAATTTTTGTAGCTGTTTTTCAAATTATGTGAGGCAAACTAATAAACAGACATTTATTAAATATTTACTCATTACTGATTGTACATCAGGCACCACGTTAGCACTTGATATTTAGGAACACTCTGGGAAGAAAGGCATATAAACAAGCGGGGATGGTTAATGGGTACAAAAATATAGTTAGATAGATAGAATGAACAATATTTGGTAGCACCACAAAGTGCTTATAATCAACAAGTTAGGGAATACTTTAAAATAACTAGAAGTTATCTTTGTGACTATAAATGTCACTCTGTTACACTCCTATGGTTGTGAAAGTTCATTATGAATTTGCCTCTGACCGAGATAGTTACATGATTCTATGCAGCATCTGTAAATTATATTAAAAGCTACTCTGAGTTTGTGGCACACTTTTCAGGCCCCCAGAACCCAGGATGTTCGTAACACAAAGAAAAGTTAAATGCCCGAGGTGCTGGATACCCCAGTTGCCCTGAGTTGATTAATTCACATTGTATGCCTGCATCAAAACATCATATGTACACTATAAAGATATACAACTATTATGCACCCATAATAATTAAAAATTTAAAAATTAAAAAATTTTTAAAGGTACATAAACAGATATTGTACCTATATGACATTGTAATTAATAGACTTGCACACTGGGAAATGGAAAAGAATACCTAAAGGAGAGTATCAGAGTGTGCTGTCATTTTGGGATTGGATCTGTGGGAGGAAGGACAACATGGATAGTTTTCAGGTTTACAGTTGAGGTGACTATGTGAGTAATAGAGCCACCGCCTGAGTGAGAATACTGGATTAGGAGGGAGAGCAGGAGTAAGGAAGAGAAAGGGGTGAGTATTTTGGAATACTATGTTTGAAGTATATGTAAAACATCTAGGTGTAGACATCTCATGATAAATTGGCCATTTGAGGTTGAAGATCTAGACTCCAGAAAGTAATGAGATAAAATTAAAGCATCATCATCACAGAAATCCCAAGACTAGAAGTGAAGTTCTAGGGGAAAAAAATATGTATGTAGCGTTAGGAGACACGTGGGTCAATCAAGGAGCCCTGCAGATCACCATCACTGGAGGAGGGGAGCAAAGGATGAGAAGCCCCCAAAGAAGGAAAGAGAGCCAGAGAAATGAAGAACATGTTATATCACAAGGCCAGTACAACTTCAGAAAAGTGAACTCATTTGTTGCAACAGAAATTCTCTAAGAGTTGGAGAATGTCCTGTGCATTTCTTGAGCAGGCCCTCATCTGAGTATAATTCCATCTTAGTGGCCAAGGAAGCAGCCAGATTGCATTGGTGTAAGGAATAAATGGGAAGTTATAAATGGAATCAAGGAGGGTAAATACTCAACTTTTGATAAAAAGTAGAGAAGATAGAGAGGTGTTAGCGTAGCTAAGCATTTGGGTAGTGGCATGGATCATTCTGGGATTCTATGATCTTTTACTTAGTAAAGTGTTTTGATGATAAAATTGTGAATCTCAAGCTTCTTCTAGAGGTATCTGAGAAAATGATTATCTAAAGCTTTGCAACACCAATTGAAAGCTGTTTTGTTACTGTATTATTACTGAGAATACAACTCTGGGATTTTGTTGGAAATTTTCTGATAACTATTGTTTAAAAACATGAGTAAGCCAGGCACGGTGGCACAAACCTGTAGCCCCATCTACATGGAAGGCTGAGACAGGAGGATCACTTAAGCCCAGGAGCTCAAGTCCAGCCTGGGCAACATAGCAAGACTTCATCTCTAATATAAACAAATAAACACATGAGTGACCTTTTTTTCCCCCCCTCCCTCAGCTGTTTTCATCTGTCACTTTTGAAACTGTTGAAGAAAGTAAGGTAAGACCGTTAATTAAACCAACAGATTCTAACTTCTTGAGAGCAAAAGTATAAATACATAATACTTAGTCTAGATTTTTGTATAAGTGGGAGAGGTTAGTGAAGACTAGTTTGTTATATGACATGGTGTTTTGCCCCAGAGGCACCAGGGCAAACAATAAACATGGATTCTTGATGACTGTAAATGTCACTCGCTTACACTCCTACAGTTGTAGTTCATTGTGAATTTGCCTCTGACTGAGATACTTATATGATTGTATGCAGCATCTGTAAATTATATTAAAAGTGGCTCTGAGTTTGTTACATACTTTTCAGGCCCCCAGAACCCGGGCAGTGAGGAATGTGAGGAGGCATGCTTGTTCCTCTATCATCAAGATGTGTCGTGACTACCCCCAGCTCGTGCTGGTAAGCCAATACACCCTAGCTCAGTAGCCACTGAGGCCTGTTGAGTGTGGTTACATTTCTTTGTAAATCCAGCTATCATTCTACATCACATAAAGGAATAACTAGGAACTGTAACTTTGCATAGAATAAACATTCTTAAGTTGGTGCGTTCTTCCTCTCACTACTTAGAATTGTAGTTAGAAACGCAAATATATTCTTCCCTCAAAATATGAATAGTTCTCTTCTGTATGGATGACTACGTTTACCCCTGTCAATCTACAACTCTTTTACTGTATTATATGGTGTTCTTAATTACTACTGCCAAATGATGTGCCTAATCTTGAGAGAAGCCAGCTGCATAACCCAACCCTTTTGGGGAGGGTTCTATAAGAAATGTAGTGTTACTCCACATTACAGATTACCCAGAAATTTCTTCCCTAAATACACAGCAGTGTTTCCTGTATATATAACAAACTGATCTTTGCCTGTGAAGATACTGTAAAGTTGATGTAGAAAAAAGAAATTATTTTCACAATTGTAGTATGGGAAGGTGTGGTTATTCAAATACTCAAAACAAGAACTGCCTTCTTCCAATAACTGACTACTTGTCAAAAAAAAAAAAAGAACTACTTTCTGCCTAAATTGCCTTGCTTATTCAGGCAAAAGAAGAACATTATAACAAAATTACTATGTGATAGCCTCATAGGCCTGACCTTTCTGGAACTGCTTTGGTTCTCTTTCTTTCTTCCTTGAGTGAAAGGAAGAAAATCAGACCTCTCCCTGAAAATCAGACCTTCACCACCTCTCACTTTTATCCTTTGTGATCTGCAGCCTAATTTTGACATGCTTTATAACCATGTGAAGCAACTCCTCTCCGATGAGCTACTTCTGACACAAATGGAAAAGTGTGCCCTCATGGAAGCCCTGGTTCTCATTAGCAACCAATTTAAGAACTATGAGCGTCAGAAGGTGTTCCTAGAGGAGCTGATGGCACCAGTGGCCAGCATCTGGCTTTCTGAAGACATGCACAGGTAGAGGAGATCCTTTGACCTTGACTCTCACTGCACTAGAGCACTCATTCTATTTCAAGAGCTATGCCCAGGGTGGGGACAGGAGTTGAGGACATTAAGGTGTGATGGCACTATTGTTGATATCTGAAGTTCTCTAAGAGCAGTCTTTTGTAATCTAATCTCTGAAAATATCACTTTGCTGTTCAGGGGTGTAGAGGGGAGAGGAAATGAAGGAAAATGGGTAGTATGGCTTGTGAGGGCACAGAGTGAGGCTCCTGTGGTGTCTGAGTTTTTTAGCACCAGCACATCTGGAGAAGTGAGAACAGCTAGTAAGGGCCATATGGAGTAGGAGCCACACAGAGACACTCATCTATGCCCACGTAGTAGAGAAATTGTTTTCTTTGTACTTTGAAGCTTGTATCCTTTTTTAATTCTTAAAGTGCTGCTAATAACATTTGGAAATGGAAAGGGAAGTTTAGACTTTCAAATGGGAGCTGACAATATGATTAAACTCCTCTCACCATGAAAACTGCTCTTCAGGGCCAAATAATCATAGACTATTAGCTCCTGTGGAAGAAATTATCCTTGCTTAAAATCATGGATATAGCTTGTCTTTCCCCTCCAACCTTCAGAGTGCTGTCAGATGTTGATGCTTTTATTGCCTATGTGGGTGCAGATCAGAAGAGCTGTGACCCAGGCCTGGAGGATCCCTGTGGCTTAAACCGTGCACGAGTAAGACTCTCCTGGGAATGGGAAGTTGCATTGGCTTTGGGTAGGAGTAGGGTGATATCTTTTGTCAAGTTTCTCGTAAATTTGTTTTTTTTATACTGGTGAGAAACCTGGGAGTCTCTACTTCCCTAAGCTTCTCCTTTCTTTTCTTCTTTAGTCTTGAATTCTTGAGTTAGTTCTCACAGCAGAGCAGATGGTCTTTTCTATGAAGTCATTATTTTGGCTTTAAGGATCTCTAAATAGCTCTGAAGACTGAAGGTGTAATGAGGAAGTAGGTCAGAACTTGGTCAGCAGGGTGAGTCCTCCCTGCCATTGCTCTCTGGCATGTAAAGTCTTAAGTGATGATGTGACTTGCAAACCTGAGGTTTTTCAGTGTTTTGCTGTTCAAATAAGCATCGTCGTTCCTGGCTCCATTATGGCAGAAGTCACATTAATTAACCTAGCAAGTAGTAGATCGGTTGAGAGTACCATGAAGGGGGGACTAGGGCACTAGCTATCAAGGCCCAAGCTGGAGGGTGCAGGGTCAACTCAAAAAAAGATGAAATGATGGCAATTCAAACACTTTGTTTTGGAGCATATCTAAGCCACCTTCTAATCAGGGTCCTCTGGGAGGGTCGCTGCAGGCCCTGGAAAGACATCCTTATGAAAGGAAAGCTTCTAGAGCCTACCACTGGTCCTGAAAATGGCAGTGTGAGGACCCCTCTTGGACTTGACCTTAAAGGAAGGAACAGGGATCCCATGGGGATGGGGAGGAGCAGAGGGTTCTTTCATTCTTTCTGGCCTCTGTATCACTTTTGCCATAGCCTTGAACGTGTCTAACAGTACTTCTGTCTTTACGTCCACTTCAATGTTTACCTTTCATTCTTGTTTTTCTATAGATGAGTTTTTGTGTGTATAGCATTCTGGGTGTTGTGAAACGAACTTGTTGGCCCACTGACCTAGAAGAGGCCAAAGCCGGGGGATTTGTGGTGGGTTATACACCCAGTGGAAATCCAATCTTCCGTAACCCCTGCACGGAGCAGATTCTCAAACTTCTTGACAATTTGCTTGCCCTTATAAGGTGAGTCAGAATACTGGTTTTTCTCTATTGTTTTTTTACTTTTTACCTTAAGAATTTCAAAAGTTGAATCTGTTTATATGTCTTCACATCATAATGGTGATAATGAAGGATTAAGGCTTCTTTCTTTGAGGGGGGTGGGGCGGGAAGTGTCTCTTTTTAAAATTAACATCAGCTCTCTCTTACATAAGTCTCGCATTCCATGTGAACCCATGGGGCTAATCCCAAGATAGCTTTTCTCATTTTGAGCCTCTTCCACGTTGTTCTCCCACTTTTTACTTTTTTAAGTTTTATTCGGTCTAAATTTTTGTCAGTAAAGGAATTGTTCATTGGGAGCAGGACAGTTACTTTCTGTAGTGGTGCTTCTCTGTTAAATTCTGATTAACTCATATGAGTGAAATTGAATTTATAAGTAATGATTCTGAACTCAAATAGACCAAACATTATCATCCACTGGCTGAACATGCCAAAGGAAAGCATGGTACATTTTTTATCTCAGTTTGCTAGGTCCTTGGTTCTCAAAGCTGAGTCCTAAGATCAGCAGCGTCAACAGTCACCTGACAACTTGTTTGAAAGCAGAATCGGGGCCATACCCCAGACATATTAAATCAGAATCCACATTTTAACAAGATCCCCAGATGGTTTGTGTGCATATTAAACTTTCAAAATCAGTGTTCTGGGTTACATGAGTTAATATATTCCAGTAGAAGTAGACCAGTCAGTGTAGGCTTGTTGATTACTAGATGTTTGTTTGATGAATTAGGGATGCTCTTTAAAGAAGACAGGTTTTTGATAGAATTCAGTTCTTACTGGCCAAAGCAGAGTTTGAGTGTATTTGGGTAACAGTATTTGTAAGTTACATAGAGGTTAGAGCTCTGTTCCAGTGCTTTTTGGCCTCTTTCTCAGGGAGTAAGAGCAGAATTTCAACTGGACAAGCCAAATTACTCATGACTCAGGGAAACTCTTCCTGGTAATAGATAGCCAAGACCAGAAGCCTAAGAATCAAATGGTTTTTTGTTTGTTTGTTTGTTTGTTTTTGAGACAGAGTCTCACTGTGTTGCCTGGGCTAGAGTGCCGTGGCATCATCCTAGCTCACAGCAACCTCAAACTCCTGGGCTCCAGCGATACTCCTGCCACAGCCTTGCAAGTAGCTGGGACTACAGGCACAAGCCACCACGCCCAGCTAATTTTTCTATCTTTTTGTATAGATGGGGTCTTGGTTTTCTCAGACTGGTCATCGTTACTAGAAATTTTTTAACAACTCACATGGCTTATATTATACAGATTGAGTATCCCTTTTCTGAATATTTAGGACCAGAAGTGTTTTGGATTTTGGAATATTTGCATAATAATTGTTATTATTTGAGTATCCTTAATCCAAAAATTCAAAATCCAAAATGCTCCAGTGAGTATTTCCTTTGAGCATCATGTCAGTGCTCAAAAAGTTTGGGATTTTGGAGCATTTTGGATTTTGGACTCTTGGAATTTTGGATTTATGATGCTCAACTTGTGTCTCTGCTGGATAGCATTGTTGCTAGTGGGTTCGATGGAGGACAGATGTGGGGAGCAGAACTCTCTGGTTCTCAAAACGTTCATTGTCATTATCTGTTTAAAATAACAGCTTTCCTATTATGTTCAAGTTTGTTAAATTGTTTCTACATATCTTCTATATGTTTACTTGAAATATT
>NW_012140302.1:1024499-1037162 GCF_000956105.1 Propithecus coquereli
GTTTCGAACTCCTGAGCTCAAACAATCTGCCCGCCTCGGCCTCCCAGAGAGCTAGGATTACAGGCATGAGCCACCGCGCCCGGCCGTCATTGTTATATCTTAAAATATTAGCAGTAATTCCTTAATATCATCAAATATCCAATCAGTGTTCAAATATCCTCAAAATATTTTACTTTTGTTTGACTCAGGATTAAAACAAGATTTATACATAGTATTTGATTGAGGTGTCTCTTAAGTCTATAAACTTATAAATTATAGGTGTCTCTTAAGTCTATAAACTTATAAATTATAAATTCCCTGCCCTCTTTTCACTTTATTTGTTGAAAAACCTGAGTTTGTACTTGTATAGTTTCCCCTGGTTAAATTTTACTTATTGCATCTCTATAGTATTGCTTGATGTAGTCTACTTTCCTTTATATGTCTCATAAGTAAATAATCAGGTCTGGAGGACAGGGTGGCAATCTGCAGCCCAAGGACCAAATCCCCAGGCCTCCATGTTTTGTAAGTAAATTTTTCTTGGAACACACCATGCCTATTCATTTGCTTGTTGTCTATAGCTGCTATTGACCTTCAGTGGCAGATTTAGTAGTCAAGGTCAGAGACATTATGGCTGGTCAAGCTTAAAATATTTACTGTACAACCCCTGGTCTAGAAAATTGATCCAATACCAGTTCAATTTTTTAGCTGAAATCCTTCATAAGTGATGCTGGTTCAACACAATAGTAAAAGTACCTAGAAAGACTCCCAGGTGCGTGTGATAGATTGATTTATGACAGAAGTAATACAATTTAGCGAGGAAAAGATAAGCTATTCAATGCATGGTGCAAGGACAGTTGGCTTTCTGTGGGGAAAAACATTTAGATTCCTACCTGTCACCACACACAAAAATAAAAACCCAAAAAGTAAAACTTCTAGACCATATTTACAGCATTAGGCTAGTGAATGACTTCTTAAATAAGACACAAAAAGAACAAACCATGGAGATTTAAATATAATCTAAAAGGATCTATTCAGTCTGCAGTCTTAAATATTTAACCTTGCTAGTGTCTGTTAGCTACTGTCTGTTTTAAAAAGAAACATAGGTAGTTATGCACTCACTCTGGCTATCAGTTGTTCAACAGAGCCATTGCTGTGAGCAGGAGTGAGTGCTGTGGACAGCAGGTAGATCAGGTCTACAGCCCCTTGCCCTTAGGCAGACAAAGCCTGTAACAGCTCAGGTAAGTCATTTTGGTGGGAAGCAGGCAGGCATGTTGAGAATTATGTTCCTTCAGAGGGCTAAAACAGCTGTTGCAAGGTCCATGCCCTTGGAATGGAGACAAAATGTTTTAAAATGAGGCATGTTACCACCTGCTCTGCGTCCCTACCTGTGAGTCCACAGTGTCACTAACATTTCATCCTATATCACTTGTAGTCAGAAAACTCCTGTACGTGCCAAAGCATTATCTCAGGTCTAAAGAATTTTGCTGTCTAGCTGCAGGCCCTGATAGTGTCCTACTATTGCAGGATTTATTTCTTGTGTTGATTCATCTTAGGCGTTATATGCTATATATCTATACTTCATAGCCTCAAGTCTGTTCCTTTCTCCAGGGAACATTTCAGATATTTATACCTTCTTTTCTTTCCCTTGTTGGGAGTAGTGTCGATGGGCAGATCTGTGTGGAAGTGTAGTATCACTGAATTACAAGGTGAAACCCACTCTTCGCTTCTGCAACAGACTAGGAGAAGTTCACATATCATCCTTGTCTCTTTCAGAACCCACAATAGTTTATACGCACCAGAAATGCTAACCAAAATGGCAGAGCCTTTCACGAAAGCTCTGGATATGCTTGAAGCAGAAAAATCTGCTATATTAGGTAAGACATCTAACCCTTTCTTCCCTAAGTTCACCTTATGTCTAATGGGCTGCTTGAGCAGCTTCAGTGTACCTTGTGCCTCCTCACCATCTAGCACTACCTTGACCACCTCTTTGTTGAAAAATGCATTTGTGGAGTTACTACAGGCTCTACAGGAGCAAGTGTGCATACCTTATTACCTTAGCATATAAAGAAGGTGTTCAGAGGCAGTTTCTTCCCCCTTCCCACACCCCGTTAACCTCTCCCTCAGTTTAGGTAGCAGGTTGCAGTGGGTGTTAGAGCCATTAGATTATAAATACTTCATGGCTTTTTACCTGAAGGATACTGGTATACTTATCTGCCTTTTTTAAATCATTCAATTTCATGCCATGTTTCCTAATTGTTACCTTGATTAGAATGCTGCTTTAACTCATTTCCCATTGGAAAGAAGCATGAAAATAACTATGCAGTCATAATTGTGATATTTGCTATGAAGGAAGGTGGCAGGGCTCTGTGAGAATGTTTATTGGAAGACCTAACCCAGCCTTGGAGAGAAGTCAGAAGCTTGCCTCCCAATGAAGACTAGAAGAATGAGTAGGAACTAGCCAGGCTGGGGAGCAAGAAGAGATGCTGGACATTCTGGACAGACAGAATGGCAGGTACAGGATCATGAGGCAGGCAGGAAAGAGCTTATGGTATGTCCAAGAAATAAAGAGGGGCGACTCATGTGGCTGGAACACAGACAGCCAGGCTGGGAGTGTGGTTAGAAGTTAGAGCTAGAGACATCAGAGTTGTCTAACCTGTGCCCCGAAGCTCCAGGCTGGCTCACCATCACAGTCCCCACAGTGTCTCTATTCCCAGCCATAACCCCTGCCTGGGCCTGGCTATGGCCAAGGAATCCAATGAGCATTCCTCAGCTGTGAAGTTAACCAAAGGACAGGTGTTAATCTGCCTTTCTAGCAAATGTCTGTCTGTTTCAGCCTAGATGGTCCTGGATCTTTTCCTTTGGCGCTATCCATGTAAGGTCTGTGTTGCAGACACCCGTAAGAATAGAACTTAACTTCTAGGATGTGTTTTGCCATTAATATAAAAAGTAAATGTGGCTTCACGACACACCTCATTCCATTATTCAGGTTAAGCCAGGAACTTTTGCTATAGAAATAAGTGGCCAACCAGACATATTAGAATGGATAAACAGTTCCCTCTGGTAGCTTCTGACTGTAAGACTTGGAATATAAAACCTCTAATTATACTTAACGGTATAGATATTTTAAGGCAGTTGTTAATACTGAGGTAAGTGGGTTTTATTTTATCTGCTATACATCTGGGGTTTTTATGTAAGATTTTGTGTGAAAAAGAGGTTTACATGACTTAAGTTGGGAAAGGTCATCCCCAGAGCTTTATAGAGAGATCCTTTTAATTGTCACTGTTTGTTTTAGTACCTGTCCTGTCCTTTCTGGAAAAACCCAGGCAAAAGTTGGAGTACTCAGGTTCAGTCCGAAGTCCTGCATTTCTAAGTAGCTTTCAGTTTTCCCTACTGAGAGAGTGTAACAAGTCACCTTTAGGAAAGCCGTTAGAGCCTCCAACTGGTAGAAGACGTGACCAGTCGTTTTGCAATTAAAGCACATGCACATGTACACACCTCTGACCCCAAACCATGTCTGCTCTAGAATATTGGCTACTTGAGACTCCTGACAGTGGCACAGCATGTTCCTGACTCACGTTTTTCTCTGTAGGATTACCTCAGCCTCTCTTGGAACTCAATGATGCTCCTGTCTACAAAACAGTCTTGGAAAGAATGCAGCGTTTCTTTTCCACCCTCTATGAAAACTGGTAAGGAACCAACACTGCCTCTCCATATTTCCTTTGTAGATATGGACTGTATAGGAATGGCCATGGGTTGGACTTTCGATCTAGAAATCTAGCATACTGGTAAGGTGAGGCAAGAATTTGACAGGAAACGAATGATTCTAGTGTCAAATCAAAATGAACAGCCTGCTTTCCTGCATTTGCTTCTTTATAATTGTCTGTGAGCCTCACAGTCCTACCCATGACTTGATGTTCATGCCCAACTTGTCTGTTTCTAGTGCATAAAACGATGAGACCCAAGTAGAAGATGAGTGATAGGGATGCATTTGCTCAGACTCCTTACTGCTTGCAGCCTACTTCTCATGGGATTGTGGGAGGCGCTGGCCAGGATTTTGTCTTCAGGTCGTGGTTGTGGGAAGGGGAGTAACTGGCCCTAGTGTACAACACCCAGGGCTTTGGCCTCACTAACCCAGCGCTCTGATCAGCCAAATTAATGAGATCCTCCATCGTTGAGTCCACATTACATAAAAATGAAAGCTACTTTGATCTTGGCTACCAACATCTATCTTTAAAGAGATGCTGTATTTGCTATCAAGAAGTTTTGGGCCAGGCTCAGTGGCTCACGCCTGTAATCCTACCATTTTGGGAGGCCAAGGTGGAAGGATCACCTGAGGCCAGGAGTTCAAGACCAGCCTGAGCAAGAGCGAGACCCTATCTCCACAAAAAAATAGAAAAATTATCTGGGCATGGTAGTACATGCCTGTAGTCCCAGCTACTCAGGAGGCTGAGGCAGAAGGATGATGACACCACTGCACTCTAGTCCAGGCAACAGAGCAAGAGCTTGTCTCAAAAAAAAAAAAAAAAACCGAGTTATAGAGTGGGTGAGAAATATTTTATCTTATTTTCAGTTTTGATAAAAGATTAAGTCCACATCTTAAAAGTTTTCTTAAGGAGTAAATACAATTGCTTTTCTAGCTGAAAAATCTTATCGTAGACTAGAAATGGAATTCTCGGAGTAGTCAGGGCTGGCAATAACAAATGTTGGATGATGTTACCAATGATTTTTTTTCCCTTACAGTTTTCATATCCTAGGGAAGGCAGGCCCTTCCATGCAGCAAGACTTCTATACCGTGGAGGACCTTGCTACCCAGCTGCTCAGCTCAGCCTTCATCAACTTGAACAATATTCCTGACTACCGACTCAGACCCATGCTTCATATCCTTTCAGAAGCCCCTAGATGGCCGAGTGTAGTGGTGTGTGCCCATAATCCCAGCTTCCCAGGAGACTGAAGTGGAAGGATCACTTGAGCCCAAGAGTTTGAGACCAGCCTAGGCAATGCAGCGAGGCCTCATCTCATATTTTATTTTTTGGTTGACAATGTTTGGCTGAAAAAAATTTTTTTTGAGACAGGGTCTCTCTCTGCCCCCCAGGCTAGAGTGCTGTGTCATCATCATAACACAGAGCAACCTCAAACTCCTGGGCTCAAGTGATCCTTCTACCTCAGCCTAACAAGTAGCTTAGGACTACAGGCGCACGCCACCACGCTAATTTTTCTATTTTTTGTAGAGACGGGGTCTTGCTCTTTTGAGGCTGGTCTCGAACTCCTGGCTTCAAGTGATCTTCCCACCTCAGCCTCCCAAAGTGCTAGGGTTACGGGGGTGAGCCACTGTGAGCCACTGTGCCCAGCCAAACAATTTTTAATTAAAAAAAAGAATCCCTAGATAACCCAAAAGGTCACAAAACTTGAGATAGGAATAGTTCCCAGAAACCAGAGGGAGGCAGACCTGCAAGGAAGAGATGGAATTATGTATCTAAGTGAGTGATAATCTCATTAAAAAGGTAGGAAGATTGAAATAAATAGCAAGAAAAACACGAAGACAGTCCAGAGGGGGCTTAAAAGCTCTTTCTACTTTTGTAAGTTTTTCCTTAGGGGTAAATCTTTACCTTCCTACTTCTTGGAAATACGAAAGATAAGGCTTTTATCCCTTTTCTATATTTTATCAGGTGCTTCCTTTTAGAAGAAGTACTTTTATACTTCATTCTCATTTTGACCCTTTCTTAAGGTTTTTGTGGGTCTCTTTCTTCCCTGAAGTTATAAGGAGAATGCTGAAGGCGAGTTTATTATAAGGGTGTCCTCCTTCCTATTTTTTTTCCTCCCTACTTTTGAGGCAAGCCAGTGACTGTCAATGTGCAGCCTAGTAGAAAGGACAGTTAAACTAAAAATGTAATGGAATTGGGGATCGATGTGGCTTAGGATTTTAGGAAAAGAACTGGAAGATTTTTCCCTATTAACACAGGATGTTCTTGGCCTCTTGCAAGTCTTTTAGGGTTGACTCTGCCCAGGGGTGCAACCACACCACCTGGCAGCTGAGGGGTATGTGCTCATGTGCTAAAACTACTTAACTTGCCGCAGCACGGGTCTTCGTGAAGCCTCTGGTGCTCTTCTGTCCCCCAGAGCACTATGAAGCCCTGGTATCTCCCATCCTTGGACCTCTTTTCACCTACCTCCACGTGGTAAGAGATAGGTCAGGAAAGGGGAATGAAGAGTACTCTTGGGGTGGGGGGCTTTTTTGAGCCTTGCCAGCCAGGAGCTCCTGGAAGTATTTTCTCCTAGCCCTGTTAGGCTGGCTGCTCTGGGCTCCCACTCCAGCAGACTGTCATTGCTGCAGTGGATTTGAGCAGCCCCCAAAGAACTAAACTGATTTGATTGCCACGAAGCACCTTCAGATGCAGATTCTGCTTCTAACCTCTGTTGGCTGAGGACAAGTGATCAGGGGAATGCTTCCCCTGGGTCTGCTTCCTTGATTCTGGAATTAAGCAGAGGGACCAACTGGACAGAGAACAGATGTGTCTAGATACCCAGGAATTCTAAAAATGAGATTAATCCTTTCCAAGCAAAGGTGTTTGATATGCTGCCCTCATCATGGATGGGGGAGAGGTTATAGAAACCATATCTGGCTTTTAGACTGTGTGGAGTCTACTGAGGCTATCACTGTTACCTGGAATGATCCTTGGCTAATCATGAAGTAGACCTTAGATGTCCTGTGTTCCAATCTTCTCTCCAACTTTAGTATTTATTTCCTTTGTGTTTTCACAGAGGCTTTCCCAGAAATGGCAAGTCATCAACCAGAGGAGCCAGCTGTGGTAAGAAATATCCTCTCCTTGGTGCACGAGCTGGTAGCAGGCCTGGGGTGGGGAAGGGAAGGAAGCAGGGATTCTGTTGTCCCAAGACTTAGAATGGCAGTGGGTTATAGTCATTCTCAGCCTAGGTGGCAGATGGCTCGTTTGGACAGGCTGTGACCAGTAGGCAGACTCTGAGATCAAGCCTTCGTAGGGGTACCATTACCTTATCTCAGGATTTTGAGATCCAACCGGACAACTTTGACTCTATCCAACTGGACAGAGTCACTAGTTATAATGTCCTTCAGTGAGTCATTGCTGTCTATTCCCAACTTTTGCATGGAACGTAGACCCAGAGGAGAAGAAAGTTGGCACAGGGGGTCTGGTTAGGGTCACTGCTTTCCTTGTCCTTCCCTTTCTGCACTCCCATGGAACTTGGTCCCCTCGTGTTCTGCAGTGGAGAAGATGAGACTGCAGATGAAAATCCAGAGTCTCAAGAAATGCTGGAAGAACAACTGGTGAGGATGTTAACCCGAGAAGTCATGGACCTAATCAGTAAGTGGCTTGTGGGAACCAGGGGTAGTATAGAAGAATGTTCCTGGTAAAAGAGCTGGTCACTCAGCCAACCCCATGAAGGTTAGATTGATGCAGAGACTCATGTTTGCAACAATACTGACAGATTGGTAAGAAATAACTAGGCGGAAGCTAGGTAATCTTTCAGTCAACCTAAGGACATTTTATGGATTGTGAGTTTTTACCAAGACCAGAACATGAAGAAATGGTCTAAAATAGCAGGAGGAATTTACATTCATGTTGGGAATAACTTCCTAGTTTTGTCAAAATAGGGAAAATTTAAATTCGTGGACATGGAGGTGGTTAATTTTCTTTTCAGTTTTTGCAAATGTTAAAGGAAATGGTACTTGGTCATTTCATTTGTTTGAGACCCAAAGTAGACCAGGGATGTATCAGGCATCCACTCTACTCACTTACTCTTAGAGAATTCTGTAATTTCTTTTGAGTTAATTGTACTTGAAGAAGGACCAAAACACAGTTTGGTCAAGGTCATCAAAATGCCTCTATTTCTATTAGTGAAGCATATTTTTATGCCATATTTTTATGCTCCTCACCTGGCCAGAGATGGTTTAGGATTAGTCTGCCTGAGGTGGCTGTCGTGGTAGTATATAACCCTTCCTTTGCCCAGTAACCCTGGTTTCTTGCTTTAGCGGTTTGCTGTGTTTCAAAGAAAGGTGCTGACCACAGTACTGCTCCCCCTGCAGATGGAGATGGTAAGTGAGCCTGTTGCCTGTCCCCTGGAGGTCTGCCCTTAGGCTCCTAAATACTGTTCCTTCTGAACCAGGTCAGTTCCTATAGAAACTGTTTGCCCAGTAGTCTGGTGTGGATGAGATGCCCTCCATCTAGCTCTTACCTATGCTGGCTCTCTTGCTGTGTTCCTCCATCATACTCCTACCTCAGAGCCTTTGCACTTGCTGTTTCCTCTGTCTGTAATGATTCTCTCCCAGCTATTATACACACGTCCTATTCCCATGCTTCACTGGGGTCTCTGCTTAGATGTCACCTCCTACAAGAGGTCTTCCATGACCAACTTATCAAAAATAGCAACTCCAGCTACTCTCTATATATTCTTCCTCTGCTTTATTTTTCTTCATAGCACTTATCACTTTCTGACACTATGTTTTATTTATGTATTCATTACCTACTTCCCACTTAGAATGTCAGCTCCCATCAGGGAATGGGCTTATATTCCCAGTAACTGAATCAGTGCCTGCTACAGTGGGTACTCACCTATTTGTTCAGTGGTGAAAGAGCCTCTGCATTTGCAACTTTTTAAGTTACTGCCCAGCAGCTCCCTTGTTTCCCACACGTGGGGCTAGATGCACCTCTAGAAGATCTGCCATGGGCATGGGCTTTACATCCTTTGTGTGGGGGGAGAATGTCCTAGTACTATTCAGGCATCAGCCAGCCAGGGATATTCCACTTTGCTTTGCTCTTTAGACTTGTGTCAGAGTAGGATATTCTTCTCCGTTCTGAAAGGATGGAGTTTAACGTTCTGCTCTCTGCTTACAGATGACGAGATGATGGCCACAGAGGTAACCCCCTCAGCCATGGCAGAGCTCACAGATCTGGGCAAATGTCTGATGAAGCATGAGGTGGGTGGAGAGGGCAAGCGATGCCTTTTCTCCTTGCCCAGCTGGGGAACCAGCTTCCACTTTTCTCACTCTAGGATATCATAAAAAGAGTTTTGTAATACTCCTTTATATAGGTTCCTGGTTCCTAAAGCCCCCAGAAAAAAAACAGGGGAAAGGAGCAAGGCCTTGGTGTCTCCCATGGCAGCGTGAGCACAGCTCTCAGAGAACACACGGGCACACTGATGCAAATCCCCGGTGTTTAGCACCTGCCCGAGGCCTGAGCTTTGTCTCTGTTCTACACATAGATTTCTCTTATATATCGTTTTCTTCTTTTTGACTTCCTGATAAACAAAAACAGAAAGTAAACTCACTTCTTTTCAGTAGCTGCTTTTATCATTTTCCTGCTTACCTATTATAACTCCAGCCCCTTATGTGTAAGAATAGTTAGAGAAAATTATGTTTGTTTTCCCATTGTAATCCTTCATCCTTTCCTGTTCAGGATGTTTGCACAGCGCTATTAATTACAGCCTTCAATTCCTTGGCCTGGAAGGATACTCTGTCCTGTCAGAGGACAACCACACAGCTCTGCTGGCCTCTCCTCAAACAAGTATGGTTATTCACCCCTTCTCCCCACCCCTCATGGAAGGTTTGGGTCATGCAGATTAACTGAGTCATTTGGAAGAATTGGGTTGCTGGGGCCTTCAGAGAGGCCCCCTGTGGCCCTGAACACAGTTGTCTCCCCAGGTGCTGTCAGGGACACTGCTCGCAGATGCTGTTACGTGGCTTTTCACCAGTGTGCTGAAAGGCTTACAGACGCACGGGCAGCACGATGGGTGCATGGCTTCTCTGGTCCACCTGGCCTTCCAGATATATGAGGCACTGGTGAGTGAGGACAGAAGGGGGGCAGGATGGCTGCGGCTTTATTGCGCACCGCCTGCTCCCAGTCTCTTGGGCCTTATCCTAGATGTAGGCATCTGCCCAATTTGCTAGGGGTGCCCCTGAGAGGTGGGTGGGGTGTGGCAGGGAATAGGGAGAGTGAAGAGGGTAACAGTTTCCAAACCTACATCAACTAAGTGTATCCTCACTTATCAGCGCCCTAGGTACCTGGAGATAAGAGCTATTATGGAGCAAATTCCTGAAATACAGAAAGACTCTCTGGACCAGTTTGACTGCAAGCTTTTGAACCCCTCCCTGCAGAAAGTGGCTGACAAGCGCCGGAAGGACCAATTCAAACGCCTCATTGCTGGTTGCATTGGGGTAGGTCAAGCACTTTCATTAGTTCTCCTAACCCCGTTTGGGCAAACCAGAAACCAACTGTAGTTATAGAGCATTATGGTGGAATGATCTTTAACGCACTACTCAAGGTCCCGCATTAGTTCTTTCTCATTTGTTTTCTACAGAAACCCTTGGGAGAGCAGTTCCGAAAAGAAGTTCACATTAAGAATCTTCCGTCACTTTTCAAAAAAACAAAGCCAATGCTGGAGACAGAGGTGCTAGACAACGACGGGGGCAGCCTGGCCACCATCTTTGAACCCTGAATCAAGCTTTTGGGCATCCTTCCTTGGCCTTTATTGTCATCTCTTCTTCCCCTCCGTAGCTAATCTCTAGGGCCTTCTCACACTGCCACCTCACTTCCCACCATTGTCAGCCTGGAGAGATCCAGGTCTGGAGCCGGAGAGAGTGGGCCTGTGCAGGGCCAGAAGTAATTATACTGAAGTATCAAGAGAGGGAGTCAGGGCTTACATCATTCTGTCTACACGTCCCAGGTAGTTCCTAGTCTACTTGGAGTTTCGGCTTTTCCAAAAAAAGCTAGAGCAGAGCAGCCCTTCTCCCCGAGCCCTCCCACCTCCATGCAGCCACACACCTGTGCAGAATGGTAACTAGGGGCACTGTGCCCACCACTGCAACTAGCTGGGCTTGCAGCAAGGTCTCAGCCTTCACTTCCTTGTGCCAGACTTTATCCTGAACCACTGCAAATCTCACTGACCCCCCCTTGCTGCAGAGCTGGCAGAGAACCATCCCCACTCCCAAGGGGCATGTCTGGTTTGGGTACTAAGTGCTGAAGTAAATTTGGCCAGTTCCCTCAACTTTGTTTTGGGCAAGAATCTGGGCACCTGATGGGCCCCATGGTACAGTCTACTGCTAAACTCTGGGCACGGTATCAAGTGTAGAACCTCCAGGGACCAGGGCTGGGCAGTCTTTAGTGCTAACATCCCCCTTAGAGCTCACACATCTTATCCTTCCATTAAAGACCCCTCAATCTGATTTGCCCCACCTTGGGGTGCACTCAGGCACAAGAGCCACAGTACCCTATCTAGTGTCATATGACAGCATTGTCATCAAAAAATAATCCAGACCAGCTCGGCTGTGTCTGTGACAAGTAGCTAGCAAAGCCACTGGTCTCTTCCTAGGACTATCTGAGTCCAGGTGCCTTCCAAAATCTCATGGGCCCTGGTTACTTTGCTCAAGGGCCATTTCCAAAAAAGAAAATATGCTTTCCTATCATAACCTGTACTGAGTCCATTCTAGAGGTCACTGGAAGGCCCTGTAAGCAGAGAGGACATGGATAAAGGGACCTACCCCTGAGATCATTACTGGTGGCCACAGACAGGATGAATCCATATGGAGACCACAGAGTATATGTCCATGTACTCTGCACAGACACATCTGTCATCCTTCTGATCCACTGACAGGAGGGTTTCAGTGAGAGCCAGAGTGGACCGAAGCTATAACTTAGCTGGTGCCGGGTAAGGCTCGAAGGAAGCGAAGCTGGGGAAGCACATCTTAGGAGTCTCATGTTGCAGCTCTGCTACCCAGACTTGCCCCTGCTCTCTTCCTCTGTGGTGCTTGGGGTTTCTGTAGATTGTGAAAGCGATCTCAAAGAGTGTTTCCCTCCAAACTTGATAGCTGCCTACTCTTCTCTCTGGTTGGGGCTGTGGAGGGTGTAGTTATATTTATTGTGTTGTAATATTTTTAACATCCTGTGACTTCATGCTAGATATTTTCTATTGTTTATAGAAACTTTTTGTAGAAACATTAACTCTAAAGCACATCTGCATGTCAGTAAAAATCTCAATTTCATACACAAAGGATGCCATCTGCCTTTTTCAAATCAGTCTTGAAAGCAGGAACATACTCAAGAGTTATTTCCTCAAGAGCATCCTAAGGGGACTAGACAGGAAGAACTGTGACGGATGGACCTCATCTGTCAAGCTCTCTGAAATAGTATGCCAGTTAGATTTCTGTGCCTGACCGCATAGACTAGGTAGCGCATCCATTCTCACTGTCTTGCATATGTGGCTGCTGGGCCTGATTTCCATGGACTGTCCAAAGGGAATTGCTGCTGTTCTTTGCAAAGCTGTCAATAGCAACATGAACTTCCCTGGTAATCCAGGAGACAGGCAAAGTGGCACATTCACTCTGGCTCCTTAAGGTTTTGCTGTGTCCCCAGAAACCACCACAATTTGAGATTCCTGAGGAGGTTTTTTAGTTTGGCCCTAACCTGCAGTAACATCTGAGCCCATGTTGTTTGTTTTGAGGCAGGGTCTCACTCCCTCACCTGCCCAGGCTACAGTGCAGTGGTGTCATCATAGCTCACTGCAACTGTGAACTCCTGGGCTCAAGTGATCCTCCTGCCTCAGACTCCCTAGTAGCTGGGACTGTAAGTGTGCACCACCATGCCCAGCTAATTTTTTACTTTTATAGAGACAGTGTCTTGCTCTTGCTCAGGCTTGTCTCAATCTCCTGGCCTCAAG
>NW_012140302.1:1037212-1087417 GCF_000956105.1 Propithecus coquereli
ACAGGAAGAACTGTGACGGATGGACCTCATCTGTCAAGCTCTCTGAAATAGTATGCCAGTTAGATTTCTGTGCCTGACCGCATAGACTAGGTAGCCCATCCATTCTCACTGTCTTGCATATGTGGCTGCTGGGCCTGATGTCCATGGACTGTCCAAAGGGAATTGCTGCTGTTCTTTGCAAAGCTGTCAATAGCAACATGAACTTCCCTGGTAATCCAGGAGATGGGCAAAGTGGCACATTCACTCTGGCTCCTTAAGGTTTTGCTGTGTCCCCAGAAACCACCACAATTTGAGATTCCTCAGGAGGTTTTTTAGTTTGGCCCTAACCTGCAGTGACATCTGAGCCCATGTTGTTTGTTTTGAGGCAGGGTCTCACTCCCTCACCTGCCCAGGCTACAGTGCAGTGGTGTCATCATAGCTCATTGCAACCGTGAACTCCTGGGCTCAAGTGATCCTCCTGCCTCAGACTCCCTAGTAGCTGGGACTATAAGTGTGCACCACCATGCCCAGCTAATTTTTTATAGAGACAGTGTCTTGCTTTTGCTCAGGCTTGTCTCAATCTCCTGGCCTCAAGTGATCCGCCCGCCTCGGCCTCCCAAAGTGCTAGGATTACAGGCACGCGCCACCACGCCTGGCCTGAACCCAGTGTTCTTAACTGCTAAATGCCAGACCGGTTCTGAAGTGAGGCCCCCTATTTTTAAACCAAAACTCAAGTCTCTGAAAAAAAAATCAGGATGTGAATTTATTTACATCAAAGGCCTTACAAAGATGTAAGAGTCATTTTTGGGCACATTTAACAAAATGTATTGATTCAAAATAAAATTCGAATTGTCCTAGGAAACTCAGGACCCTTAGTCACACTGGGCTCTCTATAGCAGTCCTGTAGGGCAGACCAGAACCCAAAGCTTCAGCATGCCTCAGGGGAGCATCCAAGCCCAGCCATCAGATAACTTCAGGGCAAACCTCAGTCCATCTGAACTGCTTCTAGTTCATCCAAGAACCGTCGGCACTTCCCCATAAGTATTTTGATGGCTTCGCTTACCAGCACGTCCGGTGGCAACACGCCCGTTGACTCAACAGAGACTGGGAATCAAAGAGACACTTTTAGCCTAGGCAGGGCTTACATTTAAAAGGCTTCTGTTATAGGTTATCCCTATATACCACATCAGGACTCTGAGAGGAAGCTACAGCACCAAAGAGCACCTACCCACCCCACCACCCACCACTTTGCCACTTCATACTCACAGATATAATGATCCCGAACCCGGGCGAGCTGTACAACCTTCTTTAGCTTCTCATTCCGGAAAATTTCCCTGCTGAAGGTATCTAGCCGGGGATTGGCAATTCTGGCCACCTTTTTACCTAATGAAAACAAACTATATTATACTTTGATTTTTGGAGCCCAAAGTTTTTATATATTCTTCTCTGTCACCTTCAAAGAAAATGCACTTTAGGACCTGACAGGAACAATATCCCAAATACCATACCTTGGATTTCTTGCACCTCAATAACACCAGGTGAGAAGCACCGGCTTAACTCCTCAGCTGCTTCCCCTTCCACAGGCTTAAGCAGGGTGATGTCTGGCAGGAGCCTGTAACTGGCTGTTGCCACTGGTGAAAACTTAGCATGATCTTTGCCTGGAGGGAAAAGGGCTATCAACCTGTAGGAAACCCTTCACTCTCCTAAGCCACTAACAGCAAAAGCACAAGCCTGATGGTTGTCTGCCTGTCAACAGAGTTCTTTAGTCCCACCTTACCCCACTGCAGTCTAACTACCTCCCTGCCCAGAGCAGGCCTCAGGGTTCTCACCAATGCCCTTGACACAGTGCATGAGCAGGTCAATCTCCTGGCCAGGCCGCAGCTGAGCAATGAGGATATCATCGTGCACTGGTCGGATAGTGCCCTCTGGAAAGAGGTCAGCCTGGTTCCCCAGGGGGACCCATGTCATGTGCCTGGTGTACACTGGAGGAAAAACATGTCAGAAGACCTCCATCTATAACACTAGCACCCACCAGGAGGTCGGCCCTCTTCCACATCCTACCACTACTCACCTTTGTGGTTCACATAAAGTTCGTTGGGGTCAGAGGAATCTTTAGCAGCGTGGGGGTTCCGAGTACACCTGACTTGCAGACGAAACTGCAGAGTATCTATCTCCGTGCCTTCCTCATCTCCTGCACAAACGGAGGGACCTCTTAACACTAGTGAACATTGGCATGCCAGGCACAATGCTGAATGCTTTACGTACATTTTCCATTTAATCCTCTTGACAAACTTCGGAAGGCAAGGAAAAATGTTCTTACAGATGAAAACACTGATGCATCAAAAGATGAGTAACTTGCCTAAGGACACACAGTCAATCCAGGATTTGAACCCAGGGAGTCCATTTCCTTCAAAATTTCATTTTCTCAGACCCTCACCTTGGTTCCGATATTCAAACAGACGGGGATCAGCGTGAATGGGAATGAGCCCCAGGCGATGAGCAAGGATCTCATCCTGGACGATGGATGTGTTGTTATACACCAGGACCTTCTCCACAGCCATAGTTGGCACCTGCCCAAGGAAAAGAATCAGCCATCTGCAAAAACTCAGTAGGCTCCCCGCCTACCCCCCAACCTCCTGAGATAGGGCAATTATCTCTTCCTAGAATGCTTAATGAAAAGTTTGCAAAAGAATGAGGTGGTGAAATCATCAGCAAAATTCCAGGAAAAATAAGAAGGACAGCTTGGGGCACTTAATTCTACAAGTGAGGTGATGACAGTTTCCCACGTAACTCCAGCCTTGCCACCATGCCTGCCTTTACCTCAGCTAATAGAATCCTCCGGAAAGCATTGGCAATGGCTGCATCGATTCCCACCATGTCAAACTCTAATGAGTTTTCATCCATGTGTACTACATCCACACGAAAATTCTAGAAAGACAAGAAAAACATGAAGTAAAGCCTAATCTCTGTGATCAATATCTCTCCACACCTCTCCACTGGTTATTTCCCTAAACTATTAGCATAATCTCATCCAGAAACCTCCCTTTGCCCAGAAGTCCCTCTATTAGATATTTGTTTTCCCACCGTGATTTCTTTAGTTTATTGAAAAATCTCCATTTTTGTCTTCCATTCATTAAAACCCTATGCAATATGGCTTCTAACCAACCATCTGCAGACGCTATTCTATAAAGAACAAACTTCCATACTGCTTAGTCCAGTTGACAATACTCAATCCTTATCTTACTAGACTTCTCTGCTATACTTGGGATTGTTGATAAAAATTCCTCCTTTTCAAGCTATTCCCTTGCTTTCTTAGCACCAGTCTTCTCTGATGATTCCTCCACATCTTCTACCCACCCCCTAATTATTATTTGCCAGGTTCTTGTCTCTCTCCCAGGTGACTTCAATCACTCATGGTTTTAGCAACTACCTGTACTGACAACTTCCAAAATTTTATCTCACTTCTGATCTCATTTCAAACATAACCTACCAGTCTGCTAGATCTGTCCACATGCAGGAAACTGAATGCATCATCATTCCTGTTCCCCAGACCGATTTCTCCTCATCAGGGAATGACACCACGATCCATCAAAGCAGTTTCCCAAGCCGAAAGGTCATTTTACACGCTCCCCCACATCCCTTATCAAAACAATCACAAATTTACCTTCTGTCACTCCTTTGCTCTATTTCTACCATTATAGTCTTAGTTCATGCCTCATACCTTATACAAGGCATGAACTTATAAGGTCCCTTACACAATCTAACAGGTCTACCTGCCCGATGTGATCCTCCTCAAATACTCTCTCCCAACCACCAGGGTTGAAAATCTGATCGTGTCTGCTTAAGAACTCTTCAGTTTCCTTGGGTTTTTTTTTTGTTTTTTTTTTTTTGAGACAGAGTCTCACTGTGTTGCCCGGGATAGAGTGGCATGGCGTCATCCTAGCTCACAGCAACCTCAAACTCCTGGGCTCAAGCGATCCTCCTGCCTCAGCCTCCCGAGCAGCTGGGACTACAGGCATGCGCCACCATGCCCGGCTAATTTTTTCTATATATTTTTAGTTGTCCGATTAATTTCTTTCTAATTTTAGTAGAGACGGGGTCTTGCTCTTGCTCTGGCTGGTTTCGAACTCCTGAGCTCAAACACTCGCCCCCTCGGCCTCCCAGAGAGCTAGGATTACAGGCTGAGCCACCGTGCCCAGCCAGGTTCCTTGGTTTTTGTTGTTGTTAAGAGTCTCACTCTGTGCCCTGAGTAGAGTGCAGTGGCGTCACTGTAGCTCACTGCGACCTTCAACTCTGGCTCTAAGCCATCCTTCTGCCTCAGCCTCCCGGGTAGCTGGGACTGCAGGCGCTTGCCACAATGTCCCACTGGTTTCTACTTTTTGGTAGAGACAGGGTCTCACTCTTGCTCAGGCTAGTCTCAGACTCTGGAGCTCACCCAATTCTCTCGCCTCAGCCTTCCACAGTGCCTAGGATGACAGGCGTGAGCCCCTGCCTGCGCCTGTTTAAAACTTCAAAAGCTATCACCTGCAGTGCCCAAGACCCACTCCAATCTTGCCTACCACTAGTGGCGACCAACTTAACATGCTTGCAGTGCGGATATTCTCAGAGCACGCTTCACACAAGTCTTTATAATTAAGCTCCTGTTCTTAGTCCCTCCTCACCATTCACTGTTCTTCAAGGCTCAATTCGGATGTCACCTGCTTATGAAACCTTACATACGCACCTCTCTGCCCTACTTCCTAGTCTTAGCGTGATGCCCCCTATCCCATCCCCCGCCGTCCTTATCGCTATCGACCACCTTTACCACATTACATTGGAATATCTGTTTATGCACACTATTCCTCAACAAGACCGAACACATTTTTTTCTTTTTTCTTTTAATAAAGGAGAAGGAAGAAAGGCAGGCAGACAAGTAGGCCAGTCCACTCCCACCCTCCCCACCCCCCACAAGACTGAACATCTTGTTCGCAGAACAGGTCAGAAATCGTGTCTAATTTGGCCTAGCACATTGCTCAATGAACTTTTTATGAACGGAGGGAACCCCAAGAGCAGATTCTGAGGCCCAAGCTCCTCATATCACACGGTCTGGCCCTCATACCCTCTCCGGACACCTCCAGCCCCACCCACCTTCTCGAAGCGGTCCTGGTCCCAAGCATCATCATAACCGGAATAGTTACCAGGAAAGTCAGTGGTATGAACCTAGAGCAGAGAAACGAGTCTGTCCACGAACAGCAGCAAGCCCAAAACAGTCCCCATTCAGATCCCAACCCATCCCTGTTCCGCTCTCACTCCTCCTCCTGAGCTCAAGGCACAAGTCTTACTTACATTGCGGACTCCAAACTCCCCTAGAACCACGCGATTTCGCATCTCGTCCACCGCCTGAGCCGCAGCCATCTTCAACTTGTCCACGAGACCACGGCCTCAAACTAGCGCGTGCGTTCTAGTAGCCTTCCTCCGTCTCCACGGCAACGCACCGCCTTCTGTGATCTTAAATATCGCGAGACTTTTCCCTGCCCGGTCCACGTCTCCAGCTTCCGGAAGTCAGTTTGGGCCAAACATCCGGGTTTCTTTTTTTTTAATGTTCCGGCTGGTGCCACCTCTCTTTCTTCTCCTGGGACGTCTCCCTCCCTGAGGCCCACATCTCATCCACTTCTTTGAGCGCGGGGCTAGCGCGGGCTTCAGCGACGGGAGCTCTCGAGGGACATGGCAACTACGGCTGCGCCGACCGGCGGCGCCCGAAACGGGGCTGGTCCGGAATGGGGAGGGTTCGAAGAAAACATCCAGGTAATAGCCCCAAGGCTTCGGTTGCCAGCAACCCCAGGGCCGGCGGCCGTCTTGAAGTACCGTGGGGATTCTCCCTCGGGGCCTGGAAATCTGCTTAATTTGCAACATTCTTTCACTCCTTTGGGTCATCGTGCACACGAAAGTCAGTGGGATTAGTGCTGACCTGAAAGAGCCAGACTAGTACTTTGGCCTGAGGGTCTGGGTTTCTGGGCCCTCCCGAAGCGTTAGGAAGAGCGTGCTCTTGCTTTCCGAATGGTCTGGGTCAGGCATGGTGAGACTGGGGCTGGCAGAGATTCACTGGCACTTGCTAATGTATGCTGTGCAGATAGTCTTGTTTGGGACTTGGGAAAGAAAGGAAAGGGGCACTTTTGCAGCCTTTTGAGGCTTTGATAGGGAAGGTAGAAGAAAGACGTGAATGGAAGACTGCTAGGTTTCCCAGGCTAGAAGAGAGAGCCAAAGCTAGCAACTGAGGGTTCTGGGAACAAATGAAGGGTAACAGAGTGGCATGATCTGTAGTGATTCCAAGCCATATCCTCAGCAGTGGAAGAACAAAGCCCCAAACCCTGGGATGAGCAGAGGAGGACTTAACGGATGGAACAGAAAGGTCCTGCACTCTAGGAGCCATTGTCTTCACAGGGTGGGGGCTCAGCTGTGATTGACATGGAGAACATGGATGATACCTCGGGCTCCAGCTTTGAGGATATGGGTGAGTTGCATCAGCGCCTGCGGGAGGAAGAAGTAGACGCTGATGCAGCCGCTGCTGAAGAAGAAGATGGGGAGTTCCTGGGCATGAAGGGCTTTAAGGGACAGCTGAGCCGGCAGGTGGCTGATCAGGTAAGCAAGATTGAATCCCCAGCAGGTGGAAAAGTATACCTAGGCATGCCCCATGTTATGGAGTTGGTGTTGGTGATGTTCAGCCCAGATTGTCCAGTTAGAACCATGTAGAAATCCAGCGCAAAATAGGCAACAGGGTCTAGAGCCGAGAGTCCTGCAATACCCATCCCCATCTTCCTTACTTCAGATGTGGCAGGCAGGGAAGAGACAAGCTTCCAGGGCCTTCAGCTTGTACGCCAACATCGACATCCTGAGACCCTACTTTGATGTGGAACCTGCCCAGGTGCGAAGCAGGTGAGGATCCTTCTGAAGAAGCTTCCCTCCTAACACCTAGTCCTTCCTTTAAACCACAGCCAGATTTCAAGCTTTAGGCTCTGTTGGGCTCCCCTTCTTCATGACTCTACCACCCCTCATCACTGCAACTGTCACTGAATACAAATGGCTATAACACATCACCTTGCTCCTCTTTTCCCTCAAAATTTAGCTCAAATGTCACTTCCTTTGTTCCATATTCCTTTAACCCCATTCCTAGTTTGTTCTTTCCTGGTGCTCCTACAGAACTCCACGCTTTTCCTCTAATAGATAGCACTTCAGCAGGGCTATATACCTCCTTATTCCTGGATCTGTCCCCCCAGAGCCCAGTAGCTCCTCAAAAGCAGGTTCTCTTGTTTATTTTTTCATTGCTAGCACCAGAACAGTGTGAACCATATCAGGCCATAGTTGTTGAGTGACTTTTCAAGAACCGGATTTAATTCTGGCTTGGTTTTTTGTTCATCCCTTAATCAGTGCTTATCAAATACCCAGGACCACTCAGCAAGTGTTTATCAAGCATTTGCTCTGTGCCAGACCCTATACTATTTGTGTCTAATTAGCGGTGAAGGTGAACGGGAGCCTTGCCCTTGGGTACAGTTACAGTACAGTACTCGTATGCTATGATGGGGCACACAGGAAGGACACTTGAGCCACAGTAGATTGGTGGGTGGGACAGGACAGGTTTCCCAAGGGAAGTAAAATCTAGCTAAAATCCAAGATACCATTAGGAGCTAACCACTTAAGAGAGCGGCTAAGTAACTGAATTTTCATACTACTTCAAATATCTTTTTCAAGAAAATGCTCAGTGGTGCCTGGAGGAACAGTTAAGCAGGAAGAGGCAGGAGACAAACTCACTAGTTTCCTCAGTAACACCTTCTAAACCTTTCCCAGGGTTTCACCATCACAGCCCTGAATTCCAGGTGCTCTCTTCTGAGGTTTGCCTGTCTTTTAAAAGGGAGTGGATCAAATAGGTAAATGGTCAGGCCCTCTCCCAAGGCCCAGCCCGACTCTCTGAGTTCTCCCTCCATATAGCTGTTGCTTCTGGCAGCTCAGTTTCAGAGGGTTGTCTTTCCTGGACATAATTTTAGGGGCAAGGAAGGTATTTCCTCATTCCTTATCTGTCTTTACTACCCTTTCCTCCCCCTGTCATCCAGCATGTCCTCTGGGCCAGGCCCCATTCCCTGGAGTTAGAGAGATGAGTAAGATTCAGGCCTTGCCCTCCAGCACCTTGTAGCCTAGTGCTGCCTCTGCTCTCATCTCTCCTCTCCTCTCCCAGGCTCCTGGAGTCCATGATTCCTATCAAGATGGTCAACTTCCCCCAGGTGAATAGGAGGTGATGTGGCTGGAGCTGGGGGAGGCACCAGGGCAGAGGGTGGGGCCACCAGGCACAGCCTGGGAAGGCATAAACAGAAGAGCCATTGTACCCTCCAGCCTGAATGAGTTGGTATATTGACAGAAAATCGCAGGTGAACTCTACGGACCTCTCATGCTGGTCTTCACCCTGGTTGCCATCCTCCTCCATGGGATGAAGACATCTGACACCATTATTGTAAGCAGGACAGAGGACTTTGGGGGGGTGGCTAAACTAGGTTGAAAGCTGCCCAAGGACATGGTGGTGGCGTGAAGCAGGAGCAGCCCCTGGGGAAAGTCCTGGGTGAGGCTGAGATCACAGGCCTCCCAGGACTAAATCAGAGCCTTCACCCCACAGCGGGAGGGCACCCTGATGGGCACAGCCATTGGCACCTGTTTCGGCTACTGGCTGGGCGTCTCGTCCTTCATTTACTTCCTCGCCTACCTGTGCAACGCCCAGATCACCATGCTCCAGATGTTGGCACTGCTGGTAAGGAGCCAGGCATGGTAGTAGGCAAGAGCGATCTTAAAAAGAAAAGCCAGTCCTTGGTCTTCATCTGTCCTGGGTGCCCAGAGCCTGGAATGGGAGGAGCAGGCCAATGGACCATCTATTTCCCAGGGTCCCCATGAGGGGCCAGAGGCCAGCCCAGAGCCTGAGTGATTTTCCTCTCCACCATCCTCCTTCCCAGGGCTATGGCCTCTTTGGGCACTGCATTGTCCTGTTCATCACCTATAACATCCACCTCCATGCCCTCTTCTACCTCTTCTGGCTGCTGGTGGGTGGTCTGTCTACCCTGCGCATGGTAAGCTGGACGAGAGGTTTCCAGGGGTGGGCTGTCCTCCCAGGGAGCTGGGGAAGACAGCCTGGAGCTGTCCACCCCACAAAGGGCTCTAAATGGGAGGGAAGGGCCCAAAGATGGTTCTGCCCTGGGTGGGAGTGTCTTCTCCCCACTTCTCACTTTGGAACCAGGCCCTCTGAGCTGTATTTCTGTGGCCCTAGGTGGCAGTGTTGGTGTCTCGGACTGTGGGCCCCACACAGCGGCTCCTCCTCTGTGGCACCCTGGCTGCCCTGCACATGCTTTTCCTGCTCTATCTGCATTTTGCCTACCACAAGGTGGTAGAGGGTAAGTGGCAGGAAGGCCAAGTTGGGGAGAGGGAGAGAACAGCTGCCTAGGGCAGGGGGCTGGATGAGATGGCCTGTGGGCTGGGCCCAGCCAACTCTTACTTACCTCCGTCTTCCTTCTTCCAGGGATCCTGGACACACTGGAGGGCCCCAACATCCCGCCCATACAGAGAGTCCCCAGAGACATCCCTGCCGTGCTCCCTGCTGCTAGGCTTTCCTCCACCATGCTCAATGCCACAGCCAAGGCTGTTGCAGTGACCTTGCAGTCACACTGACCCCATCTGAAACCCTTGGCCAGCCTGCTCTCCCCCAGCTGTGGAGTGGAGGAAGATTAAAGGACAGTACTGATGACATGTGTCTCTTTGATGAGGGCTGCAGCTGCCACTCAGCTGTAGCTGCTTAAGAACCTCCTTGACGCCTGTCGGGGCTTCTGAAGGGCACAAGGCCAGGAACTCCTGACCAGGACTGCAAGGCTGTGCAGCCAGTGCAGAAAGTGGGTCAGCTCCTCTGAGGCCCCTTTACCACCTACCCCTTCCTTCCTCTTTCTCTCCCACATTGTCTTGCTAAATATAGACTTGTAATTAAAATGTTGATGGAAGTCTGGAACTGCAGCTACCGATCCAGTGGTCCTCCCTGTCACCCTCCTTCCTGTACACTTTCCTGTTTTTCTGTCAGCAGTGGTAATGTCACATGTTCCCCTTCTTTATCCCATCACTTAGCAAGATGAAGATGGGACAGGCCAGACTGCATAGAGGGCAGTGATTAAATGTGGAACCTGCCCCTGAGGGCAGGGGAACCTGACCCATGGAGTGGCAGGGAGGCCTCAAGCACAGGAGCCATGAGCCTGTTGGAACAGTGTACTCAGCTTGAGACTGGGCTCAGTTGCACTCCTGGGAAGCCAATGGAGCAATGACAATTGGACAAAAACTTCCAGACTTAAACCCCATGTCGTTACAAGGACGTTCTGCACCTGGGCGGTGGTGGGGATAGTTTTCCTATGGGGCTCACATTTGAAGCCAAAGTTAACTTTGCCCTGGTTGTGCTGGGCCGGCTCCCCTCAGTTTGTCTCTGCCCTCGGTCTTCAAGAGTGCTGTTTTCTCTTAAAAACAACCCTCACCCCCTCTTTAATCTGTTTCATTTAAGAGTTAATTCAGGTGGTTATTAGAGGGAATAGGGCCTTTGGCCTCCCTTCACTACACTTGGTATATTTTTTTAATTCTCTCATTACCCTAGTAAATCTGGGTCAGCAGCATCTGTCCCTCCTAATATAGGGACTGACAGGTGCCGTTCATTTGCCCTGTGTCCTACAGGTGAAGCCGGCACCACGCTAGCCAGTGGACGGCACTGCCTGCGCTGTGCAGTGTGCTCCCGCCGATTTTACACGGTCCTCACCGTCCCCCGGGGCCACTGATCCTGGCACCCTTTATACTGGCCACCCCAGCCTCGCTGGCACTGAGACCATCTCAGGGCATCAGCAGTGCCCTGCGCACCTGGGGAAGGGGCAGCAGCAGGACCCTGCATCCACCTGGGGCTCACGTGCCCCAGGGACCCCTTTGGGGTTCCCTTGTCCCTAGCCCCTCAGGCCGGCTTTAAGCCGTCGCCCTTGGAGCACCCGGGTGAGGTCGCCATCTTAGCGGGGAGGAGGAGGGAGTCCTCGGCGGCCGGAATCCCCGCGCACGCTGCACCTCGCGTCACGGGGGCGTGGCACGGATTACAGGGCTCTAGGGACTTCCAAACGAGAGGGGGCAGTGCCTGGGAGCCCGGCGAAGGCGCTCAGGGTCTGGACCTTAGGAATGGGGAAGGACGGCAGAATGGGCAAAAGAACCGGTAACAGTGTCAAACGCCATCTCCACGTGACGTGCCTCCACTCCCCCTCACTATCACCCCTCCCCACCCCCCGCCCGTCCTAGGCCTCAGCCCTGCTACCTTCTTTCTGCCCGCTGCGTGGCCCCACACCCCGGGGCTGAATGTCCACGGCTCCGAGCTCCTTGCCCGGAACCAGGCGGTGTGCGCGAACCTCGTGGGCCAGCGTGGCCGCGGCCGGGCAGGGGGCGGGGCGCGCGGCGGTGACGCGGCCGTTGCCATGGGAACCCACCGCCGGCTCGGGCGCAGGAGCTGAAGCCCGTGCAGCAGCCCGCTTCGGGCTCTCCGGGCGAGCCGTGCGGCCAGGCCCCACTGGCGGCAGAGGGAGCCAAGCGAGAGGCAGGAACGGGGCGGGTGCAGCCCCGGAGCAGCGACCGGTCCCGCGGATCCTAAGCTGAAGACCCCGAGCAGCCGCCGGCGCCGCAACCGCGAGGAACAAGGACAAGCGCGGAGCAGCGCCGGCCCAACACCCGGATCGCGCGCCCAGCCCGCCGCCCAGACAGCACAGTCCGCCGCCGCCCCAGCGCCGCTCGCCTCAGCCCGGTCCGCGACCTCTAAGCTCCGCACCCCGGGCCCGCCCCGGCGCCGCAGCCTCTGCCTCAGCCTCCGCCCCGACTCCGTCTACGACCCCAGCGCGGGCCTTGACCCCGGCCCTTCTTGAGGCCCCGCCAACCTCCGCCCCGGCCCCGGGCCCGGAGGCCCAGCCGTGGGCACGATGCTGCCCAGCTCCATCCAGATTTCGGGAGAACCGCTGTCAGGCGCCGAGGTGCGGGACATCTGCCGCGGCCTGCGCGACAACGCCGTGCGCCTGCTCTCACTGCGCGGCTGCCGCCTCTGCGACCGCGACTTCGGCCGCATCTGCCGGGCCCTGGCCGGGGCCACGTCCCTGGCGCAGCTCAACCTTAACCTGGGTGTCGTGTCCAGCCCCAGCCGCATCAAGCAGCTGGCGGAGGCGCTGCGGACCAACCGCTCCATCCAGTCCCTCTTGTGAGTGCGCCCCCTCGCAAGGGGGTCCCGGGAGCCGCACACCTCCACGCACTCCCCCTGCCACCTCCTGTTCCACACACCTTCCAGTACTGTCTTTCGACCAGCCCACCTCCGCACGCCCTATACACACTCCTCATCCCTCGGCCGCTCTCCACAGCACCCTCCACGCGCACGCCTCATCTCCAGACTTTCTGCACGCGACCCCGCCCGAGATGGGATACACCCCGCTTCCTGGCAGGGCATGTCGTGCCTCCCCGCCTAATCACCCGCATTTACTACGCTGGGGCAGCTGCTCCATTCCCAAGAGGGAATACCCCTGTAGCTCCGTCCCTACCTTCTGCCCACGGAATTCCAGTCCACCCACACACCCATTCTCTGCCCCTCCCTGTGCAATGTCCTGGATCTGAGTCCCTGCCCCCAATTCCCCTTCTACCTGTATTCCCTTAGAATCTAGAATGTTCTTTCTCCCTTCCCGTGCCTCTCAAGTGCTGTGACTGAGTGTCCTCCCTGCCCCTAGGACTTACATAGGTGAAAGTGCCCCTTCCCCGTATACATAGGACTGATGACAGCAATAACTCTGCTCTCTCGCCTCTGCTCACCCGCTAGCCTGCATGGGAGCCCCTTGACAGATGCGGGGCTGGCCTTGCTGAACCCAGCCCTGGCACTCCACCCTGCCCTTGTGGCTCTGGACCTGGGGGACTGCATGCTGGGTGACGAAGCCATCAACCTCATCTGTGGCCTCCTCCCCCCAGACGGGGCCAAGTCTGGTGAGCGGGGCCCTGCTGAGGGCATGGGCTGGTGTGGCCTTGATGAAAAGTTAAGTGCAGAGGGAAGGGGCGTGGCCCAGAGCCGAGCGCTCTGAGGGTGTGGATGAGAATGTGTCTTGCTCCTCTCAGAAAGGAGAAGGATGGGTGGGCTGAGAGGGTGGAGACTCAGGAATCCAGGCTGGGGCAGGCAGGGGAGGCTTGAGTCCTTAGTGGCTCCAGAGCTCTGTGGTGGGGATGGAGTGACTCCCAACCACTAGGGACACCCAGGGACATGGGGACAGCGGGGAAGGGGCTCAAGGAGGGTCTGACCCTCCACATTCTGGCTTCTCTCTATGATGCTGCCCAGGCTTGAAGGAGCTAACACTGAGTGCCAACCCTGGAATCACCCCTAAGGGCTGGAGCCGCCTTGCCATTGCTGTGGCCCACAGCTCCCAGGTCCGCGTCCTCAATCTGGACTACAACCCCCTGGGTGAGGCTCAAGAATGGCCTTTGGATTCTCACCACCCCATGCCCTATCCAAAGAGCCTGGGACCTTCAGTTGCCACGGTAACCTCCATTCTGGGGAAGGGAAGAGGAAGGAAAGCTCCTAGGGGGTGTAGGAGGTGGTAAAGGAGCCATCCTGTGTGGAGGACCAGATGACCAACAGGTAGATGAAAGCACCAGTCATCATCCCTGGGCCTGACTTGCTTCATCCCTTCACTCCCACCAATCACAATGCTCCACTCCTGGCCACCCACCAATTGTGTTTCCCCGCCAGGAGATGGGATCTAAGGTTGTTAGGGTAAAGGAGAAGCTGTTCAGGAGGAAGGGTTAGCTGGCCTCTGTGAACACAGGTGAATGTGTGGGTGTGTGCTCTCTCTCCAGGTGACCATGTGGCAGGGATGCTGGCTGTAGCTGTGGCCTCTAGCCGTACCCTAGAAGTCCTAGACTTGGAGGGCACAGGGCTCACCAACCAGTCAGCCCAGGTGAGAAGTCATCATGTTTGGGGACAAGCCAGTAGATGGGGTGGAGGTTAGCCTATGTGTCTGTAGACATACCCAACGGGTGGCAGGTTGGGGGGTCTGAAACCCTGCTTTAATGGTGTTCATCCTTTTCCAATATCTTCCCCACCCCAGACCCTGCTGGACATGGTAGAAAATTATCCCACAGCTTTGCGGAGCCTGGTGTTGGCTGAGAACAGCATTAGCCCAGAGCTGCAGCAGCAGATCTGTGACCTCCTCTCTGAGGGGGAGGAAGAGGAGGAGGTCACAGGAGGGGCTGGTGACACCCAGGAATGGGAGAGAGGCCGGGAGCCTGCTGCCCACCAGAGGGGCAGTACCTCCTGGATGTGCCCCAGCGGTAAGAACCCAGAGGGTTGATCACAGCCAGGTCTGGAAGAGGCTTGGGACAAGGGAGAGTGGGTGTTGGAAACCTAGCCCATCTCTCACCTATTTGTGGTCCCCCGTGGAGGAATGAATAGTGGTCTGAGCATCCCTCTGCCCTTCCACAGATCCCAGCTCTCAGATGGTGCTAATGACGTCAGGACTAGGGGACAGTCTGTTGGCTGAGACCGAGATGTGACTCTCCACTTGACCTTCTGCACGTCATTACATTTGTCTAGTCTCCAGCACCTCACCCCAGATACCAGGGTCAGGCCCTGGGCCTTGAGAGGGATGGGGGGGCGGGGGTTGCCAGGGGCTCTGGCAGCTCCTGGCAGTGTGATGGGAAGGAAGCTCTGGACGCTGTGACTGGGCAACAGCTTTGGGGGGCACTTGAACCCAGGGCAATGCCTCTGGACTTGTTGGCAGCTCTAGCTGCAACCCGCTGGCTCGGAAGAGATTTTATGAATTCCACAACCTGGTGTGTGGCTGTAGTCACTGGGACTGGCAGTAGGGGAGGAATTGGAACTACCGTCAAACACCACTAGGGGGCAGTATCATCCCACGCATAGCCCAAGCTCCAGGCTGTGTGAACTGGTCCAAAATTTCTCAGAACAGGCCTGGCCCAGTCTGGGGCAACACCTTCCACAAGCCCCGTAAAGATCATAACTAAAGAGTTCAGCTCCAGAGCTGGGCTGGACCGGAGCCTCCCTCTAAAGGTAGACTCAGGGGCCCTGCTCAGGTTACTGAGGTGCCCCCTCTCCCACTGCCTGATGCTCTGTGCCCAAGGAAGCCCCAGGCAGAGTGGGGCAAGGGGGAGTCACTGGCAGACTAGGGTAAGACTCGGACTGGGAATACTCAAGAATGGGGAGAAGCGTGGGAGAGGGAAGATCATGAAGACAAATTAGGCCATACCAGTAAAATAGTTTTATTTAATTTTAAAATAGTCATCAATGTGAAAATTTCCCAAAGCTGGGAGTAACAGTCTAGAGCCAAGGTTGGGAGGGGAGCCAGGCCTCACCTAGAGCCCAGCTTGAGGCCCCTAAATCCCACCCTCCCTTCCAGAGGGAGGGAGGAAACAGCTGAAGGGAGCCCTGAGTCAGTCCTCTCCCTTATCTATCCCCAAGGGCCAGCTGCGCCACGCCCCTTGTGGGCAACAGCTCATGGAGAGGATTTTGGGAGAGAGGGAAACAGGCAGAAAACAGGAATTAGAGGTTAATGACCCCAATGACCCCCCCCAAAAAACAAACAAAACTCATGATTATGAAAGGAGGATGGAAGATGAACACTGATACACCCCTCAGCTTCCCAGAACAGCCCAATCTGGGCTGCGCTGACTGGAGGAAAGAGCTTGAGACCCAACTGCATGTTACCTTTGAAGAATAAATATTCCAAGAAGACAAGGGAAAAACCATGAGGCAAACCGTTGCCAGTCACAGTCAACGCAGCTGAAAGGCCTGGCGTGGCCCACCACCTCACCCAACCCACACAGGGACAGAGCTGTGCAAGTCTGAGAGGGAAGAGTTCTAGGGCTGGGGACCCTGAGCTGCAAGGGTGTGGGGCCTCCTTGCGGTCCCAGTGCAGCAGTGGCAGGAAGGCAAGCAGGGGCCCTAGTTGAGCAGGTTGCCCTGCTCCTGGGCCTGTGTCAGGCTGTCCTTGCGGTGCAGGTGGTGTACCCCCATTCTCTTGGGGCTGCGCTGGGGGCGGCTGGAGCTGGGGAGTGGCCAGGCCCTTCCCTCAGTGTGGGAAGTGCTAGGCCCCTCCTCTGTGCCACTATCACTGGGTAGCAGGCTCTGGCGCTCTTCCTCAGGGCTGATGGGCAGGTTCAGCTCTTCCTCCTCCTCCTCCCTGGGAAAGCCAGAGTCAGGTTCCGTGGGTAGCAAAAGCCCACTCTCACTGGCTACGGAAGAAAGTGCCTGAACCACCTCATCTCCGTCAGTGGGGCTAAGAGCAAAATGGCGCTGCAGCTCAGGGAGTGCATCACATCCAAAGGCTGTGCGCTGGGCCACGGCAGCAGGTGGCGGAGTGCGGTCCACAAATGCTCGCTGCCAGCTGGCCAGCAGGTCCTCTTCAGAGCTGGCGGAGCTGGCTGGGGCACTGAGCGTTGGGGGGGCAGGGCTGGGCTGGTGGTGGGGTGAGGCCTGGGCTGAGGCAGGGCCACTGGGCACTGGGCTGGGGCGGGCCCGCTCACTCCCCTCCTCCACCAGGCTCAGTGAAATGGCCTGGCGGGTAGCGTAAGTGCAGTTGGGCAGGGGACTATTGCGGGGGATCCGAACCTTATCCTCAGAGAACTCTATTACCCTGCGGCCAGGATACAGTGGGTGCGGCGGAGATGGGGTGGGGTAGGGGCTTAGCTTCTCAAAGGCCGGCAGGGGCAGCTCCTCCTCTGGGGAGCCCCCTGCAGTACCCAGAGAGTGGCACTCCCCATTGGGTTGTGGGGGGGGGCTGCCAGGGGCCGGGGGACTGGCTGGATCTCCTGAGGCACCCCCACTCATGTCCACATGCACAAAGACATCCTCAGCCAAGGGGCGCCCAGCACTGCCCGACTGTGCTGAATTGAGCAGTAGAGACTCTGGCTTCTCCAACACCCGGGCAATGACTGAGGTAGGCACCACAGACCCTGGGGCCAGGCTGGGAGCAGGGCCTGGGCTGGCAGCCTCTTGACCATTGTGCAGATGTTTCCGAACCATGTCCTGTAGCTCACAGGGCAGCTGAAGTGAAGGAGCAGGAGAAGGGAAGGGACATAAATGGTCACACCTGGAGACAGCTTGACTCACGGCAAAAATAATGGCTACTATGTTCAAGTACCACTGTGTTCTCACTGCGTAACCTCATTTCACAGATAAACAGGCTTGGTGGGGGTAAAATAACTTGAAGCTTTTGATTAACACAGCCAGGATTTGAACCCAGACCTGCTGCTGCTGAGACCTGTGTGCTCTCAAACTTCTATTTCCCCCACCTCAGCAGTGGCTTCCGCCCAAACCAGACTTAAGTTTGGAGAATCTGTACTGACTAGCAGCCTTAGAAATACCTCTACTTCTACAGGCCGCATCAACCTTGGGCCTGAGGCTCTGGGGTCTAGAGTGTGCCCCCTGGGGGAAGAGGATCAAATGGGCCTAATCCTCTCACAGTATGCTATGGCTTACAGCTCCGGCCATTCCCTCTTCAGGATCTTCCTGCATGGGATCCTAAAATTGAGTCCCTCTCTCCCTGTCTCTTATAGAAACACCAATGGGTTAGCCCCGGAGCACTAGCGATGAGCCCTTCACAGCATACAGGACACCAACCAGTGGCAGAGCTGACTGGCTTAAGAGGCAACATGGAGGCAAGAGGAAGGCGAAATGGAAAGGGGGCAGTTAAAGGCAGGAGGATGGAGGGAGGTGCAGAAACTGGAGTTACAGGAGTCCTAAAATCGCTGGAATAGTGGGTGGGGAGTGTGTGTTCTACTCACATCAGCAAACTTGTGGTTACGGAAGTGGGACTTGTTGCACTTAAGGAGCTGCACAGCCAGGTTGCAGTCCAGCCGGTACCGCTCCTACAGATACAGACCTGGTTCAGAGCCCAGCCAGGCCTTGCCCAAGGGAGCAGGGTGGGGCCGGGACAAAGCCGGCCATAGGCAAGGAAGGCCCGAGCCCGCGAAGTGCACATACGTTGAGCTCCTCCAGCTTGTTGATGGTGTTCTTGGCATCCAGCAGCTTGTTGGTCAGCTCCACGATCTCCCAGTCCAGTGTCTTCCTATCCATCTCGGCCTTCTTGATCTGAGGCACAGACTTGTGGTAAACCCAGCCCATACCCCAACCAGCCCTTCCTCCCCTGCCTCTGCCCAGCCCAGAGACACAGGAGGCCACAGGTGCTAGGGCAGCCAAGGCAGACAGACTAGAGACAATGACGGACAGACAGAAGGAGACCAGGAACCTCTCCTGTTCTCCGGGCTGGCTGAGGAGGGAGGGGGAATTTTCTGACCGTGACCTCCTGCCATCTGGGCCCAGGACAGAAGCAGTATTGGAACTGCCCATCCCTTCAGGGGATTCCAGGGGCTCTAAGCACCAGGCCAGGGAGCTGGTTCCTCAGAGGCAGTAACTGCAACCCAGGGGGCTGAAGCCTATGTGTGCAGCTGTTTCTAGAATTAGACTAGGAAGACAGAGAAGGGAACAGGGCTGGGTGGCAGCCAGGGGCACCTGTGAGGTTATCTATTCAAGCAGGGAGGGAGCTACAGGTTCAAAAGTAGCTTTCTGATCTTTAGCTCAGGAACTGGATCTGTAGCCTCCCCTCCCGCACATAGCTTGGGTTTGCTGCCACTGCAACTAGAGCTGTGAGTGTTCAGTAGTGACACCAATCAGTACCTCTGCTAGAGCTCCCAGCTCTCTCTTGGGAGGGAGGCACTGACTATTAAATGGGCCTCACACAGGGAAGAGGAAAGGAGAGGGTGTACTCAGGTGTACTTGAGGGGCAGAGGGGAGTAACAATCCCAGATCTCAGCTGAGGAGGAGGCCAGGATAAGGGAGAAAACACACAAACTCAGACGCAACTGCAAAAATCCAGCTGTGGCTAAGGGAGGCCTGAGAGGAGAGTGCGGCAGCAACGGTGGCAGCATGAAGGGGAAGACGAGGAGAGAAGAGAAACAGTGTGAGCATTAAGACAGTTCTGACTTGCACAGCACACTGCGGTCCCCTCCCCACCACTGTCCCATCCCACTGTCTCCTCCCCAAGCCCCAGGGCAGAATGGCATTCCCCTGGCAGAACCTAGCCCACTGATACGCTGTGAGCACAGTACCAGCCAAACTGCCCTCCTGGACAGATTACCAGTGTGTGCAGCTTGTCCTCCAGTTCCTGATTGGTCCTCTGGGAAGCCGTGTAGCTATTCTGCAGCCTGTAAACGGATAAAAAGCAGACCCCTGGGTCAAGATCCTCTTCAGACCCTGCTCAGCCTCTCCTCAATATTGGGGCAAGTTATTCTCCCCCCTCCCAGAACTTCAGTTTTCTAATCAGATCAGATGACCTCTGAGGCCTCTTCCAGCTAACCTCCTATGAATGGGGAGATGCATGCATGTGTGCGTCTGGTCCCTTATTCCCACACCTGCGGAACTTGTCCTTAAACTTGTCCAGCTCCTCGCGGCTCTGGCCCAGCTCCAGCTCCAGGCAGTCCTGCCCGATTTCCAGCTCACGCTCCAGGGCCTCAGTGCGTCTGGTGGCTGAGGCCAGGCGCCGGCGAAGCTCTTCATTCTCCTGCTGCAAGAGCCTGGCGAGGTGGGGGGTCAAGGGCAAGAGGTCATCAGAGATAGAAGGGCCAGCCTGGAAGCTCCAGGCTGGGCTCAGGGAGGAGGGAGTCAGGATGACATGAAGGCAGGCAACTGGGTGCAGGCAGATTCCTGGAGACGCAGCCTGAGTCTAGGGCAGCGTATTCCATAGGCCTGCTGGCCCTGAGAACACAGCCTGTGTTGGAGGGTGGGGGGAGGCAAAGGGGATAGTAGGGGACAGTCAACCTCCCCCCACTATTGAGAATGACAAGACAGAATTGGGGGATACAGCTCCCAGCCTGTCTCTGGTTACAGCCATGCCAGCTGGCCACCAAGCCCCAGGCTCCAGTTTCCCCCTGCACTACCAGGCTTCTCCATTATTCATCTCTTGGAAATCCAGCCCGGCACTGCGCTCCTCTGACAGAAAGGGCTTTAGGGAAGCAGTTGGTGCAGGAGGGCCACTCTGTTCTCTCTGGAGCCAGGAGCTAGGGAAGGGCTCCCTGGCAAGGAGCAGGGCTCTCAGAGCCATCCACCTCCTGGTTCCAGGCTCCCTCAGAGCCCATGAAACAACAAAACCCCCTTTTCGAAAAAGAACATCCACAACATCGAGCCTCTTCCTAGAGTTCCTAAAACAACCCGTCCAACTGTTACTTCTACCTAATCAAGAAAAAGTCGAACTGTACCAACAGCCTAGCCTAGAGCTAAGAGGGACAGAGCCAAGGCAGGCAGCAGATACTCACTTCATCCTTTCCGTGTCAGTCAGGGGCTCCTAGACAAAAAAAGAACAGAGGCTTGAGGCTCAGCTCTGGACCACTGGCCTCTTGGTTGGCTCACCCTCCAAACAGCCATAGAAAGGCCCAGGTCTGAAGTCCAAAGACTCCCGCAGCAGAAGAGAGGTGCAGGGCCCTCTGGAGATTGAAGCAATCTAGCAATGCCTGGACAAGCCTAGATTATCCTCCCCCATGCCAACCAGAAGATTCAAGAACCCCTTGCAAGCTTTACCCTTAATCCTAAAGCCATTTTCAAATGGGTTCTGGTATCCCTACTACCTCTCCCTAGGGATAAAAAGGGCCTCCCAGCTATTCACTGGGCTCCTTGTGGGCTGTCTCCACACAGGCATGGCAGAGACCTTCCAGAGAGGTGAAGAAGCCAGGCTGGGCTATAGAAGAGTTCTGAGCCCTGACAAAGTCCTCTCAGCCCCCTGGGGGTAGTACAAAAGCAGAATCGGGATCTCCCGAAGGCTCAGGAGGAACGAGTACATACGTGAAGGAAAGCCTCTGAGCTAATCCTGTTCAAGGGGAGTAAAGTGCCTTATCTGGCTTTTAACCTCCTGCCCCACCTTCCCCAAACCCCTATGTTGCTCATGGTCCAAGAGTCAGAGCTCAGCCAATCGCAGGGAAGAGGAGGCACATGCTATGCATGGCAAGCGGGAAGCGTCAGGGCCTATTCCAAATGGAGCTGACTGCATCAGAACTACAGTCACGGGCAGCCAAATGAGATGCGTGGCCCAGATCATGGACTTTGGAGCCACTGACAACTGGATTTGACCCTGTTCTACCACATACTGGTTATATGACCTTAGCCTCGCTGAGCCTTAGTTCTCTCACGTATAAAACTGGGGGAATGCCTGCTGGTAGCACCTACAGTAATAGCTAGTATTTTTATTTAATGTTCCCTGAAGTAGGCAAGTCATGGCATTTTGGCCCTGAATCTAACCAAAGTGGGCCATGGTGTGCCTGATGCTCGACATCTGTTGACCGTCTCTCGAGTTCTTTATATATGCGCCATGCACTGCACCAGGGTGGGGACACGGCAGCAAGGGGGGCAAACCTCTGCAGCACTTATTTCCTCCTGTGAGCTTAAAGAGGGAGGAGAGCCAATGTGGAGTCTGTTGTGCAACTGACTGCAGGCCTCCCTAACAGTCCCTGGCCGGGAGTGCGTGTTTAACAAACGTTAGCCAAACAAAGCAAAGCTGGAGCAAGGGTGGGGCAGTGGAGAGCAGCTGGGCTGGTGGGAAGCAGCTAGAGCACTGCCTCCTAGTAGCCCCCAGAGGAGCCACAGGTTGAATGGCTCTCCTCCACTACGCAGGACCAGAGTCTGGCCTCCAGCAGGTTAGGACCCCTCACTCTGGGGGGCTGCCTCTTGCGGGGAGAACAACACTGTACAGGATCATTTCTGCTAAGCTACGAAGACTCTGGGGTTCTCTGGCACATGGACAGATACTCACAGATAGTCCCCCATGAGCCTACACTGCCCCCACGAGCACTGCTGCAGATACAGGACCCCAGGCCTATACCAGCAATGTCATACTCTCACTCTCACTCGGTACCAGAAGCTCAGGCAGGAGAAGTCAGCCAGCCAGGACAGGGCTACCAGTCTTGCTGACCTCCTGCTCAAGCCGGGATCCAGAAATTTCCAGCCTCAGCTCCCGATGCTCTGGTGGCGCCTTACGGTAGGGTTTCTTAGCAGGGGCTGCACTTGTCATTCTGGGAGGTGAGGGCTCCTCCACCTGCCAAGGGGGAGCAAGAAAGGAAGAGGCTCAGATGTGGTCAGAGCCTTCTGAACTGAGGAAAAAAATGGTAAAGGGGGACATATGTAAGAGCCACCACACAGGCAGACAGGCCTGGGCTATTGCTGGGGTCATTAGAAGGGCTGGACTTTGGTGTGTCAGTCCCTATGGCGCAGGGGAGTACGGAGGGTGGGGCATGGGTCCAATGGGGAACAGACAGGTGGAAACCGCAGGGCCTAGGGCCCGGGCACCGGAAAGAGTGTATGATCCGCTGAGAGTGGCGTGGGCAGTAAAAAGCAGCCTGCCGCTCTCCTTTGTGGCCTTGGAGGGCCTCAGAGGGAAAACTGCTCTGTACATATCGGTTTTCTCAACGCTAACTTGGGAATAAGAATAGCACCAATTTCACAAGGTTGTTGTGACGATTATGTAAAGCACTTAGGAAATGTTCAATAATTGTTAGCTTTAGAAAAAATCATAACCAAAAAATAAGGATTTGAGAATATTCATCTAACCCAGGCTTCTCAGTGGGAGTCTCTAAGCTCAAGAGAGCTGTCTGGCCACAGCCATGGAAGGCCAAGCCCCTCCGGCCTCCACCACTCTCTTTTCACCAGCTCCCACCAAGAGAGGACACTTGCCTGCCTCCTCGCCTGCAGCCTCCCCAGAAGGGAGCCAAATGGGGAGCACAAGCCTTGTCAGGGACATACCGTCTGTTTGTCGGCAGCTCTCTCCGTTCCGCTGTCCAGGAGTTAGCCCTCGGCTCTCCGCATCCCCCGGCCCCTCCACTTCCTCTAGCCAACAGCTCCTGAAACCAGAGAAGGAAAGAAAGTGGAAACCAGGTGTCAGCTGCCTGTCTGTCAGTGTCACAGGCCTGCCTGCCCAGTCTGGGACCTGGAAGTGCCCCCAAGGGAGAGCCAGGCAAGAAGGCCAAGGAGCAGGGGGTCTGAGGGGAAAGCAGAGGCAGGAGACAACCGGAAGCACTGGGTTCCTGCCTTTCTCCATGACAGCACTGTCGCAGGTCCAGATGAGACACAGGTGTGTCTGTGCATGTGTTCATGGTCTCAACTTACCACATGCCCAATTCTAGAATAGGGCTGGTTCTGTCCTATCCCTACCCACTTCATCTCCCAGACCTTTCAGAGTCTGGCAAAAACCAAAAGATCCGGGGAACATGGTTTACCAATGAGAACACCAGGAAAAAGCCTGGAAGAAATGCAAGAAGATGGGGAGAGAAAATGCTGGAAAGAGAGTTCCTAGCAAGGTTTCCAGAAGGAGCTCAAAGACTACTTCTGTGTACAATCGCAGTCAACAGACATCACAATGAAGAGCAGGTCCCGGGGGAAAATCTGAAAAGGCAGCAATTTAGAGCAATGGTCCTCAACCAGGGCAATTTTGCCCACCTCATTCCCCCAGGGACATCTAGCAAAAGTCCAGAGATGTATTTGGTTGTGAAAACCTAGAGGGGAGGGGTGCCACTGGCATCTAGAGGGTAGAGGCCAGGGATGCTGTTAGTCATCTACAACACACAGGACAGCTCCCACAACAAAGAATTACCAGCACAAAATGTCGATAGTGCCAAGGCTGAAAAACACTGGTATGGAAAACCCAAGCCTGGGGAGTTGAGACAGGTCCCAGGCTCAGTTCCAGGCTGCTTCTGACACGCTGGGGCCCTGGTAACTCCCGTCCTCACTGGATAAGCCTGTTCCTCATCTACACAGAGGTGGCTGGACTGAGTGACCTGGGAGGTCCTCTCCAGGTTCTTGGGGTTCTGAGATGGCCCCACCTGTAATAAGCTGGGTAGCAGCATGGGGGCAGCAGCCACCACCGTGATGAGTGGAGGCAGCAACCTCAGTTGGCCTTCTGGGCATAAAAAACAATCTCTTCCCGCCCCCATCAACCTACACAGAGCTGGAGGCTGAGGGAAGCCTTGCGGGCTAAAGCATGTGTTCCTACCGTCGGGACATGCCCTGGCCATGACTCCTGTCACATTCCAACCGGGCCTGGGGCAGGAAGAGTGGTGAAGGGAGAGGGAGGGTGGAGAAGCAGGAGTGGTCTCCCTCCTCTGTCTGGGCAGCCTGGTCCCTGGCTTAGGGTTCTGGGGGAAGCTGGGGCGTTGGCAGCACAAGCGTAAGCCTTGAGCCACGAGCCTCCAGCCCCCGCCCTTTTGACGGGAGGCAGAACGTGTCCCCACAGGGCACAAGCAGCATGCTATGTCAGGCTGACTCCCTGCACAGGAATCCAGGCAGGGCTGAGAGGACAGCACATTCCTGGGGTGTGGGGGAACAAACAAGTCACCCCACAGGTTCCCTGGGGCTGCCCATCAAGAGAGCTCCAGGGTGGGAGCTCCTATGGCCTCAGGGAGAGGCCCAGAAAGTCCCAAAGCAGCCTGGGTACCTGGGTTCTGATGTTCACAGGGTGTGTGTTGGGGGGGGGGGTGTGCACAGGAGTTGGAAAACAGGGTTGGGCCAGAGACACAGGAGTAAGAGGAGTAAGAGACACCAGGAATCAAGAGCTTCCACAAAATCAAGGGGCAGCTCCAGAGAGCTGGCCTCTGGCTTGTCACCTTCTGTACAGAGAAGCCAGGTCCTTGCTCCCTTCGCCCATCTGCCCCCAGTCAGCTGAGGAACCCTTCGCCTCTGCAGGCCCTTCTTTTCTCAGCCTCTTCTCTACTTCCCTATCCCTGTTCCGGCCAAGGCCCATGCTGCCCTCTAGGAACCAGGACATGTGTACGCGTGGCGGAAAGGCAGAGAGGACACTGGCATGCTCAGGTATCTGTAATTCTACCTGTAAAGACAGCTGCTCACTCCAGGCCACGCAGCCCTAGCTCTAGTTGCCACACATCCTGCAGCTCATCCTGCCTTGCCCTGACCGTAAGTCCCCACTCCATGGGGACTTGCTTGCTGAGCCTGGCCCAACTGAGCAGGGAGGACACTGTGGATGTGGCTGGCAGGGGGACGGGTAGGAAATGCAGACACAGATTCTCTGGGCATGGGGTGGTGGAGGTTACTCTCCCTCAGCCAGAGTCTACTCTTTCAAACACATCAGCATCACAGGGAGGGGAAAGGACTCCCAACTAGGGAAGCAGAAGGCGATGTCCACAGAGAAGCCTGCAATATTCCCCAGCACCAGCTGGGACAGTTGTGCCACTCCCTGGCCCATGTCCATAAACACCAGAGTGTGCTGGGACACCCAGGCCCTAGTTCTAACTCCTGAAATCTGCAAAGTGCCCCAGATCCAGCCCGTAAGGGGCCTGCAATTCCAGCACTGAACCAGGACACAATGGGCCTGGCAGCCCACTGTCCTTGACTGGAAGCACTGCAGGTAAGGTGAGAACAGACGCGGGGAGGAAAGCAATGCAAGGTGCAGTGGACAAAAAAGCAAGAAAAACTAGAGAGTTGGGCCCGCAAGCTGTGAGAAGACAAAAGGGTGAGTTGGACGGCACCAGAGCAGTCCCTCTAGGAAGACTCAGCTATGACATGTGGCCTCCCCTGGCCACATCTCCCTCACCCAAAGGTTTCCCAAGTTGCCTTGGAGTGTTTCAGCCCAAGGAAGACTCCCAATCCCGTGCTGAGGAGGTCCCCAGGGAAAGCAGCAAGGCAACGCAGAATGGGACATGGGCCATGACGAGCAAGCAGCAGCCAAGGACAGCGTCTGGGGCCTCTTAGCTTCTGGATGTTGAGCTGGCTCCAGGGCACCTCCAAGAAAATAGTCTTCTGGAGGGAGACGGAAATCAGTAGGGAAGAATTCCACCCTGCCCCCACCCCAAACTATCGAGACTCAAGGAATTGGGGGCAGATGACTCAGGATGAAGGACTACCAGATCATGTGCTGGGTCTGGACTACAGCTGTGCCCTGGGAGAAAGGCTGAGGCCTAGGCTAAAACCTTGGCTGACCCAGCCTGGCCTAGGGCTCCTAGGGCTGGACCTGCAGGCACCACTGAGGGAGAAACCAAGAGCAGCAGCAACCCCTTCCCGATCCCATGAAGGTGAAGTGAAACGGGAAAGGGGCTCTCCTCCCCACTCACCACCCTGCCCTGCCCACACATCTAACCCTGCCCCCTTCCTCTTCCACACAGCACTCATTCTTCACCTACTGAAAATCAGTTCAGAGGAGAGACTCCATCTCATATCTAATGGGGCAGAGAGGGGGTGATAGCTTCCTAATTGCCATGTTGCAATCTGCCAGTCGGCGCAGGCCGCCTGTTGCCGCCTGCCCTGTATTAAATACTTTCTCCCTGATTACAGCCCATGGGGCACGCTTAGCTGCCTTCAGAGAACAAAGTCTACCTTCATTAGAAATAGGACTCAGCACTCACAGTGAAGCTGCACTGTGAACCCAATGAACAGCTGAGCACAGTGTAGACAGAGACAGATGTAAGGTGCAGTCTATACCAGAAGTTGGCTGAGTGGTGTCTTTTAATCAAAGGACAAAAAAATTGCCAAGCATCACTCTTCAACCAGCAGATGAGACTCATACCTGCTCCCTTTTGTGGGTATGTGTATTTTTGACCAGGGGCTTCCACCATGGTCAGAGATTGCTGTTGCTGGAGACAGAGTGAGATAAGAGAGAACCTCTTCGGAATCCCAATTCTCTCCAACCCACTATCATTACTACTCCTCCCAGAAACACCCACAGGAGGCAACAACAAAAAGGCTCAAGACCAAGAGGCAAGGATGCCCTCCCAGTTCTTTCTGCCTTCCTTTTTGCTGGTCAGTCCAAGGCCAAGGCAAAGTCGAAGGAAGAGGAGAGGAGGGGAGGTATATGCATCTAGCTTTCTCCCTGCTGAGGGCTCAGAGGCCACCCCTCAACACTGGCCCAGGACAGGGAGGAATGAATCCAAAATGGATGTGGTTCTTTGGCTTTTCCAACTTCAGCCTTCCCCTACCAGATTTCTCCTTTCAGTTCCTCAAGTTCTACACTACCTCACTGCACAGCTCCACTGACTCGGGATTAGCTGCCCTGCCCTGGAGAGACCAACTGTCTCCCTACTCCCCACATCACCAACACCCCTTTTAAGGAAATATGGCCCCAACAGTTTATCTGGGCTCATATCATTTCTGAACCTACTGATAAGCCTTTCTGCTCGCAGCTGTCAATGAACCAAGCAAGTAAGGGACCTTGAGCTCAATCTTCTGAATCAGGGAGGGCCTACACATCACCACAAAAATCATCAAAGCTCTTCTTTATAATTCACTTTATAGTTAAATGGAAGTTGGTAATCACTACTGCTTTTAAAATTAAAGGAAAACCCAGCCCTGTTTCAGAATATACCAGCTGTGTTGTATGTTGCCTTAATTCCCTTGGAATCCAGCAGGATATAAATAAATAATAAAAATAAATACAGGCCCCTCCCATAGCCCCTAATCAAACACTAAAACACAAATGTCTGATCACACAGGGACTGTGGCCTCCCCATCAGCAACTGTCCTGAGTTATAAGCCTTGGATATAGAGTCTCTGAACTCTGCAAGCCTGTGGGAAGCTGCGCCCCACTGGGGGTCAGCTACACCCCTGCCACCCAAGTCTGGCTGCCTCTCAAGGCTCTGAAATCCAGCCTCTGCCTCCAACTGATGTTCGAGAAACAAATCACCACCCTGCAAGGGCCAGCCCTGTGGCCAGGTGACCTAGCAGTGGCCCTGGGGACTGCCCATCAGTGTCCCAACCCCCTGCACCAATACAGCAGCCCCTCTCCACCTTGACTGCTTGGGCGACTGTGAGCAGAACAGTCCCCCAGCACAGCAAGCTGATCTTACCAAAACTGGGTTCGGCCTCCCCGACACCATCCCCCAGGTGCCCCTCCCACTTGTCACCAGCCCCCAGCTTCCGGCATGCAGCTGTTCCTGAGATACATGAGCAAAGCCCTCAGCAATCTTGGGCGCGTGGCAGGCAGGCAGCCAACAGCTCATGGGGTGGGGCCTGGGCAGAGGTTCTGCTCTGAGCTGATGACTAGTCTGTGCCCATGCCAGCCCTGCTGCCCCTCCAACAGCTATGCCCGCCACCCCTCCGGGCAAGTACAACCTCACCCTCTCGGGACAAGCTGCCTGCAGCCCTGGCCTGGCCCCCTGCCCACTCTGAACAGATAGACAGAGTTCTGAAAGCCAAAAAGGGTGGGAATTATTCTGCCTCAGAGTAATCCTGAGGACTCAGAACTAGTGCTGGTGACCTGGGAGAGCTCACCTGGCTCCCCACCTGAGCAAATACCTCAAGTCTAACCACCTGGCCTCTTATCCAGGCAAACACTAGGGGAACAAGGGGGCTGAAGACTAGTGTTGATAAGCCAAGCCAACCAACCCCTCCCCGCAACAGAGAGGCCGCCAGACAGTGCCCAAGTTCATGGCCTGCATTTGACATTAGACCCTATGTCCTCTCCTAAGGAAGGGCAAAGTGAAGGAGTGACCCTAAACTAGGCCTCAACTCTAGGCCTCTTTTGTTTTCCTGGACAAACCAAACCAAAACACCCTCCAGCTTGCTAACTCCCTATTCAGGGTCTCTAAACATCCCTACGGCACCTACACCCTCTCACATTTACACATACCCAGCCCATGCTGTTAGTCAGGTGGTCCCCGGCTTCTCCCTCCCAGCCCAAGGAGAACAGAACCCACTTAGAGGGCCTTCAGTCTCCAGTGAGCGCTGTCCAGTCTACCCAGGACCGCACTGCCTCCAGAGGCTGGAGACACAGAGTCTGTCTAGAGTTACCTGTGAAGAGCAAAGGGAAGGACCAGGCAATCGACCTTCCCATTATTTCCAGACCCTCCTTCTCCTTCCAAGCCTGGCGGAAGTTGGGTGGGAGCTTCTCCATTCCCAGGCTGCACTCACCAGTCTCCCAATATGAGGCCAGGACTTTTTCTGGGCCAAACATGGAATCCAAAGCCAGGTCCTGCTCCTCTCTTGCTGAGGTGCCCTTCCCAGCTCTTCTTGGCTAAAGTCCACCTGAAACTCCAGACGTGGAGGGGAGTGCGAGGCCAAACTCCACCCACTCCACCTCCCGGGGCAACGGTCGCCAATGGGAGCACATCTCAGGTGGGTACCTGGTCCTGGGCTCCAGCATTCAGTTTAAGTAGCTTCACTCTTTGCCCAGGGAACTCCCCAGAGCCAGGCCAAGGTTCTCCTCAACCTCTCAAAGGCCAAAGAGAACTGTGCAGCTGATCCTACTTCTTATCCCAGGGTGACAGTAATGCAGATGCTATCCAAACTTCCCCTCTTGATAAAGGGCAGAAAGTATCTGGTCTAGCAGAAAAGTCCTTTCTCGCTCTAGTTCCATCTGCCTCCGAGGCATGAGAAGCAGAAGCAGCATGGTAACCGAGGGTTTTCTCAAACTCTGTGGTGCTAAAAGCACAGATTAAACAGAAATTCCAACCAATTTCGTCTTAGGGGAGAACTGAGGAGCACAGTGCTAACTGAAGGGAGGGTGAAGGGGGTGGTGGAGCCCAGCAGCAGGCTGGTGACAGGCAGGTGGCTGCGCAAAGGAACTCTCTCTATCCTGGCGGTAAAGGGGGCACATCCTCATCCACAGCAAGGAGACGGGGAAAATGGAGGGGACCCAGTAGGAAGGACAAGAGAGCAGAGGAGACGGCCCGATATAAGCTAAGGTGAGGAGGCAGCCAGGCTGAGGGGTGGAACGGAGGACAGAGGCACTGCTGGTGGTACCCTAGGGCAGGTTAGCTGGCCAAGGTCAGACTCACAGGGTTAGTGTCTTCTCCCCAACCAGCCAGCTCTCCTGGTTAGTGTGGTTAGTGACAGACTCATGGCAGACGCCCTTCAGGCACTCCATATAAACAGACAGCTTGGTTTGTGAGCAGCCCAACTCCGGAGCTGCAAAGAGAGAGCAGAGGAATGCCAAGCTGCATGGTGCCTGAGGGGACACATTGCACTCTCCTGACAGGGGACGCACCTCCAGACTTACCACTGGACCCTCGGGGGCTTTCTCCCCTCCAGGAATCATGCCAGGTAGAAGTGGAGCACTCCCCCTGCCAACCAAAAAGGCCAGCCTGCTGACTCCAGGCCACAAGGCTCTCTGGTTGGTCAACAGAAAGGGAGGACGGCTGTTGTGGAAGGGGGCACAGCTCCCCTACCTCGCCTATTCCCAAACACTGCTGCCAGGCTGCACCAGGGCTCCGAAAGTCGGGCTGTAAGAACAAAGCCACCCACAGCTGCAGCTGTCACCCATCCCATGCCTGTACCAGCAGAGTCCATCACACCACCTCCCACAGGCTCTGAAGAAAGGGGCTGGGAGAGAAGCAGCCCAGGGATCAGAGGCTGTGACCAGAGCTGAATCGGAAAGCACAATACAATGGGGCAGTGTGTGGCATGGCCTAGAGCTAGGCCAGTGAAGGGCAGGGGTGGCACAATGCCACCTTACAGTTTCTGAAAGGGACAGGGGATGGCACTTCCCAGGGAGTCAGCCCTAGAGGGACCTGCAGGGTTGAAGAATGAAGGCTACAGCCAGGCTTCCCAGACTATCCACCCTCTCGGAACGGGCAATGCTGAAAAAGGCTAGTTTCCCCATCAGAGCAAGGCAGGGAACAACAGAAATAACTCTCTCCTGAAGCCTTCAGAACCACCCTAGGGGAAGTGATGCCTCCCAGCTCAGAGATCACAAGGCAAATGGGACCGCAGCAGTGGAGTCCCAGATACTCCACAACTGTGGTCCCCAACCCCCAGGCCACAGACCATTACCAGTCTGTGGCCTGTTAGGAATCGGGCCGCACAACAGGAGGTAAGCAGCAGGCAAGTGAGCGAAGCTTCATCTGTATTTACGGCCGCTCCCCATAGCTCGCATCACCGCCTGAGCTCCGCCTCCCGTCAGATCAGTGGTGGCATTAGAATCTCATAGAAACCTGAACCCTGCTGTAAACTGCGCATGCGAGGGATCTAGGTTGCGCTCCTTATGAGAATCTAATGCCTGATGATCTGAGGTGGAGCTGAGGCGGTGATGCTAGCGCTGGGGAGCAGCTGCAAATACAGATTATCATTAGCAGAGAGGTTTGACCGCACAATAAATGTCATGTGCTTGAATCATCCCAAAACCATCCCCTCTACCTCCAGTCCCTGGAAAAACTGTCTTCCACGAAACCAGTCCCTGGTGCCAAAAAGGTTGGGGATTGCTGCCCCACAAGATGTGTCCCCTGAGGCAGCAGGACGGGATTATAATACACATGCCTGCAAACACCCACTGATGCTAAACAGAGAGCAAGATGGTGGCAGGGAAAAGATAGGAGAGGGGCTCTCTCTCCTGGTCTAGGAAGCCCCATAGGCTCTGTGATGATTCTGGATAGGAAGGGAAGAACAGCCACCACCCTGGTCCCACATATGGGCCTGGCCTTCTCCCAAACCTAGGGTCAAGATTCACACAAACAGGAAAAGTCTCCGATAGGCTTCCCAACTGCCTACTCACTGGGTTCCCCACATTGCTCTGACTATAGCCCCAGAGCTCAAAAAAAGCCAAGGCCTGACTAGAGAAGATGAGGTAACAGTCTAGAAGAGAAAGACAATTCTTCCAATAGACCCTGACCCTTCCCTAGATTGGTAAGAAAGCAAAGCCACTTATAGGTGACCTTCAGAATCCTCACCCACAAGAAAACTCAAAAAATACCAAGTCAGCCAGGAGCAGTGGCTCACACCTGTAATCCTAGCACTCTGGGAGGGTGCGGCGGAAGGATCACTTGAGGTCAGCAGTTTGAGACCAGCCTGAGCAAGATTGAGACCCTGTCTCTACTAAAAATAGAAAGAAATTTGCCAGGAAACTAAAAAATAGAAAAAATTAGTCGGGCGTGGTGGTGCATACCTGTAGTCCCACCTATTCGGGAAGCTGAGGCAGGAGGATCGCTTGAGTCCAGGAGTTTGAGGTTGCTGTGAGCTAGGCTGATGCTACAGCACTCTAGCCTGGGCAACAGAGCAAGACTCTGTCTCAAAAAAAAAAAAGAAAAAATACCAAGTAGGTCTGGTTTGCTTTTAGAAGGTGGAGCAGCAAGTGACCTGGCTAATTCAAGGTTTCAGAAATCAGGGAGTCACTGCACTAAAATAGGAATTGAGAAATCAGATCATTTATCTCTTTTCCCAGCCAAAGAAGAGAACAGTGAAGGGGAGAAACATGCATGAGATGGGAGTGCTGATGCCCACATCGCTTTTATATCCATCCCGATTCCCACTCAAGGACACTCTGCCAGACAATTTCATCTCAGAATAAAAAACAAGCCCATAGAGACAGGCAGGGTGCCTGCATGGCAAGGTCCTCTAGTCAAGCTTCTCCATCCCTCCCAGGGAGCCAGCCCCAGAGGAACCAGTACACTGGGAAGGAAGCTATAACCAGGCTCCTCAAAGGATCCAACAGGGACTATTCTACTCCTGGGGAACTTGTTAAGTGAACAGAGCAAGTTAAAGCACAGTATGCATTAGTATTGAGTTTTGGGGTTTTTTTAAAGGTGATACATGTTGAGGAATGTCCTGACATACACAAAAATGACTAGAAGGGTATGCATGATAAATGGTGAACAGTGGTTCCCTATCTTTGGGGTTAGACAGAAACACTGGGAGAAGAAAAGGAGGATCTTTTTACTTTTTATTTTATATACTTTTCTATATGGATGGTATTTTATACAAGGGACATACATTATGTTCATGATGAAACCAACAGTTCCTAGATAGACAAAAACCCTCCATCTATACTGTGCTTTACCATTCTAGAAGCACTTTCCCTTCCATTATATTTCCTTTGATCTGTATAGTCTAGTCAGGCACAAAGAACAGGTGAAGTTCTTCCATCTTGAGGTTCAGAGAAGACAACTGACTTACTCAAGATCCCAGTCAGAACTAGGACAGAACCCAGTTGCAAAGCTAGGAAAGCTCTCTTCTCCAGGGAGCCACATGAAAGCCAGGACAATTCTGCCCTGATATCAAGACCCTCAAAGACTTCTGAGATTGAATTCCCTACTTGGCTTATCCATGAAGGTGTAAAGAGGCCACTGCTTAGTACCCAAAATGATAAACACAGAGTTCTATCCTATTAGTTAGCTGAGTGGAAGTCCTGGGCTTTTGGGTCTAGGCTGACTTCCCAGTAGGTAAACCCTCACCTCAGGGTGCCAAGTTCCCTGCCACCACACAGAAGCTTCTCACAAAGAGGGGCCCATGTCCTTTATAGATTCTCTCTCTCTTTTTTTCTTTAGAGGCAGGGTCTTGCTCTGTCACCCAGGCTGGAGTGCAGTGGCATGCACTCACTGTGGCCTTGAGCTCCTGGGCTCAAGCGATCCTCCCACCTCAGCCTCCCGAGTAGCTGGGACTACAGGTGCACATCACCACACCTGGCTAACTTCTTTCATTTATTTTTAGAGATGGGGTCTCACTATGTTGCCCAGGTTGGTCTCAAACTCCTAGCCTCAAGTGATCCTCCTTCCTCAGCCTCCTGAGTAGCTGAGATTGAAGGTATGAGCCACCACGCCCAGCCCTTTATAGACTGTCACCTAGCAGACTGTTGGCACCTACAAGATATCAACTAACAAAGAAGAGGTCCCACCCTTCTACTCATGGCCAGTCCAGGAGACTCAGTCCCTTTGAAGCCTAAGGTATACAAACAATCCAGTCTAGCTGGCTCACCCAACCCATTCTCAAATCTGCTTAACATACAATGTAGTGTATCACTCCCACCAAGATTCCATCAGTGAAGATATGCCACAATGCAATGCATACTCCCACACCAAGGAACAAGGGGGAGAGTCCAGGGAAAACTCCTTCATTCCATGTTTAGCTATTGGTTTCATCCTTTTGATTTATCTGGGCATTAACAAGGTTGTAGTAAGCCCTGGCTGTGAGCACAGAGCACACCCAGACAGGATTAGCGGTATAACCAGAAAAGCAAGCAGGTTATAGTGGGCATTGAAAGGAGCTTAAAGAATTACAAAGAAGATGCCAGCAGCCAAATACTTTTTAGGAGATTCTAATTAAACAAAAAAAGCTACTGGTGTGTACTTCACCTCCTCTTTTAACCCCTTCCTGCTGGCTTAAGGATGTTATTAAAACATACAAAGGCTAAAAGGGAGACAGCTGAAGCCAAGCACCTGGAAGATCATTTAACCACATGAATTCAACCCTAGAAAATAATTAGTAATGTTATTGTTAACACTAGCACCTTTTGTTTATGCAGGACTTTTCTGCCTGAGAGCTCAAAAAGGTTTTGCCAGATAGAGTATATCTGCTTTAATCTCACTGAGGAAGGACCAAGATGGATCACACAGTAGCCAGGATGGTTCAGCACTTACCATGTAGGGCCTAAATGTTTAGCCTTCAGTCAAAGGTCTTACCCATATGAAGTTTCAGAGATAGAAGATCTTACTCCTACCGAAGGAGAGACAGGTTAACTGCCACTTAAACTACAGGATGGTGAGTGCTCTGGGACACAGAAAGGTGCCTGGCTGGGATGAGAGTTTAAGGACCAGACAAGGCTGCCCCCCAGAGAGCTCAGACATATCTTCCTCATCCGACTGTAAGTTCACACTGGAGTACCACCTGGCACTATACACTTACGAGGTCTAAACTTCTGGAAAGAAGTTCTTTTGGTGTTTGTTGGAAATTATGCCCTAAGGACCAGTACCTCCCATCAACTACACCAGAAACCAAAAGGTAAAGAATGGATCATGACTCTCAGCTACAGCACCATTTCTGGGGAACATCCAAGTTGAAACTATTCTGTGGCACAAGAAGACCATCAAAGCCCGAAGAAAATGGAGGCCAAGAAGTCTGGCTTCCTTGATGCCTGGATGTTCCATCAGTTTCACTGAACATCTTTCAGTCCCTAAAAAACCAGAAAACACAGATCCTAAAACTCTCCATCCAGTCATCCACTGCATGTAGCCTTCTGTCTGTCCCAGCTTTATATTACAAATCCACCATCTACCCAGCCAACTGTACCCACAAGGTCACCACCAACCTCACCAGGACTAGAGAAGGCCAGCATACCATGATCCATCAAAGGAGTCACCACAACACAAAAGATGGGGAGAAGCATCAACAATCTTTGCACACAGGCTGCTCACTAATGTTCCCAATCTCATCTTTTTTATTGCTTCATCACAAGAAAGGAGACTCTGAATCTTACTTCCACCTCAAAAATGCTCCTGGCTACCTGGCAGAAATCAAAAGGCTTATTCTAGCTTGAATAAAACAAAGCCTTTTCTTATTCACGAAGTTTTCCAAAATGGGATTCATTCATTCAACAAATATTTACCAAGTGTCCTTTTTAGCCAGGCACTATGCTACGTGCTGTGAACCCATTATCACTAATGCTCAATATTGCTGCAAAAAAAATGTCACCCTCATTTTAGAGGGAATGAGATGAAGAATCCTACTGGTTAAGAAACTTGCCCAAAGTTGCACAGGTGGTAAGTGGCAGAGTCAGGATTTAAACCAGGTCTGCCTAGCTCCATAATCAGACTCTTTTTGCACTGCCCACCACCATCCCCACCAACTCCCCTCCACCTCATGATCACAGAGGTTCCCTCCTCCACAGGATGGCAGCCCAGTGAAAGAAGGAGACAAGTAAACAGAGACTTCACCATACTACATGGCACATGCCAGAACAGAGGTTCACACAAAGTGCTGTGGGGGCTAGGAGGAGGAAAGGAAAGCAAGGGAGGCTTCTCTCTGGAGGTGACAAAGGAGCTGGGTCTTAGGGGACGAGCAGTTTCAGAGACAGAGGTGAGCATTATGGACCAAGTGAAATGCATAAGCAAAGAAAAACAAAGTAAGTGGATAGTGATAACAGGTTTGGGAGCAGTGGGAAATCTAGAAGCAGTGAAGCACCGGACCAATGAGGGGGAATGGCAACAACTCAGGCTAAAGGGTTGGGTTTGGGCCACAGTATAAGGAGCCTTTTGCATGCCAAGCTAGAGTGTAGACTTTAACTTAAATAAAGAAGAATCCACGGCATTTCTAAGGGGAGACTCTTTTATAGGAAAACAATTTTGACCGCAGTATGGGAGATAAATTGGAGTAGGGAGACACTGCCCACCACATTTCATTCAGTCTATATGCACCACAGCATTATAAAGCTCTTGTTACATACCCAGCACTACTGTAGAACTACGATAGTGAATATAAGACATAATCCCTGTTCTCAGGGCACTTAAGTCTTATGAGAGTCAGACAAGTAAATAGGCAATTATGATAAACATGATAAGTGTTAGATAGACGCTCAGAAGGGGGGCACTAAAGGAAGGTAGGATCCTAAAGGAAGTGACATTTAAACTAAGACCTGAAGGACAAAAAGGAAAGTAAAGAGAGGAAGGGGGAAAGGTCAGGAAATGCATTCCAGACAATAGCACCAAAGTGGGCAAAGGCTCAGAGACTAGAAAGAATAAGTTCAGAGAGCTATTAAGAGACTGAATCCAGGCCGAGTGCAGTGGTCCACACCTGTAATCCTAGCACTCTGGGAGGCCGAGGTGGGAGGATCACTTGAGCTCAGGAGTTTGCCTGAGCAAGAGCGGGACCCCGTCTCTACTAAAAATAGAAAAATTAGCCAGGTGTCATGGCACATGCCTGTAGTCCCAGCCACTTGAGAGGCTAAGGCAGGAGGATGGCTTGAGCCCAGTGCCCAAGAGTTTGAGGTTGCAGTGAGCTATAATGACACCATTGCACTCCACCCAGGGAGACAGAGCAAGACTCTGTCTCCAAAAAAAAAAAAAAAAGAGACTGAATCCAGGTGAGAAATGAAGGCTCCATTTACCTAGAGGTCCTTGGCACCCTAAATATGGTGGTGAGAAGGAAGTGAAGGGATTGGATTCAAAGATAATACCTGAATAATGGGCATTATGAGGAGAAATTGACTTAAAGAACAAAAAGAAAACGGTAAAGGGGGAGAACTGGCTCAAAATCTATCAGTTTTCACCTTGCGATTCAATCATTTCCTACAATGTGACCTGAATCCAGATGTCTGAGGACTTCTACCAAAGCACAAGGCTTACTCTACAGAGATAACATGTTTCAGCGCTGACTGTAACACAAACCAAAACTAATTACACTATTCTGAGTTACACAGCTCCTAAGTTAAAGGAGAAGGGGAGTAACTGACAGATGCTGTTTACCTTTCAAAACCATAAAAAATAGAAAAGTTCATCACAGGGCCAGGTCAGAGTTCCTAGGGAAAGCCCAAAGTCTTGAGCCCCCAACTCCCAGAAAATCTGGGTAGACACAGGCATGTGCCTACACTGATGGCAAGGTAGAGAGTCATTTACAGAAGAAAAAGATGGGCCCTGAGGGTATGTTAAATAGACAGGACATGACTCAAAAGGAGGGGAAGAGTGAGTCTTAAATACAGGGCAAAGGAAAGCCAGTCAATCAAACTCTGGGCACACCTCTGCCCCAAGGCTACACTGGGCCTCCTGCCTGGCTAAAGAGAGAGAGAACTGAGCACTGTGCCAGGGCCTTCTTCAGACAACACAGGCTCTAGCAGCACATTTGTTTTCCATTTTCCCCTCAAGCTGAGGGGCGGGAGCTATTTTAAATGCCACCTATTTTTTTTCTGTGTTGTTTGCTATTTTTAAAAGATTACATCCAGTTTGTCTATGAATGTAATACTACTCGACCCGCTCATGTCAGTGATCAAAGTCAGAAATGAGCCTTATATTTACACCTACATTAAAGAACACACACACACCCCTTTAAGGTATGCTTAGAGTGGATCTCAATGTCAATCTGTCCACCCAACCCAGGCCCAAGGTTGAATCATGTCACCAAGCTGAATCATGAAGAAAGCCCAGATTTGCCTAACACGGCACAGCAAGCTCCTTTACCAGTCTCTACACCAGTTACTATATCTGAGAGGAAGGAGGAGACTATGATGAAGAAAGAGCTCAGCCTTCAAAAAATTTTCAAAATAACTAAAAAATTTTTTGCTACAATATGGGTATATATCTAACCATCATGACAAACAAACAAGAGATACAAATTGCCACTAGGCATATATGAAAGTTAACTTCGTAACAACGTAAAAAAAAGAAAAGGAAAAAAAAGTTCTATCGCTGAAGCCAGATTGCCTGGGTTCAAATCCCAGCTCTGCCATTTACTAGTGGAATGACCTTTAGCAAATTACTTAACCACTCTGCCTCCATCTTCTCACCCGTAAAATAGGGATAACAACAGTGTCTACTTCATATGTTTGTTACAAACATTAGTTAATACTAGTAAAGTGTTTACAACAGTGCCAGGCACATAGAATGTGCACAATAAGCATCATTATTATTATTATCACTCAGCTGCAGAGAAGATAATTCTACAGACTCACAGCTTCAAACAGGAAGTCACTGGTATTTTAACATGGCTTTAAAGAGCTTAATGAGGATATGCTCACTACGTACAAAATCCATACTATCCTAAAGGTATGCTTCATCTCTCTAGCATCAGGCTAGCAGCCCAAACCACTACAGATTCCCCATAAAAAGACAGCAAGTTCAACTACGAAGCAGAAATTAGTGCTGAGATCTGACTTGTATAACAACTGTGTTAGCACACTAAATAACCACATTAGTGTATTAACTAATTTAACCTCAGAACAACCCTATGCAATAGGTACTCTTACCATCCCATTTCATCGATGAGAAAGCTAAGGCATAGAGAGCTATGCAATTAATAAAGGTCACAGAGCTAAAAATGGCATAGTCAGGATTTGAAATAGGCAGCCTGGTTCCAGAGTTAGTACTCTTAACCATTACGTGTGCTCACCACACTATCCTTGGGTGATTATAATTACAATTTCCAAGAAGGCACAAACTGTCCTTAGAAAAAGGTGCTCAACCTTCTAGAATTGGAGTCACAGCTAAATATCATCAGTTCTTCAGATGCCTGAAGGTAATGAAGCTGGCCTAGTAACAGTGATTTGGGTTGTTCTGTCTGGATTGAGCCTTTTAGGGGGTGGGGAGGAGGCAGGAAGCAGACAGCTAATGAGTTCTAGATCAAACCAAACCTCCTAGTCCAATCATGAAGCAGATGCTGGTCCTAAAACAGGCTTCAATAAGAAGTCTGCTCCCAACTCTGGCTTGGGCATAACCACAGGGCACTAAAGGAAGTGAGGACCACATTCACTGTGTTCTCTGGCTCCAGTCCCCTTCCCTTCTCTCTAATACCAAGGCCACTACCTTTCACGCCATGCTTAGTTTGGCTAGTAAAATTATTATTTTTTTTTTTAAGTGGTTTGGTGAGGAGAATACAAAGGAAGAAAGCTACAGAAAATAACAGGGCAAGTCCCATAATCCTTTCCTTTCATCACCACACAGTCCAACTGTAAAGCAGCCCTCAAATATCAGGGGTCTCAGGGACAGGGAGTGAGGTAATAAACATGTACAGAGCTTTACACCAGTCAGCTTGATCTCTTACCATAAGCTGATCTGGGTCATTTCTTTTTTGAGACAGGGCCTCACTCTGTTGCCCAGGCTAGAGTGCAGTGGTGTCATCATAGCTCACTGCAACCTCAAACTCCTGGGCTAAAGGGATCCTCCTGCCTCAGCCTCCCGAGTGGCTAGGACTACAAGCACACACTATGACACCTGGCTAATTTTTATATTTTCTGTAGAGACAGGATCTCACTATATTGCCCACGCTCGTCTCAAACTCCTGGCCTCAAACAATCCTCCGGCCTCAGCCTCCCAAAGTGCTAGGATTACAGGTGTGAGCCACCATGCCCAGCCTGATCTGGGTTTCTTTTTCCTAATCCCAATCTGCCTTTCCCTTACCTCCGATATCCCCAAACCCCAAAATCCACATCCCCAGAGGAACACTAATGAGCCCTTCTTACCAAAAGAGCAAAAGTAGACTGGCAACAAGAATGAATTCACAAGTTGGTAACAGCAGGTATCTAAATGGTCAGTGAACATCATCAGAAATTTGTTTTCTCATGACTCCCCACCATCTGTCACCCACAAATCTCCACTGCCAGGCAGGATGCCAAACTGAAGATGTGATGGGGATATTGAAGAAACAGTGATCATGTATGAAACTGCTTGTGACAGGGATGCGTTAAAATACTTTCAGCCTAATCTCTAGGCCCTTGTCCAATGTGGCTTGCAGAGGTGAAGACACACAGGTTCGGTTCTACATCAGTTCTCAAATATCAGCCTGCAATCTAAGCAAAACACTAACTTAGGGACCACAGGCAAAGGACAATCTCTATACAAGAGCACCTTTCTCAGATGAAATGATTCTTAGCATCATTCTAAGCCATGCATCCTGCTCCCAGGGAGCATGCTAGCCAGAAATCTGTTGTTGGAGGCCACCTTACCCGCTCTGGGGTGGGCTGGGGCAAGTCGCTACCTCTTCTTCTTTCCAAGTAGGCACTGTGATTTCTTCCAGTCCCCGGGGTCCCTGAGTCTTCAGCTGAAATTGGGGCAGATGCTGCTATAGGAGCTGTGGAAAGGCTGTTCTAAGCCTGGAAGAGGGTCATTTGACTGGCTTTAGTCCCCACCTTAGTAGATCTGCCCAGTATCCTTCCTTACTATCCCCTGTACTAGAAAAATCCCTTTCCCCTCCCACCGGCCTGGTACAGTCCGGCGTATGTCCCATGCTCCAGGCTTCTTTACTCTCCGCTAAGAAATGCTCTTCCAATTCGTGACTCTGCTTCTCCAGGGCCTGTACAACACCTATTTGGGGGTTCTCTCTCCCCAAATTCCCTCCCCTAGGATTGCCACAGGATCCTAGGCCCCCTCCCCTCCACCCCATCTCCTTTATTTCTCTCCGCCTCCGACCCTCCTCCATTCCATCTCCTCTTCTCAACCCCGGAGCTAGTCCCCCCTCCGTCCCTACTCCATGCTAGGATCCCCGAGATTCTCCCCAACTCTAGCCGCCCCGCCCGACTACTCCAATCCCACAACAAACTTTCCGCCGCCGCCAGCCGCCTTCAGACCGCCATCTTGCCGCGGGGCAGGCCGGGTAGCGGCCAGGGCCGCGGGAATCCCCACGCTCCAGGCGCCGCGCGTCATCGGGGGCGGGGCCGTGGGGGCGGGGCCTCGAGTTGGGAAACTGGGGCACCAGGTGACGGGAAAAGATGGGGATTATCAAGTGCAAGGGGCTGGAGGCCTGGCCACAAGAGGAGGAGGAAGGAGGTGTCAAGGTAGGGCAATAGCGGGAAGGGGAAAAGACTCGTACTCGGAAAAAAAAAAAAGAATAAAGGAACATAGCTCCTAGCTCAAAAATATAGTGGGAAAGAGGGTTGTGCTACTGGTTCCCCATCATCCAAAGAATAAAATCAGCTTCTCCGCTTGGCACGTGGAGGTCCGCATGACCTAGCGTCTTCCACCTTCGGCAGCCTCATTTTCCACCTCTCCCGGGAACTTCAGGTTCCCAAATTGTCCTGTGTTTTCAGGCCATCAGCCTTAAGATATCCAACCTCTCTTCTCCCTTGCGTGGTCAACTCAAATGTCGCCTCCTCCAGAAAGCCTTCCTTTGGTACTCCTTGTGTTGGGCATCTCTAGCAACTTGCGCATAACGTTATTGTAGCTATCCCATGCCAAAATTATTTACGTGTTGTATCACTTTTGCCCTGCTGCTCCTTCAGGGGAAAAACTATGTCTGATTGCACCTTCCTATTCCCTAGGAGGTGCCTGGCATGAAATAAATGCTTAATAAATAAATGACATGGTTTCTTCCAATGCACTAAGCATATTTCTACCTCTGGGTCTTTATGTTTGCTGTTCCCTGTTCTTTCTCTAGATATTCACTCCCATTTGTGTCTCCGCTCGAATGTCACCACCTCAGAGAAGCATCCCCTGGCCACTCAATCTAAATCAACATCCCCAGTTATTCTCCCTTACCCTGCTTTAATGTTTTCTTTCATAGCACTTATCATTATCTGACATTACATTAATATTGAATATTTCTTTGTTTTTTTTTTTTTGAGACAGAGTCTCACTGTGTTGCCCCGGCTAGAGTGCTGTGGCATCAGCCTAGCTCACAGGAACCTCAAACTCCTGGGCTCAAGCGATCCTCCTGCCTCAGCCTCCCAAGTAGCTGGGACTACAGGCATGCGCCACCATGCCCGGCCGATATTGAATATTTCTTTGTTTATTGACTATCTGCTCACACAATGCAAACTCCAGAGGTCTGGGACTTTTTCTCATTCATCACTGTATCCCCAGTGTCTAAAACAATGTCTGACATAGTGGGTACTCAATAAATATTTACTGAATGAATAAATGACATGGAGATGAATGATTGACAGATTTTGCAATATAGTGGTGAGGAGGAAGTGTAGAAAATACTATAAAATAAAGAAATACATAGATGGAAGTTACATCCATTTACACCAGGCGCAGTGGCTCGCCCCTGTAATCCTAGCACTCTGGGAGGCTGAGGTGGGAGGATCACTTGAGCTCAGGAGTTTGAGACCAGCTGAGCAAGAGTGAGACCCTGTCTCTATGAAAAATAGAAAAAACTAGCCGGGCATGGTGGCACGTACCTGTAGTCCCAACTACTTGGGAGGCTGAGGCAGGAGGATCGCTTGAGCCCAGGAGTTTGAGGTTGCTGTGAGCTAGGCTGATGCCTCGGCACTCTAGCCTGGGCAACAGAGTGAGACTGTGTCTCAAAAAAAAAAAAAAAAAAAAGAAGAAGTTACAGGCCCCCAAGAGCCCATTTATCCTTATCAAGAATAGTAGCAAAGATAGGCTCAGACTCAGCAGAGGAGAGAGTAAGATGAGAGCCAGGTGAAATTCTGGAGCTGGGTCCTCAGGGAGCATAGCCCTCCTGGGAAAGTCCCAGGATAGCAAGCAGGCCAGGTAGAGGAAATGGGGCAGGCTGGAGGCGGAGGAGTTTATTCAGACCTAAAGACAACATCCACCCTGAGCCCAGGCCTCTCTTGGCCAGATGGTTCCGGAGAAGACTTAGCATCTGTCCTTCCATAAATTATCCAGGGCCCCCTCCTGCCTGTCCTCTCTGGTGACAGCCGGAACAATTGTCCAGGAATTCCATCTGCTCCCCTGTCCCTCTCCCCTCCACAGCTCATCAACATTTCAGAGCACAGAGGTATCTCATTTCCCTGGGCCTAGAGACGGGAGCTGGCTCTGTCCCTTGGTGACACTGATCTCAAGGACCCACCCCCATCAACACACACAAATAAAACTTCAGCAGAGGTTCCCAGATCCCCAGAGGGAGGGGTCAGCCATCTTTATTTCCCATCCCCTCTATGCTTTTCTATCCCATATGTCTTTTTAAAAAATTAATAAAATTATACTAAATAAATCATATAGGATTTGCAGAGCTTAAAATAAAGGCTCGCAATCATTATACATCTCCATATGGTCCCTCTTAAACTGCCCATACAGCATTTTCAAAATATGACATTTGTTGTGCTATAAGACCACATACTCAGATTTTTTTGAAAAATGGCTTTTGCTGTTTACTTACAGGAATCTGCCTGAAGGAAGAAAAGTGAGAAGCTGGTTTTATTTTCTAAATAGATATAACCCCCAGATATCATGTCTACCTTTCCAGAAATTGTTTTGGGGTCCACAGGGGGAAGGAGGCCTTTGTACTTTCTTTTTTTTTTGTTTGAGACAGTCTTGCTCTGTCACCCCAGCTAGAGTGCAGTGGCATCATCATAGCTCCCTGCAACCTCAAACTCCTGGGCTCAAGCAATCCTCCTGCCTCAGCCTCCCAAATAGCTGGGACTACAGGCTCACACCACGACACCTGGCTAATTTTTCGATTTTTAGTAGAGATGGGAGTCTTGCTCTTGCTCAGGCTGGTCTCAAACTCCTGAGCTCAAGCAATCCTCTTGCTTAAGACTCCCGGAGTGCTAGGATTACAGGTGTGAGCCACCGTGCCTAGCCTTTGTAAACAAACATAGTATATAAATTTGAAAAGTGATTCAGATTGACATTTTGAAAACAAGGGAATTATCAGTAAACATAAATATGTCTTTGAAAAGAAGGAAAGTCACAGTCCTCTAGAGTTTTTAACTTTTCAGATGTGAGAGAGAAAGTTCTTCTTACTATGGGGAAGCTGGTTTACCTCATCATTCCCTGCTCTGCGGATGTACAAATGCACTCGTATACCTAAATATTCATTAAGCCACAATTACATAATTGTTCACCATCACTGTGAGAGAACCATGAGGAAGGTGGTGAAAATTATGGATCCCTTCTAGCTTTCAGGGTCTTAAGAAGTAGCTGCAATTGGCAGAAGAGTCAGGCTCACTTTGTTTTGATGGTGATTTTCATGTGGTTGTGCCTTGGAGTCCACAGGCCTGCAGGTGAGACCAGGCTCACCTGCACAAGTGGGGTCAAGCATGTCCCAAGGCACAGTCCACCTAGGTTCAAGGCAGTTCTTTCTGATGATTTCGTTTATGTAGACCAGTCTCCCCACTGGAGTGGATGTGTTTGGTGTGTTTGGTCTGACAGACTATGTAGGCAGAAAGCGGCCTTGGAATAGAAGTGAGTCTTGGACCAAAGATAGCAATTTGAGCTCCAAGTATTGGAGGAAACTGCTGGGGAAAAGGAGTTGAAACCATACTGGGCTTAGCCCCAAAGTCCTTGACCTGTTCACTGGGACAGGTAGAAGGGCCTTGGGCCATATACAGTCTTTTGGTTGCAAATGACGTTGTCTACTAATAGTTCGAAGTCAAGAGGCTGCCTATATTCTTATTTGTGACTCTGATGGGAAATGCTGAACCCTGTATGCATGGTTGTTATAACAATGATTTCCCAAAATTTCAAGAGGTGATAACTTAGTCTACTGCACTAGATTTAAGTTATACACATTTCCTAATTCTTCTATTAATAGAAGTCCACAACTGCCACCCTGATGGATAAGCTTTTGTTATATGTAATGTCTTTTTCCTAACTTGGGATGTTGAATCTGATGGAAGCCTAAGAAATGTAATTTTAAAGATCATGAAACTTGGTGGGATCTTGCATTCTTTCATATTCTTAAAACCATTTATCTCTTTTTTAAAAGAATTTTTATTTGTATATATTTATGGGGCATGAGTACTACGTTACTACACTGATATGTTGCATTGTGGTAAAGTCAGGGCCTTCAGTGCATCCATCGCTGCAGCAACAACACACACTGTTCCCAGTAAGCAACCTCACACCATCCGCTCCCTTCCCACCCCCACACCCTTCCAAGTCTCCATTGTCCATCATTCCACACTCTGCTTCCATGTGTACACATTATTTAACTCCCACTTATAAGTGAGAACATGAACCATTTATCTCTTAAAGGATACTTAATGAAAGCAGGAACTCAAATAAATATATGTACTGCTGTGTTCATAGCAGCATTGTTTTATAATAGCCAAAAGGTGGAAACAACTACAATGTCCATCAGTGGGTGAATGGATAAGCAAAATGTAGTATATACATACAATGGGATATTATTCAGGCTTAAAAAGAAAGAATTCTGATTCATGCTACAACATGGATGAACCTTAAGGACATCAGACAAAGTGAAATAAGCCAGTCACAAAAAGACAAATACTGCGTGAGTCCACTTATTTAGGTACTAAGAGTAGTCAAATTCATACAGATAGAAAATAGAAGGGTGGTTGGCAAGGCCTGGGAGGAAGAGAATAGGGAGTTAGTGTTTAATGGGTACAGAATTTCGGTTTGGGAAGATGAAAAAGTTCTGGAGCTAGTTAGTGGTGATGGTTGCACAACAATGTAAATGTGCTTAATGCCACTGAACTGTACTCTTAAAAATGGTTAAAATGGTAAATGTTATGTTATATATATTTTACACAATAAAAAATATTTCCAGTAAAAAAAAAATCCTTAAAATATACCTTCCATACATGTTTATATGATACCAAGTCTTGTGTTCTGGCTTTTGGTGAAGTCCCGCCTCTCCCAACTCTAAGACAGAGACTCTCTGAGGGCAGAGCTTGGCCACCCAGAGGCGAGAGCCTGTGCCTCCCCTGTGATTTGAGTCCTGTAGAAGCTCAGAAAGTGCAGAAGGGGTGGCTTTACCCCTCTCTTCCGGACTGCACTGGGACCTGTCTGTTCGGCCTTGCTTCACTCTGACCCGGTAGGGGCTGGGTAGTTCTACAGTCTCTAGTCTCTCTGTTGAATTAGGAAGTCTTCCCTCCCTCCCAGGGTCAGCACCTGAAACTTGGCCTTGAAAGTATGTGCTGTCCCATAGACTAAGCAATTTGTTTATACACAAAAGGCTAAAAGAGGATGCCCAGGTTCCAGAAACTTCTAGTAAACCTCCAGGGATGACTCTTTAGCAGCTAGAGGGGCTGGAACATGGCCCATCTGATTTCGATGCCTCACCCACCACCTCATCAGCCCTGGGTAGTTTGGGCTGGGCGGGGCTTCACGAGTGTGTGAACACACGGCACTGCTGTGCTTTGCACTCATGATTCTGGGTATGAGTGAACCTCTTGTCATTCCAGGCCTGCGTATGTGTGTCTGCACACTCTAATGGTTATAGCGGACATGTTCCTTCTCTTGACAGTTTGGACAGGAGCTGCGTGACTGCACACTTGGCCCATCCGCATGCAAAAGCTCCTGCTCTGCCACCTCTCAACTCACCCCAAAGCCCACAGTCAGTATCCGCCCTGGCCCAGCTTCCTCCCTTTCCCTGCGCAAGTATTTCTGGCTATGCCAAACATGGCATCCAGGGCCTGAGACTTGGCACAGTAGCCCCCGAGGTACACAATAGGTCCTGCCAACACACATACACACACAGCGTCAAATAGCCAAGAGGTGGGGAACAATGGCAGGATTTGGATTTCAGCCCTTGAGCAGCTGGCTGCAACTCCTGCTGTGAGGTAGGGATGGGGGTGGAGGTGGAAACAACCAGAGAGACAGAACATTTGTTTCAGGACACAAAGCCACAAAGGGGAGACTACTTGGGTAAGCCTCACTCAGCTCCCACCGTGGGGCCCCCACTCCTTGGACTGGCCGTACTGGCTTGAAGAGGCAGTAACAGACCAACACAAGCAGGTAGATGATTGCCCCTTACCTGGTGAGGACAAGGGCCAAGTCTGCATGTCTGTAGTTCTCCATCAGGTCCAGGGCCCACAGGTGCGTCTGGCTACCCTGTGTATTGGGGTATGTGGGGGTGAGTGGGCGTGTCTGCCCCACTAGATTATAAGCTGCTCGAGGTCAGGGCTCAGCACTTTTTTCATTCGTATTAAGTCATTCACTCATTCACTGAGCTGGGGTCCCCTCCCCGCTCCTGCCCACAGTACTCACTGTCATGCTAGGCTCTGACAACACAGGAGAAATATCTGTGGGTGGGTCAATGAATGCGTGAATGAATGCATGACTCCCTTGTTCCCTGTTCTCTTGTCCCTGCGCCCTCATTAGGTAATGCACAAAGCTTTTAGTGTGAAAGCAAGGCTAAGGAGGGAGGAGGGGAACTTAAGAATCTATTCCCCAGGCGAGGAGTTCCTAGGACAAGAGAGATAAATCTGTGTAGCTGGGGGCCCTGGAGGAGGGGTTTATCGACAAGTACTCAGAAAGGAAATGCTCAGAAAAATGGGGAATCCTGAGGGCTAGGGTATTGGGGTGTTCTAGAGCAGTTCTAGTACTGTTCTAGAGCAGTACAGTTATGGTTCAAGTCTGGGGTCAAAGCCAGAAACAAGGCCAGGTGCAGTGGCTCACGCCTGTAATCCTAGCACTCTGGGAAGCCGAGGGAGGAGGATTGCTTGAGGTCAGGAGTTCGAGACCTAGTGACCACCCCAAAAATGAGGCCACTATTAAGGCAGGCTTAGGAGGGTCCTAAAGTCATTGGGCTGCCAGCTCAATCTGTTCCAAAATCCTCCAAAGAACAGCCATTATGTTGCATGCCGTGAAGCTAAAAGTGGACCCAAGAGTTGATGAGCACAAGCCAGGGACTGTGCTGGTCACTTTTCCCAGGATGGGATAGTGGGTAAGAGCGAGGTCTCTGAGGCAGATGACTGGGGTTCATATCCCAGCTCTGTCACTTCACTAACTGTGTGAACTTGGGCAAATAACTGATGTTCTCTGTGCCTCAGTTTTCACATCTGTAAATAGGGGTTAAGCACAGCACCTACCTCACACAGTCGTCCTGAGAGTCAGATGTAAGTGCTTAGGCCAGGGCCTGGTACATAGGATGTACATCTATTTTGCCAACAAGGACTTTGAGGCTCAGAGAAGCGAGCTCACTCCTGAAGGTCACCCAGCTGCAGACGATAGAGCCAGGATTTGAAGCAGCTTCTAGTGCTCTTGCCTTGACGTCACACAGCCTGAAGGCTGCTGAGCCAGGGTAACAATGGTGAGATGGTAACAATGGTGTGGCAGAATGTTCCACCTCCAGGCACACTGCAGGATGGGTGCATGAGGGAAAGGAGTGGGGCTGGAGGCAGGGAGACAGGTAGGACATGCTTGTCGTGAGTCTGGTGTGGTGAGGGGAATGCTGGCAAGGGCTGAGGCAGTGGGATAGGATGGACCCGGGGCCACGGAAGAGGGAGGACCAGACAAAATTTGGTGGCCAGCTGGAATAAGGGCATGGAGGAGATAGAGGAGTCAAGGATGGCCTTAAGGTTGTAAGCCTTAGTGAGGACTGAACTCTGATCTTTTTCTTTGCCCAAAAAATTCCTTCCCAAGGGGGCCTGGTGAGTCACGCCTACAAATGATAAAATCTCAGTAAACAAGTTTTTATGATGTGGTTTACTTCCCGACCTGATTCCCATATAGCATCACATAAACAATGGAAGACCCTTATCTTAACTCAAGCATTCCTTTCTGCTGAGTCCTTGTCTTTTGGACAAAGCCTAACTCTTTCAGCCAATTGTCCTGCCTTAATCCCTAACCCGCCTATGACTTGTAAGCCCCTGCTTTGAGATGTCCCACCTTTTTGGGCCAAACCAATGTACGCCTCCATGTATTATTGATTTGTGACTTTACCTGTAATTCCTGTCTCCCCAAAATGTATAAAAGCAAACTGTAACCCAGCCACAGCGAATCCACTTGCTCTAGGCTTCTTGGGCGTGGCTCTGGGCCATGGTCCTCAAATTTGGCTCGGAATAAGCTTCCTTAAATTATTTTACAGAGTTTGTCTTCTTTTCCATTGATATTAGTTACCCGGAGAATAGTGGGGCCTCTGCCAAAGACAGGCGATTGTGAGGGTTCTTTTTTGTTTTGTTTTTTTGAGATCCAAGCAGTGAGACAAGCCTCTTTCCTGGGTGATTTTTAAATGAGGGAGGGGGTGTGTGTTAGAAAAAGTTTTGCAGAGATAAAAGCCTGGACTAAATGATGACTTTTATGTAAAGGGGCTAGCAGTGGATGGATTTCCAAAGATACTGGAACAGAAACAGTTGCTAAGAGGCAAGCCCCAGCACAGCCCCGAACAGCCCAGCCCAACCTCCCATCATTGCTCCTATTGCCAACCCCTCCCCTACTGCAGGGAAGGAAACTGACTTTCCCAGGGGTCCCCCAGCATCCCAGCAGCCACCCACGTCAGCCCCACCCTCCCACCTTCTATGCACATACCTCGCTTTCTCATTCTATCCTCCCAGTGACCCTGTTGGGGACTGGTGCTCTTCTCCCCATCTTACAAATGGGGAAACTGAGGCCTGAGACAGTTACGAGACTTTCTCAGGGTCACACAGCCAATGCCGATCAGTGACCAGATTCCAAGCCCTATTCATTCTACTTCATTATACCACATTCCCACTTCAAGAGAGCTCAAGTAGATGGGAGTCAGAAGCACCTACCTCCTTTTCCTCAGCAGCTCCACAGACATCCCTTGGTGTCCGAGGGCGTCAGTTCTCTCTCTGGGAGTAATGGAATGGCAGGACCATGATGGGGTATTAAGGAGGCAGTGAAAATACACAGTGATGGATGTAGCAACATTGTGGATAAGCACCAAACATCAGGGCTGGAAACATCCTTAGAGACCATTCAGTTAACTCCCTCTGTTTGCAAGGGAAAGTTAGGTCCACAGAGTAAGGACTTGCCCCGCTGAATGCCACTGACATCATGCCGCTCCCTTTGTTCCGGTTATCTGTTGCTGCATGTAACAAATCACCTCAAAACTTAGTGGCTTACGACAACAATCATTTTTATTATCTGTGGGTCGGGGATTCAGGCAGGGCACAGTTGGGTAGTTCTGACTTTATCTCTCACACAGCTGTAGTCGGTGAGTGGCAGGAGCTGAAACAG
>NW_012140302.1:1090888-1093659 GCF_000956105.1 Propithecus coquereli
ATAATGGAAAAAATTACTGCTGTAAGATTTAGGAGTGAGACTCTGTCTCAAAATAAGTAGGTAAGTAAATAAATAAATAAATAATAAATCAGAAGAAAAAATGAGTATATAACAATGAATCCGGCCTGGATTATATTAGTCTTTATGCCAATGCAGTCATACAGTATAATTTTTAATATTCTTTTATAAAGGAAGGGACCCATGAAAGTGAAGTGTTTAGAGTCCATGAAAGTTGTAATGTGGCCCTTATGAGAGATCTCAGTGGAGGAGTAGAATTGTTTGCGCCAAGTTACTAGAGTGCATAGCTGAAAAGATAGGAGTTGATAATAGAAAAGCACAATTTTTAAAATTGAGATTATGGAGTATGTGAAGCTGTTGGTAGCAACAAGGTCTAGGGTGGCACTGTCCTCATTGGAGAAGGAGAAATCAAGGAAATGGGAATCTAATTTTATCAGGTATCTATTGCCATATTAATAAGACATCCCAAAATTCTGTGGCTTAAAACAACCACCATTTATTTGCTTATAGTTTGGCAATATGCGCTGGGCTCTGCTGAGCAGTTCTTCTGTTGGTCTTGCCTAGGTTCACTCATGCGGCTGCAGTGATCGGGAAGTTTGACATGTCTGGTGGTTGTTAGCCAGTGTGCCTTAGTTCTCCTCCATGGGGCTTTTCATCTTCCAGTAGCCTAGACTAGACTTTACGTGATGTCAGAAGTGTTCTTAGAGGGAAAAAGAGCAAGTTGCAAGTCTCTTGAGACCTAGACTCTAGGAATTCACACAGTGTCATTTCCACCACATTCTATTAGTCAAAGCAAATCATAAGGCCAGCCCAGTTACAAAATGTTGAGAAATAGACTCTACCTCTTGCTGAGAGGAACAGCAAAATCATTGCCAAGGGTCATGTGGGACAGGAAGAAGTATAGTGGCCATCTTTGCAAGCAATCTATCATGCTTATTGGAAGAATTATCTATGTCATACTGAATAATCAAGAATCACCAAGAATTTGACAGAAGTAGGAGTGAAGAGATTGACAAGCCAGGTGCTAAAATCTTCAAAGCATGAGGAGGTCATAAGCGATATCATCTGATGTTATCAATTTCAAAAGCTTCAAATATCTTTATTGTTTCATTAGTGAATTTCAATACATTTCATCAATAAAAAGGAGTTTTTCATTTTCATGACTTCTTTGACTCAGTCACTCATCAATTCAGACTCTATCCTAAGGAAGGAGCCTAAAACATGGAAAAAAACTACATGTGTGAAAATTTGTGCCACTACTATTTATCGGGGAGTCGTATCCCTAGTGCCTATGATGATGTCTGGCACCCAGTAGTGGCACATACGTGCTCAATAAATATTTGTTGAATGAATTTATGATGACAAAAAAGTAAACAAAACCTAAGCAGTCAATAATCTAGACCAGGTTAAATAAATTATAGTATTTATTTAATGAAATATCACATAACCATTGAAAATTATGCTTTTGAAGACATATGACATGGAATAAAAAAAGCAGGAAATGACATTATATGCACATTATGATTATGCCTGTGTAAAAATATCTGGATAGGAAAAGGGGTCGAAAATAATAAGAGTAGTTTCATCAAGCTAGTAGGATCGTGGGCGATTTTTTTCTTTTTATGTTATTCTTTAAAAAGTTGTACATGTTTATTGTGGAAAAAGTGGAAATGCTGAAAAGTATCAATAAGGAAAAAAAAACTCCTATGATTCCATTATCCAGAGAAAACCATTGCCAATACTGAAATAGGTTCTGCTTTGTTTCTTGCTTTTCCCCCCTCCTTAACATATTCTTAGCTTTTGACATCTTTAGACTTCAAAAAAGTGACTTTTAACACAGTGGTTGACATACCATAATTTATTTGCCTACAGTAATTTTTGACATTATAGGTTGTTTGAAATTTTTCATTCAAAAAAATTTTTAAACTAAATGGTAGAGTCATGTCAATACTCAAATTCAGAACGCTCTTCAGGGAAGATTGGAGTTGAGAGGAAGGCAGCTAGAGAGCTGGGGTGGGTGTGGGCGTTATGCCCAATGGAGACCGCAGGAGAAAGGAGTTCAGGGGCTCAGTCCCTGTGGAGGTGTCTGCGAGAAGCTGCTCTGCATGGGCTAGAGCAGCTTCTTCAAAACATCTTTCCAATGTTTTGAACTTAAAGATGGTGAATCTCGATCCGAAGGACCAGAGATGGGCACTAGCGTTCCTGACCACTGCCCTCTTACCCTGCGAAAACTGGAAACTATGTTTCGGGTCCCTGTCTTGCACAGGTGTCTCTGAGCCATTAGCCAGGAAGAGCAAAGTGGCTTGGAGGGGCAATCTCCCCCAGCCCTCTAGGTAACTCTCAATCTGAGCTCCGGGTTTGGGCGGTTGAAGATCAGCCTGAGGACAAGGACAGCTGTGAGGGCGGACAGAAGAGGGAGCTTCCCCGGCACCCTTAGAGAGTCAGGGGCATTCTCAGTCCAGGGAGACTTCCCAGAGGTGATCGCCAAGACTGAGGCCGCCGGACAGAGGGAGGGATGGCGGGTGGCCCGGGTTGGCGTTGGATAGGGAGGGGTCGATCCCGGAGGGCTGCAGATACAGGCAAGGAGGAGAGAAAGAAGCGGAGGGCAAGGAGGCGGAGAAGAGCAGACAAATGAAGCAGGTGATGAAGGCTTTACAAGCGGGTAGGCGTGGGCTGGTGACACGAGGAGGGCGGGGAGCAAGTGTGCCCTGAGTGTGCATGGGATGTATGCGAGAAGCGTGATGGGCGGCGGA
>NW_012140302.1:1104894-1107687 GCF_000956105.1 Propithecus coquereli
GGAGATTTTGTGGCAGCCGTTTTTGGAAAATACAATCTGCAACACCCTTGCACAGTTACCTGGATCAATAGCGCAGCCCAGGGGAAAGACAAGTCTCTATTTGAACCCTGATTTTGTCTTCACAAGCTCTGTGACCTTGGGAAAGTCACTTAACTCCCGTTATCCTCTCCTTCCTCATCTATAAAACTGGAATCATAATAAAGCCTGTTTGGCAGGGTTGTGGTGAGGAATAAATGGAAGGACCTGGCCCACAAAAAATTAGTTTTCTTCCCCTTCCAGTTTATAAAAAGCAGTGAATACCTCCATCATCCTAAATCCCTCATCCTACTCATGAAACAGACCCAAGTCTCAATAAAGACAGAGAAACTAAGCCAAATAAGATTGCAAATTAAGTGCTAAACAGCACAAGGATATGATGTGATAAAAAGAGCTGGGTTACAGAAGGAAACAAAGCAAAGTTTCTGCCCTCATGGAGTTTATAATCTAGTAGTAGCCAGTCAATACATAAATATGCTAAAATATGTGTGTGTATGAATACATATTTAATATATATATCAGTGCTGATGAAAAGTGCTATGGAGAAAATTAAAGTAGGGTGGGGAATGTGCCGGGGTAGAGGTGGGGTTATTACATAGGATGATCAGTGAGATCCTCCATACTAACATGAAATTTGAGCAGAGAGCTTAATGAAATGGAGGAGTAAGCTATGAACATATCTGGGTTAGAGCATTTCAAGCAGAGAGAACAACTAGTGCAAAGGTCCTGAGGCAGGGAACATGCTTGTGTTCAAGGATCAGCACTGAGGCCAGAGCGAGGTGAGAGAGTGCCGGAGATAAGACCAAGTAGGAGCCAGTAGAGGGTTTGGAGCAGAGATATGACAGTCTGATTTCAATTTTTTAAATAAAGTTTTTTATTTTTGAATAATTTTGGATTTATTGAAAAGTTGCAAAGGTAGTAAACAGAGTTCCCATGTAACATTTGCCCAATTTCCCTTAGTGTTAACATTATTCATTACCATACTACCTTTGTCAAAACTAAGAAACCAAGGCTGATACCTTAGTACAAACTAGAGACTTTATTCAGACTTTGCCAGTTTTTTCACTAATGGGCTTTTTCTGTTTCAGGATTCAATTTGAGATACCACTTCACATTTAGCTGGCTTCTATTTTATCAGGATCACCTTGGCTGCTGCACAATAACAGAAGACCAATTAGGAAGCTGTCACAGTAGTCCAGGCAAAAGATAATGGTGGCTTGCACTAGGTAGGGTGTTAAAGGTGAGATTGTGAAAAGTGGTCAAATTCTGGAAGAATCTAAAGGCAGAGCTAACAGGATTTGCAGGATTGGATTGTAAGAGAAGGAGGGGAGTCAAGCATGACTCCAGGGATTTTGGCCTAAACAACTAGACAGACAGAACAGCTATTAACTGGGATGGGTGAGACTGACAAAAGAGGCTGGAAATCAGGAGTTTACACGTGGACATGCTAAGTTGGAGTTGCCTATTGAACATCCAGGTGGAAATATCAAGTAGGTTGCCAGACACATGAGTCTGGATTTCAGGGAGAAGGCTGGGGAGTCATTAGTTTATAATTAGTATTCAAAGCCATTATGCTGGATGAGATCATGAAGAAAGTGAGTGAAGGCAGAAAACAGAAGAGGTCTGAGGATTGAGCCTTGGGACTGTGGAAGAAGTTGGGAAGACAAGGAGGAAGCAAAGGAGACTGAGGAGGGGTGGCCACTGCAGTAGGTAGAGAGGGCAGTGTGAGTGAGCCCAGCAGCCCAATAAACAACTGTGGAAAGTGCGGTTAGAAGAGCCAATGGGACGAGGACTGAGAACTAATTGTTGCATTTGGCAATGGTGAGGGCAGTTGGTGAGGTTTACAAGAGTAATTCTTGTTACTTGAGGTGGGGCGAGAGTAGGTTCAAGAGAAAATGAGAGGAGAGGAGGTGATGCCATCAAGGACAGACTAGTATTTTTGAAGAGTTTTCAGTAAAGAGGAGAAGAAAAATGTAGCTAGAAGAGAATATGGGGTTGAGGGAGGTTATTTCTTTATTTTAAGATGGGAGAGAGGTTGTTGACAATGATCCCATAGAGACAAGCAAATTGATGAAGCGGAAGAGGCAGAGAGAATTGGCAGAGCCCTGCAGTTGCATAGATGAGAAGGGATAGGAACTAGGGGAACTAATGCCCAGGTGGAGGGGTTCACCTAGGTAAGAACACAGGTTCATTTATAGTAACAGGAGGCATGAAGGAATATATAGAGACACATGCATGTAGGCGGGGCAGGCATGTGGAAATTCTCCCAAATTGCTTCTATTTTCTCCATGAAGTTGAAAGCAAGACTATCAGCAGACTGAGCAAAAAAAGGAGGAGGGGGTGGAGGTTGGAGGAGAGAAGAGAATAAAATAATTGTCAGGGTGGGTGGGAGAGTTACAGAACCAAGGAAATGCAACAGCATTGGTGGCCAACACAAATAGCATTTGAGGGTTATGACTTCAAGTGAGACCAGTCAGCCTGGAGGTGTGTTTTCTCCAGCCGTGTTCAGCTGCTTGGGTGAAGGCTGGAAAAGTCACAGCAATGGGGTTTTGCCAGATAAATATGATAGAAAAGTGGGGCCAGGGAGTTGAACGTATATGCAAGGGACTGATTATGATCACAGATCATGGAATCAAAGCCGGATAAGGAAAAAAGGGGGAGCCAAGGCAGGAGGATCACTTGAGGTCAGGAGTTCGAGACCAGCCTGAACAAGAGTGAGAACCCATCTCTACTAAAGATGGAAAAAATTAGCTGGGC
>NW_012140302.1:1110962-1113654 GCF_000956105.1 Propithecus coquereli
CTCCGCCCGCACACGCCGCCCCTGGCAGGGGGCCTGAACGCGCGCGAGGAGCCGCCGCCGCCGCTCGGGGTCGCCTGGAGCCCCAGATTCCCGAGCGCTCGGCTCGCATGGCAGCCGCCTCGGCGCCCAGCCCCGCGGCCAGCTAGGGGCGGCCCCACGCCCCCGCCCGGCCCCTCGGCGGAGCCCGTCGGATCCGGCCTCGCTCTGCGCCCCGGGGCGCGCCGCCTCCCTGCCGGAGGTGAGAACCGGGAGGACTGGGGCGCGCCGGGCTGGGGACACCGTGGGGATTCCAGGCCCTGCGCCGCCGCTGGGCGGAATGCGGCGGAGATAGGAAGGGGCCGTGGGAGCGAGGGGGGTGTCGGAGGTGGGGGGCGGAGACTGCTCGCTGCCTGGAACCGTCCCTCCCTTGGCCCCCGCGTCCCCTCCGTGCTCGAGGCCTCCTCTCTGCGCTGTCCCCATCCCCGCGGACCCCTCTGTCTCGACTGAGATCCACCCCAGCCATTCCCGCGCCCTGGCCTCGCTTTGCACTGCCCATCCTTCGCCCCCTTGTCGCAGACCCCGCTCCCCGGTTCCTGTCTCCAGTCTCCTCGCCTGCTCTACCCTTCCCCGCCCCTGCCCTCTCGCTGCCCGCACCCGCTTCTTCCGTCCCAGCGCCCCTCTCCCTCGTCGCCTCCTGTCAGTTGGAACCCGTATCCGTGCCGCTATCTCCGCTCCTGGCCGCCTCCCCGCCCCTGCTGTCCCACAGGTGCCCACACGTCTGACTGTCCATCCGTCCGTCCCTCCTGGGGCCGGCGCTGACCATGCCCAGCGGCTGCCGCTGCCTACATCTCGTGTGCCTGTTGTGCATCCTGGGGGCACCGGGTCAGCGTGTCCGAGGTGAGCGCGCCCCCGGGCTCCAGTCGCGGCCCTGTCCAGCAGCCATCGCTTGCACGTTGACCTCTGCCGGCCGGAGACGGCACTGCAGTCGCTCCGACCCGCGGGGCTGGCAAGACCCAGGTCGCCCTTTGGAATGGGATGGGTCTGTTCTATCTATCTTGCCCTGCCTCAGAGCTGAGTCCACCCAATTACTGGAACCCCAATCCTCTCTCGAGTCCCGCATCCCAGACAACCGTACTCTGACCCAGACTCACCCCTCCCACATCAATCTGTTGCAGCCGATGACTGCAGCTCCCACTGTGACCTGGCCCACGGCTGCTGTGCACCCGATGGCTCCTGCAGGTACCTATCCTGACCACATGCCCCAAACCCTTTGCTCCCCATTTCCCAGCCCTTCACACCCACAACCAGGTCAAGCCCCAGAACAGAGTGTCAGGGGCTTAAGACCCTACTGTTCATGCCCCGTCACCCCTATGGCAGATGGGCCAGCCTCCCCCACCTCCCTGCATGCCCCCCAACCCCAATTCCCCTTGGCCTGGCCTCTTGCTTCTTCTAGCTTGTCACTCCCCACTCCTTTACTCTCCCAAGTCTGATTCAGGGACTGTGAAACACAGCTCCTCCAGATACCAGGAGGGAGAGCTGAAGCTTAGAGAGTTTGGAGATTGGGCACCCTGAGGAAAGAGGGAGAGAAAGGAAAGAGATAAAGAGGAGAAATGGTTTAGCTTAGCCTGGAGAAGAAACGCTGCAGGGAAGTTGCTGGGGAGAAGCACTCATGATGAAAGAGGCTCTTTCTTATGAATTTGAGTAATTGACTCACCAGGTGGAGGTTGGGCAAATTCTACAGCAGGAGCAGTGTCTGGACATAAGGAAATGAGCTGACAGAGTGGGTTGCTTAATTAGCTGGGGGGTCTTTGAGACTCTACATCCTTGGAGGGCTTTATTTTATTTTTTTTACACTCTTTAAAATTTTGTTTTAGTGTAACCTTGGAGGGCTTTTTAAGAAAAGGTCAGGTGTTTGCCCTTTAATAGTCCTGATAACCTTTCAAGGTCATTCTTTTAAAAATGTTTATGAGCACCTCATACATGCCAGGAGTGGTATGGGAGGCATTTGCAGACATTATCTTATTTTCTTCTCAACCCACCCCTGTGAGGGGTATCCACAATTTACAGATGAGAAATTTGAGGCTCAGAAAGGTTACACAAAGTACAGAACCAGGACTCAAGGGATAGTGTCTGATGGTCTGATTCCATATATGTGTCCTATGACCCTGAACAGCTCTACGCCTACCTGGGGCAGGTCTGCTTTCCCTTGGGGGCTGTTGTATGTCCTCCTGGTTTCTAGAAGCCCTGGTCCTGCTGCCTCTATTTCCTCACATTGTCCCACCCAGAGCCCTGATCCTGTGCTTCTTTCTACCAGATGTGACCCAGGCTGGGAGGGCCTGCACTGTGAGCGCTGTGTGAGGATGCCTGGCTGCCAGCACGGTACCTGCCACCAGCCCTGGCAGTGCATCTGCCACAGCGGTTGGGCTGGAAAGTTCTGTGACAAAGGTAGGGGGAGAAGGGGTAGCTATTGGCTGGGGACCCCATGTGTCTTAGGAGACCATCCATCAGTATTTATTTATTTTATTTATTTAGTTAGTTATTTTTTGAGGCAAGAGTCTCACTCTGTTGCCTGGGCTAGAGTGCCATGGCATCAGCCTAGCTCACAGCAACTTCAAACTCCTGGTCTCAGGCGATCCTCCTGCCTCAGCCTCCCAAGTAGCTGGGACTACAGGCATGCACCACCATGCCCGGCTAATTTTTTCTATTTTTAGTT
>NW_012140302.1:1116139-1141847 GCF_000956105.1 Propithecus coquereli
CAGTGAACATTCCCCTAGGGCCCACCTCAGCGGTGGTGGTACCTGCCACAAAGCCAGCCCCCCACAGTGCAGGGGCCGGTCTGCTGCGGATCTCAGTGAAGGAGGTGGTGCGGAGGCAAGAAGCCGGGCTAGGTGAGCCTAGCCTGGTGGCCCTGGTGGTGTTTGGGGCCCTCACTGCTGCCCTGGTCCTGGCCACCATGTTGCTGACTCTGAGGGCCTGGCGCCGGGGTGTCTGCCCCCCTGGACTCTGTTGCTACCCTGCCCCACGCTATGCCCCGGCGTGCCAGGACCAGGAGTGTCAGGTTAGCATGCTGCCAGCAGGGCTCCCCCTGCCACCTGACCTGCCACCTGAGCCTGGAAAGACCACAGCACTGTGATGGAGGTGGGGGCTTTCCCGCCCCCTTCTTCACCTCCCCACCCCTCAAACTGGAGTGGTCCTTTCTTACCACCCCTCAGCTTGGGTACACACATTGAGGGGACCTCTGCCTCATGCCAGAAATATTATTTTTTTAATATACAGAATGTAAGATGGGGATTTTATCAAATAAAACTATGAAAATGCAAGTGGGCTCCTATGTCAGAAAAACCCACCTGGAGTCCCAGCTGCAAGAGGGCTGGAGCAAAGGCCTGTTCTGGGGAAGCCTCCGGACTCTGCCCGCCAAGGATGTTTCCAAAGAGTAACCCAGGGTGCCCGTTTCCCCTCTGGGGAAGTGAGGGAGAGCCTCAGAGGAGAATGGAAATGAGCAGCCAGCACCTCTGCCCAGCTAGCTAGCAGTGGAGGGGACCCTAGAGGGTGGGGATCTGGTTCAGGCCCTCAGGGCGAGGAGGCTCCCGGCTGGCTGCTCTGCAGCAGCTGCTGGAACAGTGAGTGGGGCCGGTTGCGAAGCGCGGCAGGGGAGTCCAGCTCCACAACCCTCCCCATGTGTAGCACCAGCACGCGGTCCGAGTTCAGGATCGTGTTGAGCCTGTGTGGCAGGAGATGGTCAGTGTGGGGGGATGGGGGACAATGCCCTAAGGGAGAATGCTGACCTGCTTTTCCTCCTCTCCCCTCAGGACAGCACAGGTCTGTCCCACAGGCTCTAGCCCCTGGCTCTGGGCTGGGGGAAGGACTGCAGCATTCCCTCAGAAAATGTGCTATAAAAGGGCCAGGGTAGTGCCTGGACAAGGAGGGGCTGAGGTTTACTGAGGGGTGATCTCTAGGGCCCTGACTCCCAGGGTCCCTGAAAGGAACTGAGGCTCTGGGTCTATGCCATCACAGTCCCTGATGAGACGGTCACACTGGACGCCTGCACACCTGTGGGCAATGGTCAGCACTGTCTTGTTGGCAAAGCGTTTGCAGATGGTCTGCTGGAGCAGCTGGTCTGTCTTCTGGTCCACACTTGCTGTGGCCTCATCAATACACAGGATCTGGAAGGTGGGAAGGGTGGAGGGGAAGAGTGCGAAGGAGAGGCTGTAGGGTGGGCTGGGGCTGGGCTGGGCCCAAACACCAGGCCCCCCTACAGCTCCCCACCTCAAGCTCTGAAAGGAAAACCAACTTGGTCCCCTGAAACCTCTCCCCAACCCACCTTCTAACCCTGACAGGTCCCCTGCCTCCTTCCTAGCCCTCTTGAATGTCCCTTCCTCTCTTCTTACCTTGGCATCTGTGAGGAGAGCCCTGGCCAGACACAGCAGCTGCCTCTGCCCCAGGGACAGACTCCGGCCCCCCTCACCTAGCTCAGCATCCAGACCACCTGCAAGGACAGCATCTTCACTGCAGGGCCCAGGCCTCTCCCTGCTCCCTCCCTGCTCTAGGGACAGGGCCCAGCACTCACCCATGGATACAATCACCTCACTCAGGTGGCACTGCTCCAGGGCCTGCCACAAGGCCCTGTCCTCACGTAGGCCCCGGGGGTCCAAGTTTTCCCGAACAGTCCCACTGAACAGAAAGGGCTCCTGGGGGATGATAGCCAGCTGGGATCTGGGGGACAATGACATGGGGTCCAGGCTGGAGATGCGGCCACTTCTGCTCCTAGTACAGTTTTTAGTTATAGGACTAGCACCTCCAGGACAGCCTGGGAATAAGACCTGAACATAACCCCTTCTGTTTCCCGCCCCATCCCCACCACAGGACCAGGCAGTCATCTGTGTACCTAGAACTGGGCTGGTGCTATGAGCAATACCAAAGAAACCAGGGGCCTACACTCTGTCCCTAAGCAGCCTACATCTCACCGAGGTACAAAACACCAGAGAAAACAAACGGGCTAAAGTGTGTGGCACTGATTCCAGGCACAGCAGGGCCTGAGCAGGGAATGACTGGACGGCTGAATGGGTATGGGACACTTCAAGGTTTGAGTGGCCCTGGAATTGGGTCCTGAGGAGCTATATGGTCAAGCTGTAAGGTAAGGCCACCACAGCTTAGAAGAGAAGGCAGGTGAGGCAGGGTCAGGTCTTGGGGCCAGTCATGTGCCCAGGGCTTTAGGACACAGCTTTCCTACTTTTCCATGTCATAGAACTCAGAGAAAATGATACTAGGGGTAGGAGTGGGGGATGTATAGCCCCAGATGAGGCCACTTGTGGCCAGGGGCAAGTGGCCCGGTCTCAAGCTATCCCAAGCACTGCCTGCTGAGCCTGAGGGCTGAGGGCATCAGTGTCTAGAGGCGCGGTACCTGGGAGACTCTGATTAGGAAGGCAGCAGCCAGTGCTCTAGAGTGGAGGGTGTACACCAGGAAGTAAGAGAAAGAGGAAGCTGGTCTGGTGGAAGCTGGGAAGTGGTCTGGGTCAGGGTGAGGAAGACCTTGAGATCACCAGCTGAGACTCTGGACCTGAGCATTAGGAGTTTTCTGTCCTCACCTGCTTGTCCTGTCTCCCATCTCAGCTGCTGGTCAGCCCTGGCTGCCCTGAGTCTATATAAAGCCTTCTAGCTGTGCCCTCCTCCAAGTGCCGGTAGTTCTGGTTCCCCTCTTCCCTCACCCCCAACTTCCTCCCCCAGACCTGAGCTCAGCCAGCTCCAGCTGGCTGGTGTCCACACCATCCAGCAGCACTCGCCCCGAACTGGGCTCCAGCAGCCGGAAGAGCACCAACAACAGGGAAGACTTGCCGGAGCCCGTGCGGCCCACGATGCCCAACTTCTCTCCAGGCTGCACACGGAAGGTCACCCCGTCCAGGGCATTGGGCAGGCCTGGCCGGTATACCAACACCACGTCCTGGAACTCCACGCTCCCCTGGGTCAGCCAGCCAGCGCCCAGCTGGTGGGGTCCAGGGATGGAAGACAGAGGGAGATGAGTGAGATGAGGAGTGTGGTGAGGAGGGAGAATGAGAAACAGGCAGCGTGGGAGGAAAGGTGGGGGGAATGAGGAGAGATGGGGAGGAGGGGCACGGTGAAGAACGGTGGTGACCGTGCAGGGAGGCTAAAGGAGCTGAGAAAGATGAGTGAGAAGCAAAAAGAAAGGAACCGGGGAGAGACTGGGGCCTTTCGGAGGGCCCTTCAGGGCTCTGGACCGGGCTCGGGGTGTAGGCCCACCTGCAGTGGCTGGCCCCAGGGCTCCTGGGGCAGGTCGCAGGAGTACTCCTCCAGCCGCTCAACGCTCACCAGCATGGCTTCCGTCTGCGTGAAGCTGTTCACCAGGCTTGAGAGCAGGCCCGTCAGGGAAAGGGCGTAAGACAGTGACAGGCCCACCATTCCTGGGGGAGAGGAGCACCAGCTGCTAGGGGAGCCTGGACACCAGGACATGTGTGGGAGGTAGGGACAGGATAAGAAAGTCCCAAGCTGTGGACTGTGGGCCTTTAAAGGACGCAGTGGAGAAGCAGGAAGGTGACAGGACCCAGGCCAGGAGTGCAGGAGGCTGATGCAAGGCAGTAGAGCGGGCCTGGAGAAGCTCGGGGGAAGGGCAGGTGGAAGACTGAGGTGGGCCCTGGCAGGGTGGTGGGGATGGGGGTGGAAGCAGGGAAGGGACTGAGACCAGAAGCTCAGATGGCTCATTCTGGTTCCAGAGCCACCACCACCTGGCAAGTCACTCCTGGAGACTGTCTCCTCCACCCTAAACTGAAGGTGATGACGGTTATTATGATACATCCTCATAGGGAACCCTGGGTGGGAGGCGGAAATGTTGGGGAAACAGTACAGGGAGAGGTCTGGGGCAGGGGTCAAGGGTCCTGGGGTGTGGCACCTGGGTTGGCGAGGCCCTGCTGGTGCTGCACCAGGGCGATGCCCGCAATGGCACTGACCACTGCTGCCCCAATGAGCTGTAGCCGAATGTCCAGCCACTGTATCGCAGCACTGGCAGCAAACTGGCACCTCTGGTTTAGCTCCAGGAGCCGCTGGTTCTCTTGCTCAAACCTGGGAGAGGCCAGGAGGGAGGTGAGGTCACCCTAACCAGACTCCTTCCCTAAAGAACACCTCCTTCTTGGGAGCTGATCTATACACTCACAGGTCTCACTCAGGGATACAGAGATGCCAACATGCTCTTTCGAAGCGGTCTGCTCTGCCTCACTGTCTCTTTCCTCTGTTGTTCTCCTCTTTCCCCTAGTGCCCTCACCCACTCTGCCCTTCTCCCCCAGGAGGCTTGAACCCTGTACCCCACATGCCCTTCTCAGGAGGCCCCCTTCTCCCCTCCCGCCAGCACCTCATCCCCCGCAGGCTCTGGTTGGGAGGGGCAGACTTCACATACCTGTAGGTGGCCCCAGTGGCCCGGAGCACAGGGAGGCCCGCCAACGTGTCAGCCAAGTGGGTATAGAGGGGAGACAGGGTGAGGCTGCCCAGGCGCCGCAGCTCCCGTGAGGAGGCCCTGTAGTGGCGCTGCACGCGATAGTAGATGATGCTCAAAGGCGGAAGCAACAGCAGCAGCCAGGGCAGGCCAGAGCCCAGCACAGCCAGGAGGCCCAGCAGGCCCGCCATGTTGGCCAGCAGGATGTTGAGGATGAAGGGCAGGCTGTCATCCACACAGGCCACGTCGGAGGAGAAGCGGTTTAGGACCCGGCCCGTGGGTGTGGCATCAAAGAAAGTCACTGGTGTCTGGGAGAGGAGCGGATGGTTGGGCAAGGGCAGGGTCTGGCAGAAAAGGGTTGGTGGGCAGCCCTGGGGGGTGGGCAACCCAAGGTAGAGAACAGGAAAGGAGTAAAGTATCCCCAGAGTTTTGGGGCAGAGAGGAGGGGCTGGCGGAGCTTGGAGGAAGAATATCCCGGGTGGAAAAGTCTATAGAGACTCTCTCATCCCTCTGGCCAGTGGCAACCTCCAAAGGCTATGCCGGCCATTCCTCTCCCTCTGGGCTAGACATGCCTTGTGCCCTTTCAAGGGCAGGGAGCTAATCTCTCTCCAGAAGATGGGGACTTCTTGCCAGTGGGTGAGATTTAGTTAGATGTCAGGAGCAACATTCTGATTGCCTGTGGCTGGACAGAGTGGGGAATATTATCGGCCAAAGCCAGTATTATCTCATGGTTAAGAGCTCAGGCTCTGGGGTCAGACTGCAATTCGAATTCCAGTTTTGCTATTAGTGCATGTGAGACCCCAGGCAAGGGGCAAAGTCCCCTGTTTCTCATCTGAAAAATGGAGACAACAATGGAACTGCACCTCATAGGGCTGTTAGTAGGATTAAATGCCATAGATATAGCAGTCTAGTGCTTAGCAGAGTCTGCCTGGCAGAAGTAAGTGCTCGATAATTGCTAGCTATTGGGACTACTATTTGGAGGTACAGTCTCAAAGACAGCCCTTTCTCTTCTCCTGCTTCCCTGTCCTCCGTCTCTACCTTTACTTTGGGAACCAAGTAAGCAAGCAGGGGACTAGGTCAAATGGCTTTCTGAAGCAGCTCCTAATGCCAGTTTACGAGAAATTAATTCCTTCACAGCATGGAGATGTCTCCTCCTTAGCTGCTGGAGAGGCAGAATGGTGGGCAACTGCTCCCCGACAGGCAGTGGAAAGACCCACAGGGTGCTGGGCTCACAGACTAGCTCTCCACAGAACTAGCCTTGGCCAGGTCACTTCACCTCCCAGCACCTCAGTTTCCTCATCTGTAAAATGGGGATAACAGAACCTACCTCACAGGGTTATTGTGAGGCCCTAACAAGAAAACCAACACAAAATGGCTTTGTAATAGTAACGACATTAACAATAATTGCTAAGTGAGCACTTAGTGTGTGCCAGGCACTATCCTAAGCACTTTCCATGTGCTATTAGTTTAATCCTCTTAAGTATGTGGGGCAAGCAGCAGACTACATATATACAGAGCAACAGGGACAGTCCTAAATAAAAACTGTAGGAAACAGAATGTGAGATCTAGCACAGTATCATTTACATAAATTAAAAATACATGCACACAAAATAGGCATTTTGCAAAAAGACAAAAAGATACATACTAAACACACTTAGAATGGTTGCTTATCAAGGAAGGATGGGGAAATGGAAACAGGGTATGGAGACAAAAGGGGATGGATAAAGAAATAAAACAGAAAAGGGGACTTGTACGAACTAAGGGGTCAATCCTCTGCACCTGGAGTTCAAAACTGAAGTCACTCTGAGGTAGATTCTCTTACTGTCCCATTTTACAGATGAGGAAACTACAGGCTTAAGTAACTAGGTTTGAACCCAGGCAGCTACTCTGCTCTGCAGCGACTCGGGGTCTCAGAGGTTGTCACGTGCTGCACCCATCCTGAGGACTAGGGATGTAGGATGGGGCCCCCAAAGGAGCCCATGTACCGGGAGGACACTCTGTAGGGCCAGGGTTGGGCTCCCCCACCCCCAGCCCCCAGCCCCTCACCATAAGGACTCGATGCAGCAGGCGGCGATGCAGGTTGGCGGCTGCTTGGAGGATACCTGCTGCAAAGAGCACTGCCCGGAGTAGGGTGCAGAGGGAGTTGACACCAGCAATGGTTGCATATACGGTGAGGTAGAAATGGATGTCTGAGGAGCCATTGGGGGCAGCTTTGGGCAGTGGGAACACTGGGGCGCTGGGTGGTGGGGAGGAGGCTGTGGGTAACCAAAAGTAGGGCCACTCGGGGGATCCCTTCTCCTCCCCCTTCCACCTCTCCCCACTCTCCAGGAGACACAGCCCCTGGAACACCAGCCACAACGCTCACTCCCTGCCTGGCGACCACACAGAGCACCAGGCCTACTCCCAGCCCCAGCCACTCACTAGAGGCTTCTAGGGGAGAAGAGAAGCAGCTGTGGAGAGAAGAACCCTGTGGAACCTGGGCTGGTAGAGGCTGGTGCCTCTTGGGAGCTATTCTTGGCTGCCTTCAGCTGAGAGATCCAGTGGGAGAGCCACCAGTCGGCGGCGTTCCGCGTGGCTGAGTGTGGACAGGAAGGAAAAAGCTGTGAGACAGACACTCTCCTTTGTTCTATTCAAACACCCCTTTCTCTGCCCTTGACTCTGTTCCTACCTTTCCTCATCCTCCTGGCCTCCCCACCTTGCACCATCCCATATCCTCCCTAGCGTGCACTTCTTTCCTAGGCCCTCACCCTTCAGCTCTGGGGAAAGCATGACCTCAGTTTTGCAGAATGGGAGCTAACCTGAGGGGAAGAACAGAAGACGCCTATAGAGTGCACCCCTCTGGCCCCTGGGCCTCTCTCAGAATTGGGGAAATGCCTTTTTTTTTTTTTTACTTTTGAGACAGAGTCTCACTCTGTTACCTGGGCTACAGTGCCGTGGGATCAGCCTAGCTCGCAGCAACCTCAAACTCCTGGGTTTAAGTGATCCTCCTGCCGCAGCCTCCCAAGTAGCTAGGACTATAGGCATGCGCCAACCACGCCCTGGCTAATTTTTTCTATTTTTAGTTGTCTGGCTAATTTCTATTTTTAGTAGAGATGGGGGTCTCGCTCTTGCTGAGGCTGGTCTTGAACTCCTGACTCCAAGTGATCCTCCTGCCTCGGCCTCCCAGAGTGCTAGGATTACAGGCTTGAGCCACCATGCCCCACCATAGGGGTTGGGTGGGGAGCATGCCTTTTGTCCCAGCTGTTACCCATGCTCGGTGAGTCTCTGGGCTTTGTAATGATTAGTACAAGGTGACAGGTACCTGGACAACCCGGAGGGACTCCCGGGTATATTCTTACCTTGCATGAGGAGCAGAGAGAAGAGGATGGCTAGGGCCAGGCCCTGGCCCACGGCCCTCCAGTATGCTCGGTACACATGCAAGGCCACGGCACCCTCCTTCTTGCTTTCTTCCTGCAGCAGGCGGCCAGATGTACTCTGCTCCACCTCTAGCCCCTCCTTTGTTTTCTCTGGGTTCTGTACTGACTGGGCTATGGCTGTAAGAATGAGAGAGGGCATGGAGGAATTAAGGTTGCAGGATGCCAGTTAAAAAAATCAGTTTCAGAGGAGCAGAGAAGCTTTGTTAGAAAACTTTATAGTGTGGCAATGAAAAGCAAGCCCTTTCTTCCCACCTGTGGGGCATACCTGAGTCAGACTCTTGTCCATCCTCAGCCCAGGCTTTGGGGACTGCTTGTACCAATGGCAGAATCTCAGAGGGAGGCCCTGGAAGGTAGAAGGGGGGACTCAGAGGGGGCTGTTCTGCATCTATACCATGCCTTTCTAAATGGGTGTGCAGATCCCACCTCCCCATTCTCGCTGGCCCTCCTCTCTAACCCACCCTAGTAGGATCCTGCCCTGGATCCCCCAGACTCTGAGCAGGACTCATAAAGTCCATCCCTCTGCACATGGATTTCAAGCAGCAGAAAAGGACAAACATCCACCCCTAAGAGGACAGCCATAGCCATGCGTGAGCACCTGTCCAGGGTCACCTGTCATTAAGCAGAGCTTTTTCTTGCACTTCACTCAATTCCTAACATCTGGTTGAGCTTCATTTCCTCCTGTTTCTCTCCCAGTGAGCTAGCAGGTGGCCATGTCCCTCTGCATAATAATTCTCTTCAGAGTTTTTGTTTTTGTTTTTTTACAAAAGGATTGTTCTAAACCTCACTGCTTTCTCTTCTCTGAGAACATCAGATCGTTCTCAGAGATCCTGGGCCTCTAAGTTCCCAAGAGCACTCAGTCACAGAGCCCGCGAGTCCCAAATATGCCGGCTGCTGTGCGCCTTCTCCCTCCTGTTCTCCATTCCCTCACACCAGTTCCGTGAAGGCAGGAGGAGCTGCTGACCGTGCTCAGGCCACATGTGGAGGGGCGGCAGAATCTGCACTTGACAGTCCACCTGTCTCTCTTCCCCGTCACACCTGGGCAGATGCTTCCCTGACACGGCCAGGCTCCTGCCCCACATTACCAGCCTGAATGAGGCGCCCGGCCTCCATCAGCAGCACCACATCAGCCCTCTCCAAGTACTCGGTGCGATGGGTGCACAGCAGCCGTGTGGTGTGGCTCAGCACTCCCAGGATGCACCTGTGCAGCAGGTGGGTGGCCACATCTGCATCCACAGCAGCTAGAGGATCATCGAGGAGATAGAGTTCCTTTTCCTAGGGAGAAGTGGAGGCACCATAGGCACCAGATCCCAGCCTTCTAGCCAGAACCCAGAGACTCTCCTTTAAAGATCCCAAGGAAGTCAGAGAAGACAGCTGAGAACTATGGGGGTTACCCCCACAACGGTGGAGGAGGTAAGACCTGAGGGTGGACTTCCCTGCAGTCAGGCAAGGCCAGCGCTCCATGGCCAGTGCTCAGACCATACAATGCTTTTTTTTTTTTTTTTTTGCTCTGTTGCCCGGGCTAGAGTGCCGTGGCGTCAGCCTGGCTCACAGCAACCTCAAACTCCTAGGCTTAAGCGATCCTTCTGCCTCAGCCTCCCAAGTAGCTGGGACTATGGGCATGTGCCACCATGCCCGGCTAATTTTTTCTATTTATATTTTTAGTTGTCCAGATCATTTCTTTCTATTTTTTTTTTTTTTAGTAGAGACGGGGTCTCACTCTTGCTCAGGCTGGTCTCGAACTCCTGACCTTGAGCGATCCACCTGCCTCGGCCTCCCAGAGTGCTAGGATTACAGACATGAGCCACCGCGCCCGGCCCATACGATGCTTTTTAAAGGGCCTTTTATTTCTGCCTTAAATCTGCAAAAGGGGATAGGATGACCAACACTTCAGGAACATGGAATGGGGGAGGAAGAAACCATATGCTGAGGAAAATATCCCCATTCCCCCAACTCAGCCAAGCTCCCAAAGCTCTGGACTCCCCCCACCACATTACCCTTGCTGCCCCCACACCAACTTACCTGGTAGACAGCACGAGCAAGAGCGATCCGGGCCCGCTGTCCCCCACTGAGAGTCACACCCTTTTCCCCCACCTCTGTCTGGTCTCCAGCAGGCAGGATCTGATGGAAAAGGTGCCACAGTGGGTCAATGAGCTCCCCAGTACCTTCTGGCCCATTTCCTATCCCTTTGCAGGAAATACATGGTACGGATCAAGAGAGATAGACAGCTTGAGATTAGACTTAAGTTTGGGCTGAGCTAGTCAGAGGAGACAAGACATAATTCCAACAACATCTAGCATTTATTGAATACTTACTATGTGCTTAGCATTTTACAAGCATTATCTCATTCGAACCCCATGACAACCTTACAAAGCTGGTATTATTTCCTTTTCACAGGTGAGACCAAAGCTCAGACAGATTAACTACCTTGCCCACAGCTAGTAAGGGGCAGGATACAAATTCACAAATTCAGATTACTAATCACTCTGCCACATTTGCCACCCTGCCTTTTATTTTTTTGAGACAGAGTCTTGCTCTGTTGCCCAGGCTAGAGTACCATGGCATCAGGCTAGCTCACAGCAACCTCAAACTCCTGGGCTCAAGTGGTCCTCCTGCCTCAGCCTCGGAGTAGCTGGGACTGCAGGCGCACAACACCACGCCCGGCTTATTTTTCTATTTTTAGTAGAGACGGGGTCTTGCTCTTGCTCAGGCTAGTCTCAAACTCCTGACCTCAAGCAATCCTCCTGCCTCAGCCTCCCAGAGTGCTAGGATTACAGGCGTGAGCCACCGTGCCCAGTCGTCACCCTATCTTTTTAACAGGCAAGGAATGATGCTGGGCAAATTTAATGTGAAAGTTTTCACAGGTTTTTAGAGAAGGAATGTACCCTGAGCCTTCCTGGTGGCCTCAGGAATGGTCTACTAAGCTAAGAGGTCCCCAAACCCAGAGGAAGCACCCATGATCCACCAGACGCTGAGTTCACTGAGGGAAAACCTTTGTTATTCATCTATTTTCTTAGGGCCTAGAACAGTATCCAGGACCGAGCAGACATGTGGGGAAAGCTTGATGCAGAAACAAGTGATAAATGGACACAGGATGCCCCATGGTCAAAGTCAAAGGTCTTCCTTTCTAGGAAGTTCCACATTTACCTGGGTAGGGTAGTGGTGATGACAGTCCTGGAGGGGACATGGGGGTTGGGTGGGAAGTCATGGGAGAAATCTGGAATCTCTTCTCCAATAAATTTACTACTCTCAATTGGGGGTGACAGGAAATCTAAAGGGCTTGGCAGGTTTCCCTAGGGTAACCTGCAATCAAATGAGACCTTGACTCTTCCAAGCCTTTCCAGAGGGAGGTGAAAGAGGGCCTCCTGAATGAGAACCAGTAGCCAGACTTACACAGAGCAAAGCCTCATAGGGAACCCTCCCTGGCTCCAGAGGCCTCAGGGCTCTCCCAGCTGCTACCCAGAACACCCAGTGACCATCACCCCTCTAGGCCCTATGGGGAAGGGGGAACCAATCACCTCTGGGAGGACCAAAGTATGATGGCCAGTCCTAGACAAGTGATGCCCGAGTAGAAGCAAGCCCTCTCCAGAGAAGCAAGTCTCCAGTTTGAGGTGTCAGGGATACATGGGGAAGCAGGCAGCCAAGAGGTTTCAAGGCCAGGCACTCACGCTGAGGTCGTCGATGAGGGCGCAGGCCTCTAGCACCTCCCTGTACAGCTGGGCATCGAATGTCTTCCCAAAGAGGATGTTGTCTCGGATGGTGGCAAATTGGATCCAGGGTTCTTGGGTGGCCAGGCCAAAGCCCTCGGACAGCCCCCACACTGCCACCTGCCCACGCAGCCTGCAGAGAGCCAGGCCAGCAGCATGGGGACCAGCTCCCCACTGGGTCCCTCCATGTCCAGCCCCTGCCTCCCAGAAGCCTTCCCACACTACTGTCTTCTACATAGGGTCACCCTTCATGTCACATGACTCTCTGACATGGCAGCCACTGAGGTCAAGGGGTCCTAATGAGGCTATGGGCTCATTCTAGATGGGGAAGGGAAGAAACTGCTCTTTGGCTACAGCCAAGCAGCTGTCATATCTAAATGTTGTCAGGAGCTCAGTAGAGAGTGTGGCCACCACATTATACTCATTGTCACCTAAAAACAAAGAGGCCTTCTCTCAAACCTGTGCTCGTCTCTGGATCCCTTCCCTGCACAACCACATTTCTGAAATAACAGCTGACACTGGATGTTTCCATTTCTTCTTTTTGCTCCCTATTACAGCACTTATAACACTCTGGTGTAATGATTATGATGGTTCCTTTTCCTGACTGCCTCCCCCTTTCCAGATTGCAAGCTGTCCCAGTAAAAGGACTTATTCTTGGTACCCCTGACCCCTATAAAGGTATCTGACAGGTAGCAGGGGCTCAGTAAGTGTTTGTTAAAGGGCTTAGCAAGGACAGGGGTGTGCCGAAGGTTGGTTACCTGTGGAGCTCCCCAGCGATGGCGGCCAGCAGTGAGCTCTTCCCACAGCCCACCTTCCCCACGATGCCCACCAGCATACCCTGCAAGGAAGCCACACAAGCAAATGTCTGCTCTTTGCAGGGAAAGGGACGGAGCGGGCAGTGGTCTCCCTTCTGAGGCACTGGGCTGTCAATCTTCCCACAGAGGCTTCTCTCTAGGCCCCAGGTAGTGTGTAGGGAAAGAATCCTCCAACTCACAGGCTGATCTGTTGGATCTAGGGAGGTAGTGTGTTTTATTTTCCACTCAGAGTTGTTATCAGTTCCACTGTGTACGTGAGGAGCCTCTGAAGGGAGGAAGCATGCCAGAGGGGATGGGAGGAAAATGCCCAAGAACTTCCCAAGGTAAGCTCTGAGACATGCATTCCAGGATGGGGAGAGGGAAGGGAAGGACTCCAGGCTTTGCGGCCTGAACGCTGGGCTGGCTAAGTCAACTTGTGGCTACACTTCTGATAGCTCAGTGCTTTGCACAGGTGCCTGTTTCTGTGCTTTGTAGTTTAAAACTTTCTGTTCTCTCTTTCTTTCTTAGTTGTAACATATGTTCATGGAGCTATCTCCTGCTCAAAAAAAAAAAAAAAAAAAAAAAACGGATTCCTATTTCCTTTTCTAGAAAGGGGCTGGGCTCTCAGAAGCTGTTTGTAATGCCCACATCCTGCCAGCCAGGGTTGACCCATCTACAAGTGGGCACCAGACTAATCTGAGACCTTTCCCTGGGAATGTGGGATCAGGACCCAGAGGCAGCTTCTCCCTCTTGTTGGCTGCAGCTATAAATGGGAGAGCTCTCTGCAGTCACACCTTTTGCTCAACAGAGAGTGGGTCCACAGAGAGGGAAGAACCAGGTGAATAAAGAGAGAGAAACACATAGAAGGCAGAAAGCTGTGCAAGTTGAGGCCTGGTTCTGGGCTGTTTCTAAGATCCAGTTGCGTTTTTGCCTGTGGATTCTGCAATTTATCTCTATATCCCTATTATAATTTTTTGTTTGCTTAAGCTAGCTCCAGTGGGTTTCTATGACATATCCAAAAAAGCCCTAACACACACATTAGCAAAATTCCTTTTAAAAATTCCAGCCTTGTCTTGCCTGAACTAAGAGGAAAAACAAAACATACAGCCCAAGCCAGAAACGTGAGCCAAATGTGGTGGAGGCGATTCAGCCACCACTGGAGAACGCTGAGTTGAACTGTGGGGCATGGGGTTGGAGAAAGGTCAGGAGAGAGTGAAAACTCAGGACTGGGGGTGAACAGGAGTTGCCCTCTGCCAGGAATGTTCACGTTTTAAGTTCTTTGACTATGTATGCTGCAGTGTGAGTCAGAGGGTGTGACTGCTTTTAACCAGGCTAAATAGAGGATCATCTATCCCATTCACAAAATCTTTCTCGGAAGGGGTTGCTGGGCTTCTCCCCTAAGCCCTAGCCTGGGGGAGATGCTGGATGAGCCCTGGAGCCTGTTCTGAACTTTGTGGCCTCTGAGGGACACGGAAAGACAAACATAGCTGTTGGTCTGAACTGGGTGAATATGAGCTCCCTGAAGACCAGGGAGAGGTGTGACTACTCTAAAAAGGCTGGGTGTGGCAGAATGAGATTCAGACTGGAACCTGCTCACCAAACCCCTCCCCTGTCTCCCTCAGTAGTTAGAGCTGCAGAGCCACCCAGCTATGATTGGCTCAGTCTTTGCTTATCTGTCACTGAGTCTCCATCTCTCTCATTAGTCTGGGGACTCTCCCAGGGTATCCGTCCAACAAACCTTTTTCACTTTGAGGTGACTGATGAAGGTCTCTTGGCTGGTTCCAACTGGGTCCCAGGAGAACAGGGCTCCATGCAACTCCAATACTGTAGATGGCTCTGTGGGGGGATCTGAACAGGGAAGAAGCCACTCAGCTTGGGCTACTCATCTACCACCAACCTGCCTGGGGAGCGTAAATCAGGGGCATGTTGTTGACTTGCCTGCCCCACATCTACATGCCCAGGGCTAATTCAGTCTCAGTCTTGGTCTGCTCTGCCCGCATTCTGCTGCCTCTGACCCCTCTTGGCAGCATCTATGCACAATGCCAAGTGGCTACATTCCCCTCCTCACCCTGTGCCAGGTTCAGCCCTCTAGCTTCCCATTACCTGGGCTGTAGTAGGCCTGGGGGTTGTGGTTTGGAAGATCAAGGAAACGCTGGATCCGGTCCAAGGACACTTTAGCTTCCAGGAGGCCATTGATCACCCAAGGGAAGTTGTTGAGGGGAAGAATGAGCATGCGTACCAGTGCCAGGGCCGTGAACACCTAAGTGGAGCGGAAGAGGGATGGAATGGAAGAGCCATCCAAGGGCCTGCGCTACAGGTAGCCCTGTGAACAGGTCTGTGGAGGGAAGAACAGGGCAGCAGCAGAACTGCAGGGATAGCTGGACAATCATGGGATTGGAGGTGGTAGAGGTGGCTACTCCTAGAACCCTAGAAATTCCAATGTTCCTCCAGGGATCAAGGTTGTATCTTGATAAGTGCCCAGGTCTAGCTCATTTTGAGACTTCCTCAGAATTTCTAAGTAGCAACATCACCTGGCCTTGGCCAGACCCGGCATTGGATCATAGATTTTTCCCAAAGCCATTAGAATGAGGAAAAAGGGACCTAATCCCAGGCCTGGGCCTAACTGGAAGATAGAATGGAAGGAAGAGGAGAGGAAGGAAAGGAATTCCTCCACAGAGAGGAGGGTTATATATCCAAGGCCCCAGAAAAAGGTCCCTTCAGAGTTTCCCTTTGGTTGTGAAAGGATGAGACAGTCAGGGATCCTTCCCTCCTCGCCAGCCAGCACCCAGGGCCTGAGCCCACCTCTCCACTCCACTGTAGTCTCCTTGAGGCTGGCACCCTCTCATGCCTTCCTAGAGCTATCCCCTCCCTTCCTGGTCCTCACCTTGGTGGCTGTGAGCTGGTGCCCCATGAGGACATAAGTGATGAAGATGATGATGGAGATGACGACCGGCAGGGCAGCCCACAGGTATACGCAGGCTGCATCCAGGTATTTGATGACACAGAGTCGCCCCAGCTCTCGAGCCCGGCAGGCCTCTACCCGGGCCCCCAGTGCTTGCTCCCACCCGCAGAACTTGATGACCCGAATGCCACTCAGCAGCTCTGCCATGAGCTAGGGATGGGAGACAAGACAGCAGTGTGAGGTGGAGTCTTCCCCAGGCTCCGGGCAGAGAATGTCAAGTACTCTGAGCTCCCAGATACTCTGTACTTCCCTAGCTTTGGTGTTCTTCCTCACCTCAGTCCTTTCTGGAAATCCTGCCCCTCAAATCCTTCTCAGCCCTGGGTTGCTTCCCTTCCCAGTGTCTCTTTTACTTCTCCATTTGCTCCAGCTGGGTACAGGTTGGAGCCGGAAGTCCCCACCTTCCTGGTGGAAGGTGCAGGCAGGTCACCACACTGCGGTCAAAGCACTCCGTCTTCCACCAGATGAGGGACTGAGGATTACTCCCCAAAGCCAAAACGTGGGCTTTGGGAGACAGCCACCAGTTCTGGCCCATAGCTTGAGTGATACAGGAACTATTCCTAGAGGAGTATACAGGCATAAGAGGCCACACCACAGCCAGGGTCAAACAGGCCAATGAGCCCAGACAAGATGGTCAAGGGCCAGGAACTCCTTAGAGACCTAGTCTGTAGCTGTCACAGGTACGCGAAAAGGCCTCAGGCCATAACCTGCTACAACCCCTCCTTCCCCCACTAGCACTGAGTTGTTCCAGTAAGGCTGATAGCTATACTGTATGGACCCCCAGGACTGCTACCCCCTTTGTAAAGGTACCCACAATCACTGCAGAACCCGGAAATGATTCAGCCAGACCCTCAATATCTAGAGTTGGCGCAGGCAGGAAAGTGACCTATTTCCTTCTCCACAGCCCACTCCTAAGAGGTAGCTGGGTTTCTCCTAGGCCTCTCCACATGCAGCCGTGGGGTGGTCAGTGCCCTGGACAAGGAGGTGGAAGACTTGGGTCCCAGCTCTGTCACTAAAAACCCATTTAGTCCCAGGGAGATTACTTCCTACCTCCTAGGGACGCTGCCTAGGGCCACATGAGCTAATGCTGCTATATTACCAATGGGCCACATTTATATAGAGCTCACTTTAAGACAGGTACTAGGCTAAGCGTTATCTTATATGACCCTCACCACAACCCTGTGAGGTGAACAATTATTATCTTCATTTTACACATGAGGAAGTGGAGGCCCAAAGAGGTTGAGTGATTTGTCTGAGGTGACTGAACTAGTTAGTAAGTGTAGATTTGAATCCAGGTCTGTTTTTCTCCAGTCTGAGCTCTTAACTTCTAAGTCACGCTTAGTCTCTCAGGCAGTGTGCACGGGAGGACCTACAGACCCAGGCTGGGTGAGGTCTCTGGATAGCTGAGGGACCCCACATAGCCCCTTACCTTAACCCGTGCATCCTTGTGCTGTAGCATCTCCTGGTTACTGGCCACGATACGGGTAGCGATCACTTTGTTGACAGGAACCAGCAGCAGTGCCAAGATCAGACCACCCACAAAGGCCACACCCACCTGCTGGTACAGCAAGTAGAGGGTGATGGCCACCTGCAGGGGCAGGCCCCAGGCCTCATGGAAGCTCCCAGCAAAGTTAAGCAGCCGCTCAGAGTCGGTGCCTAGTAGGTTTAGGACCTCGCCGGCAGGAGGGCGGCTGGGCCCCAGCTGTAAAGCCTTGCGGTACAGGATGTTTAGCACGGCCCCTCGTGCCTGAAGTGTCACCTTACCCACCTCATACCCATACTGATTCTGCAGCACAGCGCCCAGCACAGCCCCACCAGCTAGCCCAAGGGCATAGAGCAGGCCGTGGCTTAGTGGCTCCTGTCCCTCCTCCAGGAAGTTCACCAGTAGGGAGAGCAGCAGAGGCCCTGAGAATCCCAGCATGGTCCCCATCAGCTTCAGCAGTCCAAGTGCCAGATAGCACCATCCAAAAGCCCCATACAAGGCCCTCCACAGCTGGGCTCCGTCCTGCCAATGTGCCTGGAAGGCACGGGCTAGGTAGGTTGGATGCAGCCTGTGGGGGAGGTGGCAAGTGTCCTGGGGCTGCCGAAGCTCTCCACGAGCCCCACGGGCCAGCAAGGGTGCCAGCCAGGCATAGGAAAAGCGTGACAGCCAACTCTCCCCATCCTCGGCCACCTCAGGTTCTTGACCCTCAGGCAGGAGGGGCTCCGGAGCCCAGGGTCCTTGTGGCCCCCCAGGGGCTGCCCATCCTAGTATATAGGCCAACAGTGCAGCCAGCTGCAGGATAAGAAGGCATAGGCGGGCTAGGGGCCCTGGGAGAAGTGGGGGCAGAAGTGTGCCTCGCTGGCAATGCCATAACAGCGTCAGCACTAGGGCTGGAGCTGGCAGGATGGCTGCTAGAGCCAAGGCCAAGGGCCCCCGGGAGTGGCCATGAGGGGAATGGGCCAACGCCCACAGGGCTAGGCTGTGGGTGATCCAGGCTACAGCTGCCACACACCCTGCCAGCACCTCTAGCCCTACAGGACCTGGGCCCGCCCCTGGTGGTACAGCAACTGGAAGGAGGTCTAGCAGCGGGAAAATGGACAGCAGGAAGGAAGCTGCAAGTCGGAGGCGCCAGCCAGAACGACAAGGTAGGATGTAATCTGGACTCCTGGGGACAAGGGGGAAGAGAGAAAAGGAGGCATATCAGGACTGACTCAGGGCCCAGACATACCCCTCACCTTCAATGATTCACTTACCTAAGGAATCAACTCCCTTCCTGCCTTGCACATCTATCCCTACCCCCACTTTACCTTGGAACCCAGGTCCTTTTCTTCCAGGAAGTCTTCCCATATTCACCCAATCCATTTTCTAACCTACCCACACGATTTCTTTTTTTTATTTGTTTTGGTTTTTTTTTTTTTTTTTTTTGAGACAAAGTCTTGCTCTGTTGCCCAGGGTAGAGTGCCATGACATCAGCCTAGCTCACAGCAACCTCAAACTCCTGGCTCAAGCGATCCTCATGCCTCAGCCTCCCGAGGAGCTGGAACTACAGGGGTGAGCCACTATGCCCGGCTAATTTTTTTCTATTTTTAGTAGAGACTGGGTCTCACTCTAGCTCAGGCTGGTCTCAAACTCCTGACCTCAAACGATCCTTCCACCTCGGCCTCCCAGAGCACTAGGATTATAGGCGTGAGCCACCATGCCTGGCCAACACATCATTTCTGATTTATTCTTTCACCATAGGTATCAACAATTTTGAGTTAAGGTTGTACCTAACATGAACTCTAACTAGAAAAAAAAATCAAACGTCTTAATACATATAAACACTAAGGGATGCATATTCATTTTAATAAAAGGATCCACCTAAGATTACCCTTAATTCACCTGAAGTACTATTAGATGAATAAAAATTTGACTTACCTACAGCTGCTATATTCTACTACTATAGCCTAAATTTTATAAAGCCTCAGAATATTCTACTTTCCGTCTTTCCACTGATAGTAGAAGGTGGTATGGATCACTTTTGTGACTCCTTTAGCTGAAGAAAAATCTCTTTGTCCTTTTGTCTATATCTTCTTGGCATATAAAAAATGTTTTCAGTAAAACAAAAGGTGGTCTGTCTGTATTAAGAATCAAATATGGGAAAACCCATCTGCAGTAGTGAATATCAGAATGCCTCAAAGGTTCACATAAAAAGAGGACTAAATCTGTTACATCCTTTGTTGGCAGGGATGGGTTACTGAAAAAGTTTAGTTGTAAACTAAAATTCTTTGAGTTTTCTTAAAAGTTAATCTGATGGCAATTATATGGAGGGGTTTAGACTGAAATAAAAATCAACCTTAAAGGATTCTATTTCCAGCCCAGGAGTAGTGGCTCATGCCTGTAATCCCAATGCTCTGGGAGGCCGAGGCAGGAGGATCACTTGAGGCCAAGAGTTCAAGACCAGCTTGGCCAACATAGTGAGGACCAGTCTCTAAAAAAAATTTAAAAATTAGTTGGGTGTGGTGGTGCATGCCTGTAGTCCTAGCTACTTGGGAGGCTTAGACGGGATGATTGCATGAGCCCAGGAGTTTGAGGCTGCAGTGAGCTATGATAGCGCCACTGCACTGCAGCTTGGGTGACAGAGTGAGATCCTGTCAAAAAAAAAAAAAAGAATTCTATTTCCTAAGATGTGGGGACAGAAGGACAGAAGAAAGAAAACTGGGCCCTTGGAGGCTGGTATACTGGCCCCAAGTTAGCCATCAACCAGGCTCATAACCTTGGGCAAGTCTCTTTTCCTTTCTCTATCTTACTTTCCTCAACAGTACAGTGAGAAATGAAGAGTCTAGACCCAAAGACCTCTGAGGTCCTCTCCTGTCTGAGATTCTGGATTCTTCTAACCCTTATGAGCAACTCCCAAAAGGCTGAAAAGTGAAGTGAGAGAGCCACAATTTCTATTGATTACATGATCGTCTTTCTTGCCTTCTCATTAGACCCTGAGTTCCCAAAGGACTGTGCCAATTTTTAATAGCCTCTCCTCTGAGAAGGCTGTGGATGTCTTCGGTAACTGACTAACCCCTTCTAGAATTTTGTCTCGTTCTATGTAAAAGACAAACCAGGATTCCTCCCAGACCAAGCAAATCTGAAGCTTCTACCCAAGGAAGGGATTCATTAGCCCCCTAATTCCTCTTGAATAGGGACACTTTACCCCAAAAGACTAAGAACTCTCAAAGGCAGAGACCATATCACCCTCTTGCCTTCTCGGCAGCCAGAATGAGACTAACTTTAATCACCTCTAGCCATATAAGAACTAAGTACAAAATCAAGGTTAGTTTAGCACCTTATAGCTCTAAACCGAGGAAGGCTTAAGTTTGCTCTTCTCTTCTAACTACTGCTTCCTCTCCAGTTGAATCTACCTATACTCTTTTTGTTTTGTTTTTGTTTTTTTGAGACAGAGTCTCACTCTGTTGCCCTGAGTAGAGTGCCATGGTGTCAGCCTCGCTTATAGCAACCTCAAACTCCTGGGCTCAAGCAATCCCCTGTCTCAGCCTCCCAAGTAGCTGGGACCACAGGCGTGTGCCACCATGCCCAGCTAATTTTTTCTATTTTTTTGTAGAGACAGGGTCTCACCCTTGCTCAGGCTGGACTCCAATTACTGAGCTCACGGGATCTTCCCACCTTGGCTTCCTGGTGTGCTAGGATTACAGGTGTGAGCCACCGCGCCCGACCTACCTATGCTTTTCTTAACCTAGGAACACTGAGGTTTCATGGATGTGGAGAGGAACTGGCCCTATAACTTAAACACAAGTCATCCTTTTTGGTTAAAAACATTGTTCACCCAATTTTGCCTACAATTCATGACAGCTGTGTTTGGGCAACTGAAAAGCTACAATAGTGATGATTTCTAACATGCACTGGGCCTTTAAAAACCTGTCAGGCACTGTACTATATGCTTAAATGCATTATCTCATTTAAACCTTCCAACAATGCCATGAGACTCAGAGAAGGTAGGTAACTTGCCCCCAAACAGCCACACTGCTGCTAAGTGGTAATGCTCAGATTTCATTCTCTTTCTGCCCTACTCCAAGACCTCGCTATTCTGGTGACACTGACGGGGAAATGTTGGTTGCAGGTGAGATCTGCAGGCCCACACGGACAGATGTCCTGCTCCCGTCTCTACCCACCTCGGGGTGCCCAAGTGGCAGGCACTGAGCACGGCGAGGAGCGCGTGGGGCAGGGCGCTGAGCACAAGCTGGGTGAAGCAATGGCCTGTGGTGCCTCCCTCCCACAGCGGGAGAGGCCACGCTGCCCTGGTGCCGCACAGCTGGGCCAGGAGCCGCTCCATGGACGCCTCATCTGAGCGGAAAGCCGAAGGTGAAAGAAGTGGAGGGTGTCAGCCGGCTTTGCCGGCAAGTCCCAGCCGGGTCGCCCCGCCTCCAGCCCCGCCCTCGAACCGGGACCTCCCCTCGCTTCCGCCCCAAAGCTAGACCCTGCCCATTCTCGCGGTAGCTCTAAGGGTAGAAAGGGAGGAGGTTTCGCTCCCCGGAACTGGCGGGTTTCTGGACTCTGGTCGGCTACTCTACCACCTTTCTTTCCCTTCCCGTTTCCCCGTCCCCAGGGATCCGGAACCTCAAACCTGAAGAAGTTGCTCTGCACCGGATTCCGATATCCTGAGTACTGGTGGATGCAAAAGAACGTGTGGAGGAACCAGGGTGTTGGGCTAGCCTTGGCTGGCGCCCTCTAGAGGCTGGAAGACCTAGCAGGCGCTGTTCGCTCCCCCCCCACCAAACACAGGGCTTCTTCGCGCGTGCGCATCTCTCTGCTTCGCATGGCTTCCGTACGCAGGCGCGCTGCTGTCGTCGCGGCCTGTGTGTACCGCACGCTTGTCATCTCCCTTGCATATCGACCGTTTTAGTGCAACATAATTTATACTTTCTTATGTGGAGTACTCGCTTCCATCTGTCTGCTGCTTACCAGTTGGCACGTACGTTGCACGCTGTAATTCTTAACGGTTAAAGAGCTGGGACGCCGGACATACCTGCTACTACGGACGCTTACAAACCATTTCTTTCCTTATTCTAGGGCTGTATGACCTTGGAGAAATTACCTAACCTCTTTGAGCCTCAGTTTCTTTATCTGTACAACGGGGGCAATACCAATACCAAAGTACTGTCGCAAGAGTTGAATAATTAATTTGGCAATTAATCATTTAGCACGCCTAGGGGAAGTCTTTCATTAGAGTAGTCCTCCAATAAATAAATCTTTTAAGGAAGTAGTGGGAAGAATAGAAGTTTTGTAGTTATATGGACCTGGGTTTGAATGGTGACCCCACCAATTTTTAGCAGTGTGAAGTTGGTCAAGTTACTTCTGCATCTGAGTTTTATTATCTGTCAGGCATGATATTGGTATCTGCTTTACCTGAGTGTGTACAGCGCTTGAAGAAAACAAGTTCAACAAATGACAACTGTGATTATCCCATTTAATCTCAATAAGAAGCCTGGTACCTCTCTCTGCCAAGAATTAATTTTCCTATTTTTAAAAATTGAGAAAAGTAGGTTTGCACTTCACAAACTTTAATAATTAATGGATCATCTAGGCAATGATCATCAATGGCTGCTAACTTACAAAAAGACACAACCAGACATTGCATGCCTCTTAATGAATAATAAAATATTCTTGCCAAAAAATTTAACCTGAATCTGATCAAGCCATTAGATCTAATTATCTATTTGCAAGAAACATAGGAGACAGTTAAAAAATACTACAAGGATGCAGCTACTAATATCCAGATTATGAAAAGCTATATAGGACAAATGACCTAACTTCCTTAACAAGATAACCACAAACGGAAAAAAAAATGGAGAGGGAAACCTATAAATTAAAAGTAGCTTAAAAGACATGCTAACCAATTGTAATATATGGATCTTATTTGTGCCCCGATTTGGACAAATTATTTTTGAAAAGTGATGAGACAATCAGAAATGTTTTAACACACTCTAGATAGTGCATGATTTTAAGATTTAACGTTAAAATTTTTAAGTGTGAAAATGGTATTATGGTTGTTTACTTTTTAAAGGCTTTATCCCTTTGACATACTTATTGAAATGCTTATAGATGAAATTATATGATGTCAGGGATTTGCTTCAAAATAATCTGGGGTTGGGGAAGTGAGTGGGAATATAGTTGAAACAAGAGTAGCCTCAGTTGGTTATTGTTGAAGTTGGCTGATGGATACATGGGAATAAATTATTAATATATTATTCTCTCTACTTTTGTACAGGCATACCTCAGAGATTTTGTGGTTTTGGTTACTCACCACCACAAGAAAGTGAGTATTGCCATAAAGTGAGTAACACAAATTTTTGGTTTCCCAGTGCATACAAAGGTAATGTTTACACTGTACTGTAGTCTATTAAGTGTGTAATAGCATTATGTCTAAAAAAAAGTACATACCTTAATTTAAAAATACTTTACTGCTAAAAAACCCTAACAATCATCTGAGCCTTCAGTGAGTCATAATCTTTTCGCTGGTGGAGGGTCTTATCTCAATGTTGATGGTGCTGACTGAACAGGATGGTGGTTGCTTAAAGGTTGGGGTGGCTGTGGCAATTTCTTTAAAATAAGTTAACTATAAGGTTTTCTGCATCTATTCTTCCTTTCACAAAAGATCTCTATATAGCATGCGATGCTGTTTGATAGCATTTTACACACAGTAGAATGTCTTTCGAAATTGGAGTTAATCCTCTCAAACTCTGCCACTGCTTTATCAACTAAGTTTATGTAATATTCCAAATCTTTTGTCATCATTTCAACAGTGTTCACAACATCTTCACCAGGAGTCGATTCTATCTCAAGAAGCCACTTTCTTCATCCATAAGAAGCAACTTCTCATCTTTTCAAGTTTTATCGTAAGATTGCAGCAATTCACTCACATCTTCAGGCTCCACTTCTAATTCTGGTTCCTTTGCTGTTTCCACCACATCTGCAGCTCCTTCCTTCACTGAAGTCTTGAACCCCTCAAAGTCATCCATGAGGATTGGAATCAACTTCTTCCAAACTCCTGTTAATGTCAATATTTTGACTTCCTCTCATGAATCACAAATGTTCTTATTGGCATCTAAAATGGTAAATCCTTTCCAGAAGGTTTTTAATTTTCTTTGCCCCGATCCATTAGAGGAATCACTTATGGCAGCTATAGCCTTATGAAATGTAGTTCTTAAATAATAAGACTTGAAATTTGAAATTACTCCTTTGATCCATAAGCTGCAGAATGCATCTATTTTGAAGGCATGAAAACAACATCTATCTCCTGTACATCTCCATTGGAGCTCTTGGGTGACCAGATGCATTGTCAATGGGCAGTAATGTTTTGAAAGGAATCTTTTTTTCTGAGCAGTAGGTCTCAACAGTGGACTTGAAATATTCAGTAAACCATGCTGTAAACAGATGTGCTATCATCTAGGCTCTGATAGAGCACAGACAGAATAGATTTAGCCTAATTCTTAAGGACCCTAGGATTTTCAGAGTGATAAGTGTGCACTGGCTTCAACTTAAACTCACCAGCTGCATTTAGCCCCTAACAGGAGAGTCAGCCTGTCCTTTGAAGCTTTGAAGCCAGGCATTGACTTCTCCTTTCTATCTGTGAAACTCCTAGATGACATCTTTCAATAGAAGGCTGTTTTGTCTATATTGAAAACCTGTTGTTTAGTGTAGCCACCTTTGTTCCATGATCTTATCTAGATCTTCTAGATAACTCACTACAGCTTCTCCATCAGCACTTGAAGCTTCACTTTGCATTTTTATGTTATGGAGATGGCTTCTTTTCTTAAACCTCATGAGCCAACCTCTGCTAGCTTCAAACTTTTCATTTGTAACTTCCTTACCTCTCTCGGCCTTCATAGGATTGAAGAGAATTAGGGCCTTACTCTGGATTACGTTTTGGCTTAAGTGAATGTCATGGCTGGTTTGATCTTCTATCCAAATCACTAAATTTTTCTCCATATCAGCAATAAGGCTGTTTTGCTTTCTTATTATTCTTGTGTTCACTGGAGTAACACTTTTAATTTCTTTCAAGAACTTTTCCTTTGCATTCACAACTTGACTAACTGGTGCAAGAGGCCTAGCATTTGGTCTATTTCAGCTTTCAGCATGTCTTCCTCACTAAACTTAATCATTTCTAGCTTTTGATTTAAAGTGAGAGACATGCAACTCTTTCTTTCACTTGAGCACTTAGAGGACATTGTAGGGTTATTAATTGACGGAATTTCAATATTGTCATGTCTCACAGAATAGGGAGGCCCAAGGAGAGGGAGAGAGACAAGGGAACAGCTGGTGGGTGGAACAGTCAGAACACACACAATGTGTTATTAAGTTAGCCATCTTATACGGATGTGGTTTTTGGTGCCTCAAAACAATTACAATAGTAACGTCAAAGATCACTGATGACAGATCACCATAACAAATATATGCTAATGAAAAACTGTGAAATATTGCTTATTAAAATGCAGAGTCCGAGGTCTACTCTAGACCAACTAAATGAGAATGTCTAGGAGAAGAGCCTATGATCTGTGTGGGCAGGTTCAAGCCCCACAGCTGTCAAGAGCCTCGTTCAAGATTGTATAATAGAACTAGTACATAGCACAGCCCATACTCTAGACCAGGATCGTGATATCCAAATCACACCCCTTAAGGCAA
>NW_012140302.1:1145472-1149819 GCF_000956105.1 Propithecus coquereli
AAGTCTTTGTGTGGACATATGTTTTCAGTTTTCTTGGGTATATACCTAAGAGTTGAATTGTTAGACTGTATGGTAACTCCATGTTTAATTGTTTTAGGAACTTCTAGACAGTTTTCCAAAGCATTTTGCATTCCCACCAACAATGTATGAGGGTTCCAATTTCTCCACATCTTTGTCAGCACTTATTACTTGACTTTTTTATCCTGGCCATCCTAGGATATGAAGTGGTATCTCATTGTGGTTTCGATTTGCATTTCCCTAATGGCTAATGATGTTTAGGATCTTTTCATGAACTTATGCGCTATTTGTTTTTATCTTCCTTAGAGAAATGTCCATATCTATCACTCTCTATCCCCTTATCTATTTTTTTCAAAGCATATATTACAGTTTGAAATGTTATCTATTTGTTTTTATTTGTTTATTTTCTGTCTCCTCCTCCACTAGGCTATATGTTCCATAAGAGTAGGGATTTTATTATTGTTTCTCAGTGCCATATCCCTAGTCCTTAGAACAGTGCCTGACATGTGGTAAGTACTCAATAAGTTATTTGTTGAATGAATGAGTGAATAAATGAATGGACTCATTAATAGGGAAAACTGAGCCAAACTACAAAAGGCTTCCCTGCTCCCACCTACTCTCCCAACAGCAGCAGAGTGGGGAACTGGGCAAGCCACAGCAGCAGCTAGAAGAAGTATCACTCTTGAAAAATAACAACAATATTGCTCCTGATTGAGTGCCCATTACATGCCCCATAATATTCTTGGCACTTTCACCCATTATCTCTAATCTTTAGAACCACTTTGCAAAATGGGTATTGGGCATGGTGGTTAACCAAGGAGGTTTTTGAGACAAGGATTGGAATCTGCTGCTCCCTAAATATGTGATCTTGAGCAAGTTTTCTGAGCTTCAAGAGTCTCAGTTTGCTTATCTATAAATGTGGTTAATAATAGAGTCTCTTTAACAGAATTGGTAGGAAGATTAAATATGATAATATGTGCAAAACATCTAGCAAACTACCTGGGATAAAATAGTTGCTTAATAATAGTTATTATTTTTATCGTATCCAGTTTTTCTTTGAATTTCCAAGATGCTGTAATTTTACAGATGAAGAAACCTACTTGCAGAGAGGTTAAATGACTTGTTCGTAGTCACACAGATATCTGATGAAGGACTAAGCAAGGATTTGGCGTGACCTCAGAGCATATGTTTTGTACAATATCTGATAATGATTTTCTCCTCTGCCGAAAACTCTGTTCTTTCTTTGACCACCCTTTTCCCATCTTGTTAGCTCTTCCTTGAAGTCAGTAAGAAATGTTTACTCAGCAGAGTTGGGAAACATGGTTGCCACAAACAACAAACATTGATTGAGCAGCCCATGGCACTGAGCCATGCAGAGACTGGCTTTCCAGGAGTAGAAATCCCTGAGGCAGAGCTGTCTAGGGACTTTGAGATCCTGCTACTGCTCTCTCCCTCCAGATGAGGATGTGGCCTTGCTGAGGCCAAGATGGCTTAGGAATTAGGAGAGCCCATGTTTGTAAACATCACCTTAAATGGAAGAGTTTATGGAGAGAGAGAGAGAGAGAGAGAGAGAGAGAGAGAGAGATAGAGAAAGAGAGAGAAAGGGGGAGAAAGAGAGAGAGAGAGAGAGAGAGAGAGAGAAAGAGAGAGAAAGGGGGAGAAAGAGAGAGAGAAAGGAGAGACTGAGAGATCATAAAGCTAGAAAGAGATTCAGAATGGAAGGAGGATAGGGGCTGTCTGCAGTGGGCTAAGAGCTATGGAGACCAGGACCCTCTCCCACTCTTTTTTGTTTTTTTTTTGAGACAGAGTCTCACTGTGTTGCCTGGGCTAGAGTGCCGTGGCGTTAGCCTAGCTCACAGCAACCTCAAACTCCTGGGCTCAAGCGATCCTTCTGCCTCAGCCTCCCGAGTAGCTGGGACTACAGGCATGTGCCACCATGCCCAGCTAACTTTTTCTATATATTTTTAGTTGTCCAATTGATTTCTTTCTAATTTTCAGTAGAGACAGGATCTTGCTCTTGCTCAGGCTGGTTTCGAACTCCCGAGCTCAAACAATCTGCCCGCCTCGGCCTCCCAGAGAGCCAGGATTACAGGCGTGAGCCACCGCGCCCGGCCTCCAGTGTTCTTATTTTTGATAAGAAGTTTGGCAAAGGAGTCATACCGTCAGTAGGATCCTTTCTGCTGGTCACAAATAATCAACTAATTTATATTTTCCCAAGATATAGAGGAGGAAAGATAATTTGAGACAAATAATTCTTCCACCCAATATCATTTGACCCTCAGTTTCATCCAGTTTCCCAGAGACTTTTACACCATGGTTTCTGAAAAATGAGGCCAAAGGTACAGGTTTGTCTCCCTCCTTTCACTTTGGGGAACGGTTGGTAAGTGGATTAATAGCTGGGTGGGAAGGGGAGGTGAAGGAGAGGAGGAAATCATTGGTCACTAGATAATTCAGAATCCATAAAGTGGAAGGATGGCCAAATTCTCTGAAATCTGGATGGCCAAAGGAAGATTCCACAACTTTGAACACTGACTTCAGACTCATTACACCCAGATTTGATGTGAACTGAGCATGGCTGCCCAAAGGCCCACAGAGAGGGTGGCATAGAGGTGGGTAGGTTCAGCGGCATGCCCAGGAGTGGGTGGGAGGCAAGGGAGGGAGGAAGAGGTACCTCTGAGGAATGAAGGAGAGTTCTCTCAGCATGATGGCTTTCTAAGGAAGTAGATCCTATCTTCCAGGTCCCCTCTTGGCTGACTTTCTCCTTTCTGCCTGTACTTTGCTCCATAGCTATCAGCAAACTGATTTGCTAGAGGGCAAGGGAACAAGTGTGGCTAGGGCTGGGTCCAGACAAACCCACTGCCAGGCCCAAGTGTTCATCGCACCCACATCTTCCTGCCAGGTCACCATCTGAGAGGTCACTTGGAATGATGTTATTCTTAAGGCTGGGAAGGGAACCAGGAACTAGGCCTACCCAGATCACATGTCATGTGTTCCTCCTTCCTAAAGATGACATTTCATATCAATGGAGCCATACAGTATATAGTCTTTGCCTTTGGCTTCCTTCACTTAACATGCTGTTTTTGAGGGCCACCAATGTTGTAGCATGTATCAGTAGTTCGTTCCTTTTCTAAAAAACAGTTCTACTGGGATAAATGTATTTACCAAACAATTCTCCCATTTAAAGTGTACAATTCAATGGTTTTTAGTATATTCACAGATATGTTCAGTTATCGCCACAGTCAATCTTAGGACATTTTTATCACCTCAAAAATAAATTTTGTACCCTTTAGTTATCGGTTCCCTATTCCCCCATCGCCCCCACCCCATCCCTAACCCTAATCTACTATATGTCTCATAGATTTTCTAATTCTAGATTTCCATATAAATGGACTCATATAACATGTGGACTTTTGTGACTTTCTTCTTTCACTTAGCATGTTTTCAAGGTTAATCCAATTTGTTAGCATGTATCAGTACTTCATTCCTTTTTGCGTGTGTGTAGTAAAACAACCTAACATAAAATTTACTATTTTAGCCATTTAAGCGTACAGTTCTGTAGCACTAAGTACATTCACATTGTTGTGCAACCATTAACATCAGCCATCTCCAATATTTTTTTCGTCTTCCCAAACTGAAACTCTATACCCATTAAACGATAACTCCCCTGTTTGCCTTCTCTTTAGCTCTGGGCAACTACTGTTCTACTTTCTGTCTCTGAATTTGACTACTTAGGTACTGCATATAAGTAGAATCATAGAATATTTGTACCTTTGTGACTGGCTTATTTCACATAACATAACGTCCTCAACGTTCATCCATGTTGTAGCATGTGTCAGTATTTCCTTCCTTTTTCTTGCTGAATAATATTCTATTTTATGGATAAACGTTTGTTTATGTATGGTTATGGATAGATAAACATTTAGTCTACCAATTTCTCTGTTGAGGGACATTTGAGTTGTTCCCATATTTAAGCTATTATGAATAATGCTGTTATAAACACTTATGTATAAGTCTTTGTGTGGACATATGTTTTCAGTTTTCTTGGGTATATACCTAAGAGTTGAATTGTTAGACTGTATGGTAACTCCATGTTTAATTGTTTTAGGAACTTCTAGACAGTTTTCCAAAGCATTTTGCATTCCCACCAACAATGTATGAGGGTTCCAATTTCTCCACATCTTTGTCAGCACTTATTACTTGACTTTTTTATCCTGGCCATCCTAGGATATGAAGTGGTATCTCATTGTGGTTTCGATTTGCATTTCCCTAATGGCTAATGATGTTTAGGATCTTTTCATGAACTTATGCGCTATTTGTTTTTATCTTCCT
>NW_012140302.1:1152364-1155202 GCF_000956105.1 Propithecus coquereli
TTTTTCTATTTTTTGTAGAGACAGGGTCTCACTTTTGCTCAGGCTGGTCTTGAACTCCTGGCCTCAAGTGATCCTCCCATCTTATTTAATATTCACAACAACCCAGTGATGTATGTAGATGTTATTAACTCCATTCGCTTCACAGTTGTGGAAACTGAGGGTCAGAACCTCAGTGAGTAACTTTAACATAGTCACAAAGCTAATAAGTAGTTGAGCCAGGATTTGAACCCAAGTCTACCACCTGTCCTAGGCCCAGGCCATTTCCATACTTGAGTGCTTGTCCTGAAGGACCAAGCTGAAACTCGCTTCCCTTGATAGTGATACAGCCAGAAATCCCCAGTGGGTTCCTACAGCACTTTGGTTCCTCCTCCAAGTGCCCAGCTCCTAGTGCTCAATGATGTGTCCATATTTGTCTCCTCCAGAGCAAAGTTCCTGGAAATCAGAGAGATGCCTTGTTCACCTCTATCCTCATCATTTTTGCAGTGCTTGGCACTCAACGGGCATTCAAAATATTGAATAAATTGATGAAGGAAAAAATAAATATTAAATACTGTGATACCATGAAGTATATATTTGATATGACATTTTAATTGCTCTTATGATTCATGGTATTTTTGGAGAGGCATAATTTACAGGCATAGCAGGACCTATAAATAAAGAGATGAAAATGAAAAATTAAAGTTAAGATATTAAATGATAATGTGCCAAATTGCATGGATTCTTTAATAATGCAATAGCAGTTTAGAAAATATAGAGGTTAGTGTAATCTTAGGTGGTATAGGGAAAAAGAGAACTGAGGACAGCTTTCTGAAATGCTATATTTGTCAGAATTCCCAGTTGCAAGCAATGGAAATAGATTCTGAGTAAGTTAAGCTATTGCGTAGCTCTAAACACTAGGAAAGCTGGAGAAACAGGCTCAGAGCTTAAACATCTGTAACCATAGCCCAAACCACTCCATAAACAGCACTTGGTGAGAGGATACTGCTGTCCACTAGATGCCACGTCTCATATCACTGACACCATCAGGCCGGGGCCCTGAGCTTGGCACTGCTGCCACAGCTACATGGCAACTAGAAGTTGCTGCCACCAGGAGCACTCTTCCCTTCACTCTGCTTCTTTCCACCAGTAACTCCAGAGTCAAAGTCTGGGATAGCTGCATCTGATTGACCCAGCCTAGGACAGTGCCAGCATCTGGTTGCAAAGGAGGCTGGGAAAGCATGTGTCTGGCATTTACAGCTTCTATGGTAAGAAGTGGAGCCTGCTTCACATAAGATTCATAAGGTGGGAAATTCTCAGGTGCTAAGCAGCCTTCAGCCCAACCTCACAAAAACGAAATGGCCACCTACACTTAGCTAAAGCTAGAGGACAGGAAAAGGAAGGGAAGAGTCACTGGAGAGATCAAGGAGTGGTCTAGGGCAGTGGAAAGAGCCTCAAGGAAGCCTGGGAGGAGAGCGTGAGGAGGGAAAGGTAAGGTGCTAAGTGCTTTGGAGAGTTCTAGGGAGAGTAGAAGTAGTCTTTGTATTTGGAGATAGAAAGGGTGCTCTGTGACCTCACTAAGAGCAATTTTAGTCGAATGTGGAGGTAGAAGACAATAATGGAGAATTATGGAGAAAATGAGTGTGAAGACATGGACAAATTTGTCCCCAAAATATTAAAGATGTTTCCCTTTGTCTCTGTAATTACTACAAAAAACACAACGCTGGCTGGGCGCAGTGGCTTACGCCTGTCATCCCAGCAATTTGGGAGACTTGAGATGGAAGGACTGCTTGAGACCAGAAGTTCGAGACTGCCCTAGGCAACATAGCAAGACCCTGTCTCTATGAATAAAAAAATTAGGGGAATGTAAGGTACTTGCTGTAGTCCCAGATACTTGGGAGGCTGAGGCAGGAGGATTGCTTGAGCCTAGCAGTTTGAAATTGCTGTGAGCTATGATTGTGCCACTGCACTCTAGCCTAGACAACAGAGTGAGAACTTGTCTCAAAAAAATTAAAAAAAAAAAAAAGAAAGGAGAAACTAATACCAATACCAGTATTTGGCAAGGATGTGGAGCAACTTTAATGTCACACACTGTTGCTATATGAACTTCAAAAATAGGGAAAACTAATCAAGGATATTAGAAGTCAGGATAATGGTTACATCTATTTTAAGGGACTGTTATTTAAAAGGAAGGGACTAAAAGAAGACTTTGATCCCATTAAGTCTTTTTCTTTGGCTTAATTAGCAGAAAACAGCAGATACAATATACAGTAATATACATTTATTACACTGTCTCATGGTTACATGAATTTTCTGACTCTGCTACAATTTAGTACATAGGGATCTTGGCCATGTAACCTATTCCACAAGATATTTTGCTGGTCCACTGAACTGATGACATCAAGCTCATAGGACATGTAGAGTATAAAACAGCAAGTACCTTACGTGCTTTACGAAATACATGTATACCAGAGGGTAGGGAGACCCAAGTACAAAGGCCTTTCACTTCATTGATGTTTTTTGGTGTTTAGTGATCTTGCATACAGGTGTCTCCTCCAAAAATGAAGGACAAATTGCTTTACTTGTGCTACCTACCTCTAAATGAACAACAAAAAACTTACATCACTTAGGTTAGTTTAGAGACAATGTTGACCATGCTTGGGTTACTGCTCTGACCTCCTTACCTGGTTGCCTAAAATGAAGCCACATTTGGCCGGGCACAGTGGCTCATGCCTGTAATCCTAGCACTCTGGGAGGCCGAGGCGGGTGGATCACTCAAGGTCAGGAGTTCGAGACCAGCCTGAGCAAGAGCGAGACCCCGTCTCTACTAAAAAATAAAAAGAAATGATCTGGACAACTAAA
>NW_012140302.1:1155252-1155782 GCF_000956105.1 Propithecus coquereli
GCACCCAGCCTCTCCCACTCTTTAGTTGTACATCAGTGATGTGGCTGGACTCTAGGGAAAATGGCTATGTAGGACCCAGAGATGCTGTATCCTTGGCCTAGTTCTCCCAGCCTCAAAGATTCCCTGGGTATGGCAGGGGATGCAGCAGAGCCATGAACCAAGGAGACTAGGGCTGGTATATTCAGTGGTAACCTGGATGAACAGTAGACCAAGAGGGTGCCCTATTGCCACAACACCACAGGAGTTTCAGAATATCGGCATAATCCAGGGAAGTCCCCCTAGTTTGAACTGACAGCTGTTTTGGTGGGATAGAGACTGAAGGTTGAAGTTAACTTTACTTATAGAATATGAACACATGAGATATTTGGGGCATGTCTAAGTTTATGCCTTGAGATTCAAGCCCACAATAGCAATAATACAAAGCAGTGCATAATAAAGCCAAGTGAGCAGCACAATTGCGTTTACTGGAGTTCAGAGGAGGGAGAGAGCATGGAGGACATCCAGGAAAGGCTTCTTGGAGGATGGGGGAC
>NW_012140302.1:1167622-1168578 GCF_000956105.1 Propithecus coquereli
GGGCAACAGAGTGAGACTCTGTTTCAAAAAAAATAAAACAAAAGAAACAAAGTGTTTGAGGTAGATTGAAGTATTTTATAGAGACCGAGGCAAATCCTGACAGGAGAATCACAGCAGAGGCCCTTTGACCATGGCCATTGGCAGATAAATAGTCTCCCTTGGAGAATTAGCTCTCGGCTTGTTGTGGGCCCAGACACAGTATGATCGTGAAACACAAGTTGTTCTCATGAGCTGGCTATTATCTGAGCTTCCTAGGTATGAAGCTAGATGTGGATCCATCATCAGGTAGAAATGATGTATACAAAATGCGGCTAGAGCAGATCCCAAAGACATGGTGGCTCCAGTACCCGCACTCTCCTCCTGCTGCATTGCTATTTCTTCCACCACTGCAGCCCGATGAGAAGAGCCCTGTTACCAAACTGTGGTGGAAAAGAGACATGATTAGTTTACAGCCGTCTTTACCTGATATGCTGACATGACAAAGAAAGGACTGCTGTGATATTATGGCCCCCAATCCAGGGTGACCCTGGAGAACACTGGGGATAGGCAGGACTTTAAGAAATACATCTAACTGTATAGTTTTCTCAGAAGGAGAAATTGCCCAAGGTAGGAATCTACACTGATTCTTAGTCAGAGGTTAATGGTTTGGCTACATGATTAAGGAATTAGAAGTAATATTGAAAGGAAGTTTGGAGAAGCATCATGTGGATAAACCTCTCAAAGTGGGTCCCATGTGTGACAGTATCTGTCGTGATTCCGTTGCAGACTACAGATACCACTCTGTCTAGTTTAAGGGAAAAGGGAGTTATTGCCAGGGATTAGGTGGCTTGTACAATATTTGGAAGGGCTAAAGAAACAAGCTTTAGGTGGAGTTTGCAGGAGCACTCCCTGCCCCCGGAATCTCACTGATTCTGCTGTGGTTGGGTAAGCTCTGGCTGCCACTGCAGGAAACCAGC
>NW_012140302.1:1169018-1175508 GCF_000956105.1 Propithecus coquereli
TTTTTTTGAGACAGGGTCTTGCTCTCTCGCCCAGGCTAGAGTGCATCAGCCTAGCTCACAGCAACCTCAAACTCCTGGGCTCAAGCCATCCTCCTGCCTTAGCCTCCTGAGTAGCTGGGACTACAGGTGCACACCACCACACCCGGCTAATTTTTTCTATTTTTAGTAGGGGGGGGTGGATCTCTATCTTGCTCAGGCTGGTCTTGAACTCCTGACCTTAAGCAATCCTCCTGCCTCGGCCTCCCAGAGTGCTAGGATTACAGGCGTGAGCCACCGTGCCCAGCCTGCAACATGGACTTTCTCACAGTAAGACTGACCTGGCTACTGCCAACCTGGACTCCTTCCATCAAGGATGAGGCAGCAGTTTGTCCTCATTGTAGAGGAAACTTATTTTAGATTTCTGTATATTTTCCCTGCTTACTGTATTTTTGCCAGCACCACCATTCAGAGACTTACTGAATGCCTTATAAGGCATTCACGATGACATCTCATGCAACAATGCTTTTGACCAAGGGAATACTTTTACAGTGAAAGAAGTAAGGCAATTGGGATACACAATTCAACCCTCATGGGATTCCCTAGTTTTATTGCGTATTCCAGCTGGCCTTATAGAATAGGCCTATTGAGGTCTTAGCTATTTTGCCAACTGGAGACAACATCTTGTAAGATTAGATGGTATCCTACAGAATGTGGCATATACTCTGAACCAGTGACCAACTACATGGAGCTATTTCTATCATACCAAAAATACACAAGTCCAGGGATGAGATGTATTAATAAAGTGAGGTGATACCTCTTAAAATTACACTTGTATCTGTAACAAATTACTACAAAGTTGGTGGCTAAAACAATACATATTTATTATATTACAGTTCTGGAGGTCAGAAGTCCAAAATCGGTCTGACTGGGCTAAAATCAAGGTATCATCAGGGCTGCGTTATGTCTGAAGGCTCTAAGGGCAAATCCGTTCCCTTGCCTTTTCCAGCTTCTAGAGGTTTCTCGCATTTCTTGGCTAGTGGACCCTTTTCAAAGCTAGCAATAGCTGATTGAATCTTTCTAATACTGCATCACTCTGATACTGACTGTCCTACCTCTTTCTTTCTTTTACAAAGTTACCACTTGTGATTACATCAGGCCCACCTGTACAATACAAGCTAATTTTCCCCTCTTCAGGTCAGCGGATTAGCAACCTTAATTCCATCTGCAACCTTAATTCCCTCTTGCCATGTAACATATTCACAGATTTGGGGGATTAATTATGTGGACATCTTTGGGGACCATTATTCTGCCCACTGTATCATCCATCAATTCTGGGCTCTGCTAGTGGAAAAATTCCACCACTAGGAAAAACGATTTAGGACAAGATGGCCACTGGGTCATTTTGGGCTCCTCATTGCAGTGTATCAACAGGGAAAAAAGAAGCTGTGGTATTGACAAGCATTATTAACCCTGATTTTCAAGGAGAAATAATATTATGGTTACACACTGGGGTCAAGAGGCATATTAGGACAAAAGGGACCCCCTGGAGTGCATCCTTATCACCCTTGTCCAGAATTACAATAAAAGGTAATGAAAGACTTCTTCAAGTCCTTGTACAGGCAGGAACACCAAAAGCTTGGATCTCTCAGAAGTGAGGTTTGGGTCACACACTGAGTGAAAAGTGCTGACCAGCTGGGGTTCTGCCTACAGGCAAAGAGCACATGGGCCAGGTAGAGCGGGCAGAAGCCATAAATACCTACAGCCTTACGGTCAGTTGTGGAAATGAGCATTGTAGCCTCTACGCATATTTCCTTCCCTGATTTTTCCTAAATATATTCATATGTCTAAACTAATTTCCCTGCCCACTTTCTCATTTTTTAAAAATAAGTGTTATGTTGGCAACTGATAATTTTACAAGCTCCCATTTACAAAGATGTGAAGACAAGACTAGGCAGGACTAGGAGTGGGCATCAACAGAGCCTCTGGGCTTGGAGCAGGATGCAGTGACTGTTGAAATCTGAGGCTGTTTACTTTGAGGGACGCAGGGAGTGGTTTTCGTTTTGTTAATATAAGGGATGTCTAAAGTGTGTTGGATAGGAGAATTTCTTTTTGGAAGAATAAGTATGGGAAGAAGAATGCATATGGATAAGAGGTGGCAACAGAAACTTTCTGAGCCTTGTTCTTTAGATTTCCCATCAATACAGTGAACTGAATAATTTACTTTCAATCCCTTTATTTTCTGCTTAAATTAGCTACAGTCAATTTTTCTTGCTTACAGCTAAAAAGCCCTGACTGATATAGGGTCCCTGGCTGTCTTACCCTTTCCTCTCTCTCTCTTCACACCTGTCAGTTTCTTCTTGCTATTACAAAACACAGAGAGGGCAGATCACTTCGTTGTGTCATCCTATGCAACGGCGTCCACAGGCTTTCCCACTAATGTCACAGTAAAGTCCAGACTCCTCACCCTGAGATCCAAGGTTCTCACCAGGCTAATGCCAAATCGCTTTCCAAATGTCTTTGCCTACTCCCTTCTCAAAGCTAGCATTCAAGCCAAATTGGCTTCTGACTGCCTTGGGAATCACCAAGAGCATCATAATGCAACCTTTCCTCAGGACAAAGGAGTGTAGCCTTCTTGGGCCACCCCAGTCCTCAGAGAGGTCTCCGTACACGGAACTCCAGTCTACAACAATTGGACATAATGATTCACTGCTTCATGATATATAGTTTTTTTTTTATTGATACCTTGAACTGTTACAGAAAAAAACAAAACAAAACAACCCCAAACCGTGTGAACTTCTCAAAGATAGGGACCATGTTTTACTCATCTTTATAGACTAGAATCAAATGGAGTGCCTGGCAGCTATTATTATTAGAGTTTTAAACAATTCAGAGATATTTAAGTTTTTTGTTTGTTTGTTTTTAGCAAGTAATAGTACTGAGTTGAGCCAGCTTAAATTAAAACTGAAATCTGTTTTTCCACCAGGGGAAAAAAGGGACAGTCATCTGGCTCCATGGACTAGACAAAGAGATTGAAAGATCTAACTGCTCCTATTCCAACTTTCAACCTAATTCTACTGTTTCAGCACCACCCCCAACTCCACCTGCAAAGGTCCCTGGGGTCTCTAAGACAGTCAGAGTTCTGTGTATGAACTATTAGGTTTTTTCCGGGCTGCCCCCCTCCATGCCTAAGTTTCCACTTTTGCTGTTTTACCGAGTCAGTTACCCATCACTGTCCACTTTCTGGCTTCCAAAATTTTGTCATCATCTCCTGTCTGCTCTCATCTTTCCTCCATTCCTTTTGTCCTGTGTATTTGTGCCTTTTAAAATTCCCTTTTTGTCTTTTTTCCTTTTTAAATTGAGGGAAGATTTGTATAACATAAAATGAACCATTTTAAAGTGAACAACCTGGTGGCATTTAGTAAATTTCTATCTCCAGATAAGCCTCACATTACGAAGTACTAGGGGTTAGGACTCCAGCATAGATTTTTCTGGGGGACACAATTCAACCCATAAAGGAGGCATGAACATTAGGTGGGAACTAACAACATCTGCCACATCAGACAACTGGAGACTCTTGAATGGAGTCTGAGAATTAAATGGTAATTATGTGTCACTGTTAGTTTGGGGTTATATAACAGACGCTCCTTGCTTTGAGAAATATCTGCTAAAATACTCAGGAACAAGGGGCAACAGGTAGTAATTTACTCTCAAACCTTTGGACAACAACAAAAAATGTTCTATAATTTATACAACTTGCAGCTTTTCAAAATAAAACTATGTAAAACATACAAAAGAAAAAACGAAAAGAGCATATCCCTGAGTTGTCTTTGAACCAAGAGGAAGTCAGAATCAAAGTGATGATTAAATAGGAAGCAGGGCTAGCCTTAGGCAACACCTCCCTATTATTAGGCTAGATACCAAGTGTGCTAAGATTACTTCAGTAATCTTTACATTTATTGCTTTAAAATAAGATTTATTTAAATCACAGAATAAACATTTTTATTGGATTTTTTTTTTTCAGAGATTAGGTCTTGATATGTTGCCCGGGCTGGTCTCAACTCTTAGGCTTAAGTGATCCTCCTGCCTCATCAGCCTCCCAAGGAGCTAGGACTACAGGCACACACCACTGCACTCCAACATTTAAGCTGGAATTTTTATAGGAAAACTCTTTGTTATTATTGCAAGGCCCATTTCTCCATTTATACAGTTGTTTTTATGGTGCTTTTAAAATTTTGTTTTGTGTATAACCGACACATAATTGTACATGTTTATGAGGTACAGTGTGATGTTTCAATATGTGTATACATTGTCTAATGATCAAATCAGGGTAGTCAGCGTATCCATCACCTCAAACATTTATCATTTCTTTGTGGTGATATAATAATATTCAAGATCCTCTTTTCTAGCTACTTTGAAATGTAAAAACATTATTATTAGCTATAGTCACCCTACTCTGTAATAGAACATGAGAACTTATTCATTCTTCTTATCTAACTATAGTTTTATACCTGTTGACTAACCTCTCCCTATTAACCCTTCACCCCACCTCCCCAGCCTCTGGCAGCCACTATTCTACTCTCTACTTTTCTGAGAACAACTTTTTTTTTTTTTTTTGAGACAGAGTCTCACTTTGTTGCCCGGGCTAGAGTGAGTGCCGTGGCATCAGCCTAGCTCACAGCAACCTCAGACTCCTGGGCTCAAGTGATCCTCCTGCCTCAGCCTCCCAAGTAGCTGGGACTACAGGCATGCACCACCATGCCCGGCTAATTTTTTTTTTCTATATATTTTTAGCTGTCCAATTAATTTCTTTCTATTTTTGGTAGAGACGGGGTCTCGCTCTTGCTCAGGCTGGTCTCGAACTCCTTTTTTTTTTCTTTTTTTTTTTGAGACAGAGTCTCACTGTGCTGCCCTGAGTAGAGTGCCGTGGCATCAGCCTAGCTCACAGCAACCTCAGACTCCTGGGCTCAAGTGATCCTCCTGCCTCAGCCTCCCAAGTAGCTGGGACTACAGGCATGCGCCACCATGCCCGGCTAATTTTTTCTATATAGATTTTTAGTTGTCCAAATAATTTCTTTCTATTTTTAGTAGAGACGGGGGTCTCGCTCTTGCTCAGGCTGGTCTCGAACTCCTGACCTTGAGCGATCCACCCGCCTCGGCCTCCCAGAGTGCTAGGATTACAGGCGTGAGCCACCGCGCCCGGCCATGGTCTCGAACTCCTGAGCTCAAACAATCCGCCGGCCTCCACCTCCCAGAGAGCTAGGATTACAGGCGTGACCCACCGCGCTCGGCCTTCTGAGAACAACTTTTTTAGATTCTACATATGAGTGAGGTCATGTGGTATTTTTCTGTGCCAGGATTATTTCATTTACATGCTGCTATTTTCTAATAAATCAAGGTTTCTGAGGTGTTATTGAGAAGATAGACTTAGGTCTGTAGATGTGTATGTGTGTAAGTTAAATTAATTACTTTGGGGGAAGCTCTAAAATTATGAGTGATTAGTTTGTCTTGTTTTGAAATGAAATTAGGTCTAGAGTGTAATCTGCAGTCCCCAACCCCCAGGCCGGCAGGGCTCCACTGCCTCTCCTCACTCAACCTCCCACCACCTCGTCCATGGAAAAATCATCTTCCAGGAAACTTAGGGAAGCGGGGACACACAGCAGGAGGTGAGCTGTGGGCAAGCAAGAGTATTTACAACCACTCCTCATCGCTGGTATCACTGCCTGAGCTCCAGTCCCCACGGCCTACCCCCACCTCCATGGAAAAATTGCCTTCCATGAAACTGGTCCCTGGTGCCAAAAAGGTTGAGGACCGCTTATAACTTTACTTAGAGTTAAGACGTTTGATTCTCTCTAATTTAATAATAATTTTATTCGTAAAGTTTAAAAATCTGAAATGATAATCTATCTAGAAAGCAATGAAAAAAGAAAGCATTGTATTTAAAATCCTAAAGCATATAGCAAAAGGTATTGTGTAGCCTTAAATGCTATTATTGTGAAAGAAGAATTTTTCAAAAAACAATTTATTGCCCATTTTAAACTAGGAAAAGAATGACAAAATAAACCCAAAGTAGAGAGAAATAATATGGATAAAAACTAAAAATAATGAATTAGAGAATAAAAAGAATAGTAGAAAGAAAAAAATAAAATCAAAAGCTAATTCTTCGAAAAGACCAATAAAGACCGGTAAAATAGATCAATATCTCATGAACCTGGTTAGGTTAAAAGTGAGCAAAAATATCAAGGTTAGGAATGAGAAAGGAGGTATATCTACAGACACAGAAGAGGTTAAAAGAATTACGTACAATTCTATTGCAACACATTTGAAAAACTAGAGGAAATGGATGGTCTCCAAGAAAAAAAATTACCAAAATTGACTTATGAAGAAATAGAAAATTTGAAAAGACCAGTTATCACAAAAAGGATCAGGAAGATGATTACCGATTTACCCTCTCAGAAGGCACCAGAACCAGATGGTTTTGCAGCTGTGTAATGTCTATCTTTTAGCAAACAGA
>NW_012140302.1:1176558-1177515 GCF_000956105.1 Propithecus coquereli
TCTATATCTCATGAGGTATATTTTTTAAATTCTGAAAACGTTTACACATAAAGGTTGAAAGTCTTGTGTAGTGACGTTTATATGCCCAGCACCTAATTTCTACAGTTAAGATTTTACTGTATTTGCTTTATCATGCAAGTTTCCGTCTGTCCATCCTCCTTTCTATTTATTCATCAAGCACCTTATGTTTTATGCATTTCAAAGGAAGTTACAGACATCAGCACACTTAACTCTTAAACACTTCAGCATGCATATCATTACCTGGATTTCAATATTTATAGTTATTTTAAGGTAGATTTTACCTATAATGAAATACACAAATATTGTACAATACACAATAGAGCATTGAATGATGTACTATTGATGAGTTTGGCAAATGTCATCCTATCAGATTCAATATATAATATACTCATTATCATTCAGTTCTAAGTGCTTATTAATTTTCACTATAATTTCTTTTTTGATCTATCAGTTTATTTTATTCATGATTTTTACATAACCACTGCAATAGTAGGCTTGTGTTGTTGAAAAAAGCAGATGCAATCACTACTGAGTAAATCCAACTGAGTTTACTTATTTAAAGGATACAGAGGATGTCAGCACAAGCAGGAAGCACAGCAAATAGATCAGTAATAATTTCATGGACAGAAGAGGAGCAGTTTTCCAAAATCCTAATGGGTAGGTTTGCTCGGTTTACTGAATAAAAATGCAGTATTTTCGCCAGACATGGTGGCTCATGCCTGTAATCCTAGGACTTTGGGAGGCTAACGTGGGAAGATCACTTGAGTCCAGGAGTTCAAAACCCGCCTGAGCAATATAGTGAGACCCCCATATCTACAAAAAATAGAAAAATTAGCCAGGCATGGTGGCATGCACCTGTTGTCCCAGTCACTTGGGAGGCTGAGACAGGAGGATCCCTTGAGCCCAGGAGTTTGAGGTTGCTGTGAGCTAGCCTGA
>NW_012140302.1:1178442-1179337 GCF_000956105.1 Propithecus coquereli
TTGAGGTTTCAGTGAGCTATGATGATGCCATTGCACTTTAGCCCAGGTGACAGAGCAAGACTCTGTCTCAAAAAAAAAGCTGTATTTTACCTGGCAATTTGTTCCTCTGTTCCTCCTCTGCCAAATGTTATGTACACTAGGCTGGAGTCATTGGACATATAGATTTATTTGGATATACACCAGTGATCACATCATCTCAGCCAGCTGCACCTCATCAATCTTGGACTTAAAATATACAACAGAATTAAACCATTTGATCAAGTATAGTATGTATACAAGCATGAGCACAGATTAATGCTAAAAATATTTATTAATAACATACTGGACATAGTCAACCTCTGCCTCCTCTTTGGCTCCATTTCTCACTATTCTCCTCTCTGCCCTCTGGTCACATTGACCTTCTGTGTAGTCCCTCAAATCACCATGGTTTCTCCTACCATGGAGCCTTTGCATTCAGCTGAACTTCTCAAACCTTATGCCAGGAATGGGTCATAGGTATGTCAAGAAATGATTCTTCTCAACTCTGGGCGAGGAGGGGTGGGGGCTGGGTAGGGGGCTGGACAGAGTGGACAGAGCAGAGGGCAGGGAAAAAGGTAACTGTTAAGAAGCACTGGATAAGGTGTTGCCTCTGCCTCCCTCTACTTCAACCTCCTACTCATCTTCAGAGCTCAGCTCAAATGTTACTTCTCAGGGAAGCCCTCCTTAAACTTTTCGAGCATGGCAGACCTCCTTACTATATGTCTTAGACCACCCAGACCTTTCCTTCATAGTACTCATCACAGTTGTAATTTTACATTTATTTATGTTTCCTCAGCTTGACCTTAAGTTCTATGAGAGCAGGGACTATATCATCTCCTCTTCCTCCTCATTTTTACGAACTTTTTTTTTTTTTTTT
>NW_012140302.1:1191997-1193870 GCF_000956105.1 Propithecus coquereli
TACAGTGATTATCAAAATGCTTAAACATAATAATAATATTATCATAGCTCATAATATTGTTAGTATTCATTTTTAGTAACTTGGTGAACTATACATTTATGTTTTGTGTGATTATGATGAGTATGCTTATAATCATTAATTTATGTTACCAAATGGAATATATATTTGGATGTGAAGTATCCACATATGAATTAATTGGCTGCATTGAGGGTTTCTTCAAATGCAGGGTTAAAAGGGGTTATTAGTGCCTTCTAGAATAAGGGGGATCCAGCTATACCAAAAACAAATTCTATTCTCTCTGTGCTAGTATATTAGCTATCTATTACTGCATAGCAAATTACCCCCAAGTTGGCAGCATAAAACAACATGTATTTATTGTCTCACAGTTTCTGATGATGAGGAATATTGGAGTGACTTGCTAGGTGGTTCGAGTTCAGGGTCTTTCATGAAGATGCCATCAAGATGTTGAGTGGGCCTGCAGTCATCTGAAGGCTTGATATGCTTGAAGATCTGCTTGTAAGATGACTCACTCACATGGCTATTAGCTGGAGGCCTCAGTTCCTTTCTGGCTGTTGTCAGGAGACCTCAGCCTCTCACTACATGGGTCTTTCCATAGGGTTGCTCAACATGGCAGCTGAAAGCAAATGATCCAAGGGAGAAGAAGAGAGAAAGTGTGCTCAAAGTAGAAGCCTCAATAGCTTTTATAACCTAATCTTGGACTTGATAAAAATCACATCTGTCATATTCCATTGGTCACACACCAACCCTTGTACAATATGGGAGGGGACAGTGCCAGGGTGTGAATGCTAGGAGACAGGATTCATAGGAGGCCATCTTAGAGGCTGACTACGGTATCTCAGAAACACAAATTGCTTGTTAGCACACAAATAATACCACTTAAGCTTCAAACTTCTTAGGATACAGGTTTGTCTTCTTTCTCTCTTTAAGCTCTTTTTATTGTGAAAAATAACACATATACATAAAACTGTATAAAACATAAATGTGCAGCTTATTGAATTATTAAAAACCTCGTATCTGTGAAAAAAACAATCACTGAGGTTAAGATACAGAACACTGCCAATACCCCAGAAACCCCTCCCATTTTCCTGTCCAATTGTAATTCCCTTCCTCCCATTCTCACGATGACTAGCGTGTTGATTTTATGGTTTTCAGTGTGATTTCCTTAATGTAGTTTACCACCTAAGAATGCATTCCTATTCACTGTAGTTCAGTTTCAACAATTTAAACATCCTATATAAAGGGAATCATGCAGTATGTGTTGTTTTGTGTCTCTTTTCTCTGACTTGATATTATGTTCTTCAGATTCATTTACGTTGAGTGAAGCAGTTTGTTAATGTTCAATGCTGTATAAGATGCCATTGTATAAACAGACCAAAATTTATTCACTTTATCATCGAATAATATGTGGGCTGTTTTCAATATTTGGCAATTACAAATAAAGCTGCTGTGAACATTCTTGTACATATTTCCTGGTGTAGCTGTGCATGCATTTCTGCAGGATATATATACCTAGGAATAGAATTGTGTAGTCATTTTCAACTTTAGTAGAAATGCCAAACTGTTTTCCAAAGTGGTGGTAGTGATTTATACTCCCACATGCAGTGTATGAGAATGTCCCTTGCTCTATATCCTCACCAACATCTGGAATTTAAGCCATGTTGATGAGTGTGCAGTGGTATTTCGCTATGGTTTTAATTTGCATTTTCATGATCACCTGTGAGGTTTAATATGTTCAGTAACCATTTGAATTTCCTCTGTTGAGCACTTACTCAAGTATTTTGTCTGTATTTCTGTGGAGGTATCTGTCTTTTTCTCATTGTTTTATAGCTATTGTTTATATATTGTGATATGA
>NW_012140302.1:1193920-1195661 GCF_000956105.1 Propithecus coquereli
CTGCTAGTTTTGGAATTAATTTGCTCTTTCTTTTCCAATTCCTTGAGACTGTTTATTAGATTATTGATTTTTGAGCTTTCTGTTTTTGGATGTGAGCATTTAATGCTATTAGTTTTCCTCTCAGGAATGCTTTTGCTGAATCCCACAGATTTTCATAACTTGTGTCCCTCTTATCATTTAGTTCGAAGAATGTTTTGATTTCTCTCTGTATTTCCTCCTTGACCCAATAATTATTCAACAATAGGTTGTTTAATTTCCATGACTTTGTGAAGTGGTGAGTATTTCTGTTGGAATTGAACTCTAATTTTATACCACTATGATCTGAGACGATCCACGGTATAATTTCTATTTTTTTGAATTTGTTGAGGTCTGATTTGTGGCCTAGTATGTGATCAGTTTTGGAGGAAGTTCCATGAGCTGATGAGAAGAATGTATATTCGGCTTTATTTGGGTGGAATGTTCTGTAGCGGTCTGTCAGACCCTTTTGTTCTAGAGCTCTGTTTAAGTCCATTATTTCTTTGCTTATATTCTGTTTGGAAGATCTGTCCAGTTCATTCAGTGGGGTGTTGAAGTCCCTGGCTACTATGGCATTATTGTTTATCATGCTATTTAGATCAGACAGGATTTGCTTTATATCATGGCCAACGTAGAATTCTCTACCCAGCAAAATTAAGCTTCATCTATTAGGGAGAAATAAAGACCTTCCCAGATAAGCAATCACTGATGGAATTTGCAAAGACCAGACCAGCCCTACAGGAAGTACTCACACCTGCATTACACACTGAACGGTGCATTAGACACTCTCCAAAGTAAAATCACTCAACAGTTAAAGTCTAGAACCTGGACTCCATGATGGCTCAAGGAATAAAACAAAACAATAGGAATTCACCCAACAATATGAATGGAAATCTACCTCAAATATCAATCCTCTCAATAAATGTGAATGGCTTGAATTGTCCTCTGAAGAGACATAGACTGGCAGAGTGAATAAAAATCTACAAGCCTAGTATCTGCTGTCTACAGGAAATGCATCTAACCCACAAAGATACTTTCACACTCAAGGTCAAGGGATAGAAAACAGTCCTCCAGGCAAATGGAAGTCAAAAGAAAGCAGGGGTAGCTATACTTATTTCAGATAACATAAGCTTTAAAATGGCCAAAATAATAAAGGACAAAGACAGCCACTATACAATGGTGAAAGGGAAGATCCAACAAGAATAATTAACAATGGTTAATATTTATGCACCCAACTCATGGAGATTTATTTTTAAAAGACAGGGTTTCACTGTCACCCAGGCTGGAGTACAGTGGCATGATCATATACATTGTAACCTCAAAATCTTGGGCTCATGTCATCCTCCTGCCTCAGCCTCTCAATTTAGCTAGGACTACATGCCACTGTGCCTGGCTAATTTTTAAATTTTTTGTAGAAATGAGGTCTCACTGTGTTACCCAGACTGGTTTTGAACTCTTGGCCTCAAGCAGTCCTCCCTCCTTAGCCTCACAAAGTGCTGGGATTACAGGCATAAGCCACCACACCCACCCTGCCTTTGCTATTCTTAGACTTTTATGTTTCTATACACAATTTGCCAATTCCTACCAAAAAAGTCTATTGAGATTACATTGAATCTGTAGATCAACTTGGGGAGGCTTGACATTTTTCAAATTAAGTCTATTCATAATATGGTATATCTTATATATTCCTCCAGTTATTTAGACCTTCTTTAATTTCTTTCATTAA